>NC_138203.1:135803429-136285929 GCF_964194415.1 Vipera berus
TTCTGAGCTAACAACCTCTCAGAATTAACGAATTCCTCTTTCTACGTTTTCTCCACAGCATTAGGTGAAGCTCCCTGCTTGAGGGCATAGGCTCATGGTTAGAATTTGACTGTCAGAATCCATTTATATCACATTTCATAAATGTATAGGTAGAACATTGTGCTTATTCTGGGGATTCTGCCATCTCTCCGAGGGGGGGGGAGAGGATGGTTACTTAGATTGAAATAGGTGATCTTCAAACAAAAGGGAAGGGGAGGGAGGAGGAGAGACGGATCTGGATCACATCTTCATTTACAACTGAAAAGGAAGAAGCAATAACAATAAAACCAAGGAGAGTTCCCTTTCCCACGGAAGGGCCTGAAACCTAAGTAAATGATAGGAGCCTGACCAAATGGATGAGGGGAGGGGGCTGAAATGGGAATGCTTTATATAGGATTGAAATGTAACTTTGTTAGATTCCGTCTTGTATTGCCACAATCGATTCCATCCTAGTAAACATTTTCCTTTTGGACTAAACTTGCATCCAAGAGTTCTTATTTCCTAAGATGTGGATTGAGGTGGGTCCTGACATTGGCCTTTCCACCCTATACAATTGCTGCTGGGGAAAAGCTACCATTAAGTGAAAACTGACACTTTCCAGCAGGATTCCATATCAGCTTTTCTCCTCCCATTAATTATGTATCCACTGTGCTCTCCTCAGCTAACATTTATCACATGATGATATGGTAGGGACAGTAGAAACTTCACAAGCTTCATCAGTGCTTTCCTTTTAGAAGGGCTTTAGTGTTTGTTTCTTAGTTGCTCCTAGGACTTCTTAATATAATTCATTAGCTTTGTACAGATTTCCCCATAGTTAACATTAACCATAGTTTATTCAATTAATCCAGTATTAAAGGTAAAGTTTCTCCCGCACATGCGTGCTAGTCATTTCTGACTCTAGGGGCCGGTGCTCATCTCCGTTTCAAAGCCGAAGAGCCAGCGCTTGTCCGAGGATGTCTCCGTGGTCATGTGGCTGGCATGACTAGATGCCAAAGGCGCACGGAGCGCTGTTACCTTCCCACCGTAGTGGTCCCTATTTTTCTACTTGCATTTTTACGTGCTTTCGAACTGCTAGGTTGGCAGAAGCTGGGACGAGTATCCAGTGTTACAGGGTGGCAAAACACACTGAATCATAATCTGACAGTCCAGAGAAAAATATGGCTGACTAATCTGTGGTTCAGCATGAACAACTGCAGGAATTTGTACTAGGTGCTTGATATTTCAGAAAGCACTAGTCAGGCATGACAAGAGCCCCTTCTATACTCGGGCACAAGACTTTTGTGAAGTGGCACTAGCATTCTTTTTTAAGAACGCCTTTAGCACACTTTTGAAAGAATACTGGACCTGTACTCAAAAACAAAAGGATGAATGGAAAAACCCAGCCAGAGCAACACAGCTCTAACTTGTGTGGCCTTAAAACTACAGGAATAGAACTACAGGTAGTCCTTGAATTATAGCCACAACTGGACTTGGAATGTCTGTTGTAAATAATTGTAGTCATAGATTCAGTTGGGCCCAATTTTACAATAATTTTATGGCGTTTGCTAAGGGAATTGTGCAGTTGTTCAGCAAATCCATCTTTTTGCTGGATGGGTGCTTTTTGCCAGAAATTAGCAAAAAAAAAAAAAGAGATCACAATTGCAATCATGTGGCTGAAGGATTCTGCAAAAGGCCGTAAACGTGAGCCAGTTGACAAGCACCCAAATGGCAATTGCATGACTACAGAGGTGAGGTGATGATTATAAATGCAAGGGCAGATTGTAATCAGTGGGACAATTTGCCTCCAGAAGTTGTGAATGCTCCAACACTGTAGGTTTTTAAGAAGAGGCTGGACAACCGTTTGTTTGAAATGGTATAGGGTTTCCTGCCTGAGCAGGGGGTTGGACTAGAAGACCTCCAGGGTCCCTTCCAATTCTGTTATTCTGTTCCGTAAGTTACTTTTTCCAAGGCTGTTGTAACTTTGAACCATTGTAAGCAAATAGTTGTACCTGAAACTTAAAATAACATGACAAGTGACATAAAAACAGATGTAGAGCACAAAATGGTTAGGGTGAAGTAGAAACGTTTCTGATAGCCAAGACTGTATTTTTAAGAGGTAAAGGACTGCAATGAGTGGAAGCAAGCAGGTGAGACTGTGAGTTTTGGGGAATCTATTCACGGAGAGTTTAACAAGGTAAATTAGTTCTTTTTGTGTGTTTCCTATGTCAAGAAAGTAGAATGGAATGAAAAAGTAATCTGATTTTTAGTATAATTTAATGGATTGTTTTAGTAGGAAGGAAGTGTCAGTCTCACTAGGTAGACCAGACCAGGAAATCAACTCCACAGGAAGGCTAAAATTATTGTTATTGCGATTGTTTACAACAATAGAATCTTGAAGATCTGGTTCTGCTGTACTTCCTCCTAATGGTTCAGTGAATTAGGGAAGCATCAGCCTGAACCACTTCCTAATATTGTCTCACTCTGGACTTAAAAAATACTCCAGCCCTATTTTATTTATGAGATTCGTAGGCTGTTCATCTTTTGCCTAGATAACAATTCTTGTGTATCTCTTTTGAGATCATTTTCCTTCATCTACAGGAATGTCAATTAAATCTGAATGGTTATTAAATCCAACTTTTGGCCATTTGTTTCAATTTACATCACTTGTTTATGTGAAGCCTCTAAGAAATTGGAGCATCTCATAAAATCATTAATGAGAAGCAAATAGATACTCCTCTCAAGCTTCTCTCGGAAAAATTAATGGCTCAGTCTAGCATCCTGGAAAAGAAAGTTCCACGGCATTAAAAGATTCAGCCCTAATGAATTCATTAATCAATGAGCATTTATTCAGTTTCCCAAAATCTGTTTATTAACCTCTTACTTTGCAACAATAAACCTAACTAGTGATTATCTTGCGTGATTGTATCCCACTCTAAGAGGTTTGACTGTATAATTAACTGACATCGTTGGACATTAAATGTCAGTGAAGTCTGAACTAAAAATGTATCTCTTTTATTCCAAGTTTGTTAAACTGAGGCTTTACTGCAATTATGATCAGACAGGATTTCAAAAAGGCATTTGGAGACTGCATGTACTCTTATGGCTTCAGGCTGTCCATCCTCAAGTTAGAAAATTGAGGAGTATATAGATTCCTGCATTTCACAATCTGTCCAACAGCTTGGTCAACTTCCACATGTAATTTTAGGTAGCCAAATTATTTAGCTGTGTTCTTAAGCAGAACTTTCGAGCTGAATGAGAACTGAAGCACCAAATCTCCCCCTTAGGCTTCTAACAGCACGTCTCATGTTGCTGGTATATGTATGATATACCATAACACTAAATAAATAATTAGTATCCGTGTCAGACCACAGTTTTTGGGCCAAAAAGACCAGATTTGAACATACAGCTCCTGATCTCTCAGCTCAACCTACCTCACTCTAGGCCCTGCCTTGATTTCCCAGAGGAAAGATGTATACAAATATTATTAGGATGAAGGGCATAGAAGAATCTACCCTGGTTATAAAAATGATTCAGTATGCTGTTGCCTTCCAACTTTTTATTAAGCATGGATTACTGTCCTCAACCTGAATATCCCAATGGTGCTTTTTCGAAAAGGCAACTGGCAACTTGTAAGTGAAGGAAAGAAGAAGAACTGAAGAAAACTTCTTGGATGAGAAGTGAAATATTTTCAAAGGAAAAAAAACCCAGGAAACTCCAATTGTCTTTTGGAAAAAGCACCTTTGTGACAATCATGACCTGGATGCCACCCCCCACCCCCTGGGAGGCGGAACCGACAAGATGGTTCTGCCCCAGGCACCTGATGGACCCTGAGAGGCTCCAGACGGAGCTTGGGACATTTCCTGCTTCCCTTGCCCACAACTCTGCTGAGGCCCTAGTAGAAGCCTGGGAGAGGGCGGCTGCTGGGGCCTTGGATCGAGTTGTGCCTTTGCGGCCTCTGACCCAGTGCAGATCCCAGGTGGCCCCCTGGTTCACGGAGGGTCTCTGAGAGATGAAGCGCCAAAAAAGACGCCTAGAGAGCTGTTGTAGGTCCAGCAGATCCGAATCTGACCGAACACAGTTAAGATCTTATCTGAAGTCTTACCTAGTGGCGATGGAAGCGGCAAAGCGTGTTTACTTTTCCACTCTCATTGCGTCCACAGATAACCGCCCAGCTGCCCTGTTTAGAGTGACCTGCTCACTGCTTAATCAGCGACCGAGGGATGACCCCTTGCACGTTAGGGCTGAGGAATTTGTACAGTATCTGCAGGACAAAATCGCTCAGATCTGGACTGGTTTGGACTCCGACTGGGTAGAATCCGGGGGAGTGGAGAGGACAGGTCTTGGTTATACCATTTGGGGTGAGTTTGACTCTGTGTCTTTGGATGATGTGGACAGGATTATGCATAGACTGAGCACTACAACTTGTCTATTGGACCCATGTCCCTCCTGGCTAGTTTCGACCGCCGGAGAGGTGACAGGGGGCTGGCTCCAGGCAGTTGTCAACACTTCATTGTTGGAGGGTGTCTTCCCCTCCGCCTTAAAAGAGGCGGTGGTGAGGCCCCTTCTCAAGAAGCCTGTCCTGGACCCGGCCTCCTTGAATAACTATCGTCCTGTCTCCAACCTTCGCTTTGTAGCGAAGGTTGTTGAGAGTGTTGTGGCGCGTCAGCTCCCGCAATTCCTGGATAAAGCGGACTATCTGGACCCGCACCAGTCTGGTTTCAGGCCTGGTTACAGCACAGAAATGGCATTGGTCGCACTGGTAGATGATCTCTGGAGGGCCCGGGGCAGGGGTTGTTCATCTGTCTTGGTCCTACTTGACCTCTCAGTGGCTTTTGATACCATCAACCATGGTATCCTGCTGCGACGGCTCGAGGGGTTAGGAGTGGGAGGCACTGTTCTATGGTGGTTCTCCTCCTACCTCTTGGGCCGCTCGCAGTTTGTATTGGCAGGGGGGCAGAGATCTACCCTGAGGCCCCTCACTTGTGGGGTGCCTCAGGGATCAGTTCTCTCCCCCCTCCTGTTTAACATCTATATGAAGCTGCTGGGTGAGATCATCCGTGGCTTTGGGGTGAGGTATCACCAATATGCGGATGATACCCAGTTGTTCATCTCCACCCCGAGCCAACCCAGTGATGCCCTTGACGTGATGTCCTGGTGCCTGGAGGTGGTGCGGGTCTGGATGGGAAGGAACAGGCTCAGGCTGAACCCCTCCAAGACCGAGTGGCTGTGGATACCGGCATCTCGTATTGTCCAACGTTCCATCTCGTTTGATGGGGGGGAGGTATTGCCCCCCTCAGAAAGGGCCCGCAACTTGGGTGTCCTCCTGGATTCACGGCTTAACTTGGAGGATCATCTAACTGATGTGACCAGGGGGGCCTTCGCACAGGTTCATCTGGTGCGCCAGTTGCGCCCTTTTTTGGACTGAGATCTCCTATGCATGGTCACCCTCGCCCTTGTCACTTCTCGCCTGGATTACTGCAATGCTCTCTACATGGGGCTGCCCTTGAAGTGCACCCGGAGGCTTCAGCTGGTGCAAAATGCAGCCGCGCGGGTGCTTATGGGAGATTCTCAGTACTCCCATGTTACACCACTCCTGCGCGAGCTACATTGGCTTCCGGTTGCCCTCCGGGTGCGATTCAAGGTGCTGGTAATTACCTTTAAAGCCCTACATGGCTTAGGCCCGGGGTACTTGCGAGACCACCTGCTGCCATTGTCAACTTCCCATCGCCCGGTTCGCTCCCACAGAGTCGGTCTCCTCAGGGTTCCATTGGCTAAGCAGGGGGAGAGCCTTCTCTGTGGGCGCGCCGACCCTCTGGAATGAGTTGCCTCCAGAGCTGCAGATGGCCCCTGACCTTCGGTCCTTCCGCCGTGACCTGAAGACATGGATGTTCCAACAATCGGGCCTGGACTGACTATAGTTTTAAATTTGGTTTTATTGGGTTAATTGTTATGTATTTATTATATTTTGTTTAATTCTTTTTTAAATTTTGTATTTTATGTTTTTTAACTTTTTATTGTTGTGAGCCGCCCTGAGTCCTTAAGGAGAAGGGCGGCATATAAATTTAATAAATTCAATTCAATTCAATGATTGAGAGTCTCCATAGACCTTCAATTTGAATTTAAAAATCATTCCTAGTTTTGCCTTTTGCCATTCCTTTTTTTAAAACAAAGAAACAAACTTGGCTCCAGGTGATATTCCTCATGTCCATTGTAAGTTTAACAGCACAGATCTGCAAGAGTGCAAAAGAGTGGCCATTAGCACACACACAAGGCAGTTCTCAATGGGGGGATTTCCTGTCTGTTTCTGACATGGCCCAGTTGAGATGGCAGCTTCTGTCTCTAAACTGTGACTTGTTTCATTATTTAGAGGGAACTAAAAGGGAGAAAGATATATCAGAGCCCATCGTTAAATAAAATGACAGCAAATTATATTATTCTATAAAATATATTTGGGAAAAGGGGAATATGATTTAGTTATTTCAATTGGACAACAGAATGTTTGGTGCAGGACCACAATACACAATTGGATCTCCTCAGCATACTGTTGATACTTGGTCCCAGGCTGACTAATGACCTCTCCCTGTGGTTTCATGCAGATGTTAGGAGAAATGGGGAGAACAGAAGAGCAGAGGTGATATCAAGGCGATTCCCACAAGTTTTAAGTTTTCAGTAAGCTGAGTAGTGCATGGAAGTCCTGAGGCAAGGATTCCTAAAACTGAAAAGGGAGAGTTGGTGGCGGTGACTCAGACATGACGGATGCTCAGAGGTTGACTCAAAGTTCGACTTTCAGAACTTTTCAGTACTCAGTGGAGGATATGCAGAAGTAACAGCCTCATAGCTGAGAACACAACTTAGTTATCTTCTAGTCCACCAGACTTAATTCCCCAAAATTAGTAACAGTAGTAATAGGATACTATATCTAAAATTTTTCAGTCTTCAGGAAAACTCCTAGTAAAAATGCTGGTTAAATTTCCTTAATTTGGTACGTCCTGAAGGCGTGATAAAAATACCTACCAGAATTCCCAGCCAATATTATTCATTTGATTTATATAGCTGTCCATCTCAAAATACAAACTATAAAGAACAAATACAAATAAAACCCATAGCAACCAGGTATAATCTAACTTGGGTCTTCAAACTTGGCCCTTTTATGACTTGTGGACTTCAGCTCCCAGAATTCCTAAGCCAGCATGCATGACTGAGGAATTCTGGGAGTTGAAATCCACAAGTCATAAAAGGGCCAAGTTTGAAAACCCCTGATCTAACTTACCATCTATACATGGTCAATGGTGGTGGATTTGGGAAATTATAGTCTGTACAGATCAAGAATAAAGGAAGCCACATTTCTCATATAGCATGCCATCCTCTTTTTGTTTTTTACTCAAAAGCAAAAACTGGCCCATTCTGTATTGCACCATAACACATGATAAGTGCAAATTTAGCCCTTTCTTTTCCAGAATTGAATTGCCAAACTCCCTGCTGCAGTCTCAGTTCTTAGTAAACATTATTCCGGTATATTTGTTGAACAGCAAAGTTGACCATTAAGCAAGTACTGGAGTGCATGACACCAGACACGTTACTAGAAGGCAAAAATCACAAAGCTGCATCTCACTTATTTTGGCCATGTCGTGTGGGGAAATTCACTGGAGAAGGCAATTATATTTGGAAGAGTTAGCAGTAAAAGGAAACCAGGCTGCCAAAGAACATGGTAGCTAAACATCATCAAAGCTGACAGCAGCCAGACCATAGATAACTCAAAGAAATAGTGCAAGATTGGAAGCTGAGGAGAGACCTGAGCCATAGAATTGCCAAGAGGTAGACAGGACTGAATGGATAACATCAGCATCAATCTTCCAGGACTTGAAGAAACCTTAAGTCACACCAGGGCTACCTTGTGGCTATATAGTAGAGAATTAAATTAGCAGTGATGGACTTACACTTGTCTGCCATTTTTCTAACTTTTCCAGTAAAAGGTAAAGGTAAAGGTTGCCCCGCACATGCGTGCTAGTCATTTCCAACTCTAGGGGCCGGTGCTCATCTCCATTTCAAAGCCGAAGAGCCAGCGCTTGTCCGAGGACGTCTCCGTGGTCATGTGGCCGGCATGACTACATGCCAAAGACGCACGGAACGCTGTTACCTTCCCACCGTAGTGGTCCCTATTTTTCTACTTGCATTTTTACATGCTTTCGAACTGCTAGGTTGGCAGAAGCTGGGACGAGTAACAGGCGCTCACTCTGCTATGCGGCACTCGGGATTCGACCCGCCAAACTGCCGGCCATCTGGTCGACAAGCTCAGCGTCCTAACCCACTGAGCCACCGCGTCCCTAGCTTTTCCAAGGGGTCCACAATCAGTTTCAACGGAGTCCCAGGACTCCCTTTTTTGCCCAGTTTGAAAAGCACTCTGAGGGATACGCACTTTGGGTAACCCCGCTCTTTCCCCTTTTACTCCATTTAAGAGATAAAAAGAAGGTGTAATGCTATGCAATTTTAGAAATACCTTAAACATTACAAGGTGGTTTGAAGGTGTCACACCCTGGGGACAGATGGACCTGATCTATTGCATCTGCCTTCCAGGTACAGAGCCATCGGTGGAACTCTGTGTGACGATGATGTGACAACATGAGAAGGCAAAAATGAACCATTCAGGAGGCAGCTCTTACCCATCTGGAGGGGGAAAGCATACAAAGAAGGAAAAGACAATGACCCCCTAAGTGAATATTTGTTCGTACTTTTCCCTGCATGAGTGAGTTATTCTCTTGATAATGACATGTGCCTGGAGGTGCCTTGCACTTTTTTTTTAATCCCATTTATATCCCGCCCTTCTCCGAAGACTCAGGGCGGCTTACAAGTTAAAGCACAAATCAATGTGCTTAGCAATAGCCTTCATTCTATGTATATGCCTGCTTATTAGGGCTTTTGCCCCCCCCCCAGCGGCATTATTACAAAGTCAGCTTAATTGCCCCCAACAATCTGGGTCCTCATTTTACCTACCTCGGAAGGATGGAAGGCTGAGTCAACCTTGAGCCTCATGGGACTCGAACCTGCACTAATTGCAGGCAGCTGGTGTTACTTAAGGAGGCATTAGCCCACTGCTCCACCAAGGCTCTTGGTGGTGAGGCTCTTGAGGGTGCTTTGTCCTGATTTTCCCTCCCTTGTTTCTCTCCCCCCACCCCACCTTTGCATGGTTGTCTTGCCAATACTCTAATCACTCCTTCCTTAACCCAGTTCTCTCCAGCTATGCTTCAATTCTCATTATTCCTCAGTCAGTATAACTACTGGTGGTATTGGCTGGCAATGCTGGGACTTCCATCTGAACACATCTGGAGAGTCCTGGATTCAGGAAGCTTGGCCTCAAGCAACAGCTTTTCCCTTATCCTAAGCCAAGTATGATCATTGGAAAGGGTAGTCTGGAATAACTTTCAGGTCTGATTTGGTTAAGCCAATGGCCGTGCACAATAGCAGAGACTTTGATTTTAATACCTGACAAACAAAAGCAGCCCACTGCTTTTGCAAATGGCTCATGGTGCAGTTTTGCTATTTCACCCAGTATACCATACGAGCAATAAATCGTCTTCTTTCCTTTGTAATTTCAGGCATGTCTCTTTTTCCACGATGAGCAGGACACTGCATTCAAGCAGGGTTTTCTTGCTTTGTGTCACCTGACCTGCTTTCCCTTCCAGGAACCCTCTCACTTGGAAAAGGGAAAAAGAAAGAGAAATGGAGTTTCTGTGTCTCTTCAGGGTCTGCTGTTTTATTGCCAGACTTTTAGTTGACTTTGTCTCTGCAGGAAAACCATCCTTAACATTTTTCAGGGGTAGGTAATCTTGGCTCTTTTATGACTTGTGGACTTCCACTCCCAGAATTCCTCAGGCAGCCATGTTGAGGGGAAAGGGAGAGGTTTCCAAGCTGAGCCATGCTGGCTCAGGAATTCTGGGAGTTGAAGTCCATGAGTCATAAAAGAGCCAAGGTTGCCTACCCCTGATTTAGATGATCAAAACATGTGGGATGGCACTACTATCGCCCCTCCCTCTCTGTGTGTTTGTGTTTGTGTGTGTGTTGAGAGGAGAAATGTTTATTTATTTATTTATTTTAATTCCATTTATATCCCGCCCTTCTCCGAAGACTCAGGGCGGCTTACAAGCTTAGCAGTAGCCTTCATTCTATGCATATGCCTGCTCCATTAGAAACATTCCCATTAGGGATACCTACAACTGTAGAGTGTTGCCACAGCAGGCAGTTTTAGCTACACAGATCCATAATCATTCATACAGGTATTTCCAAAATCTGTGTCATTATATGAACAGTTATCTTAGAGATAAATCTAGGCCAATCACTTCCAAAGGAGGGAGACATTGTAGCAAGACCTTCCATATCTTTCCTTTCTGACCCCTTCCTCAGCCAAGGCCTTTATGTTGGAAATGAGATATTAGCAGGAAATAAGACTGTGTTTGCATTCTTTTCCCCTTGATTATGTCTTCTAAATGGAAGGAAATGGCCATATGGAAAAGCAAAGAATTGAGATTTTTCTCTGTAATTTGAAATGGCACAGCCCAAGATAGAGATTTTTTTTAAATAAAGTAAACTTTAATCAAGACACGCCTGGAAGAGAGGATGGGCTTCAGGAAATCTTCAACCCAGAGCTAATCAGGTTTTAGATTGTATATGTGGCCAATAACACTGATACGTTCTGAATGAATTCAAAATATTCCTTTTTTGCTGATGGGCCTTGAGTATATACTTATTTGTCATAAAGTTGGCTATAAAAAATAAAGTTCAAAAACATGTTCAAACACTGGGTGTGCTGTTTAAAGGCAGTTACAATAAAGGCAGTCATTCAAAAAGTACATTTGGGAAATATGCCAGATGTTATTTGGGGGGGGGGAGGCTGCTGAGAGTTTTGGCACGGATCAAAAATTGGCAAGTGGTGATGGGAACCAATTACCTGGCTCAACTTTATGTTTTTGACCCAGAATAGTTTCTCGCTAAGAAGGCTGAATCCTCCCTTCCTAAAAGGAACCAGTTAGGGCAGACAATATTGTTAACTGTTGGATCGTGCAGCATCACATATCCCACGGTTTACCTTATAAATCAGGTGTGCTTACTGGATAGTTGTGCAACATCCAAGGAGGCTCCATTTCCTTTCCAACAACACCAGTGCTGTCAAACTGGCCTCCAGAATCCCATTGCCAGGAAGATGAGGCACACAGAGGAAAAAGAGTCAGACCGTGAGATGTCCTAGGGGAGAAAGTAGAAATCTTGAGTACATATGGCAGATGAGTAGCTAATGTCAAGGCTGAAAGCCACATCTCTGGGCTTTTCATGTCTGGATTGGCACACCCTAGCTAAAGTTCATTGCACTCCACTGTACTGCATCTGAGAAAAAAATAGAAAATACAGGTCAACAGAACAATGACTTCAAAGAATGAGAAGCCATTGAGAATATACCTGTTGTAGATATTACTGTTGCATAATTTTGCATACCATTGCCAATCAGTGAGGAATGTCAAGGGTACCTGGCTTATCCAGTTTTAGATTTCCTTTGGGAAGGAATTGGTTGGGAACTGAAGACACTTTCCATGATATCTAATTAATATGCATGCATTTATAGTAAGCGGCGATCTTGTTTAGCACAGGATTCTAATCCACTGGGCTTCGTTTGAGACTTACAGCAGAATGCTGATGCCTTAAATCAAGGCAGAGAGGGTTTGCCTTGATTTCCAGCACAGAGCCAGTATAAACAGACATCTCCTTCATTTCCTTCCCTTCCATGAAGAGGAAAGAATCATTTCCATCTGTTACATGTTTTTCTTGGGCCATCCTATTTCTTTTGCATCATTTTCTCAAATTATAAGGTCTGTCGGGTTTAAAAGTCACGACTGCCTCAGGTCACCTGCTTTAAGAGCTCTAATCGCAGGAATCTTACATCTCAATAATTGCAGGGTTTAAAGGGAATCTTATCTGTCTCACCTGACTCTCAAACAATACTATCACCCTAATCAACATAGCATCATCTGGGTGTGTGTGTGATGCTTTACAAAGAACTAGCTTGACAGGTCTCTAACTGCATGGATCCCCTCCAACCTCTAAATAGGTGAAAACAGATCTCCAGAAGACCAATTTCAAATGGCAGTGACTTTATAATACAGATAGTCCTCGGCTTACAACAGTTTATTTAGTGACCGTCCAAAGTTACAGTGGCACTGAAAAATGTGACTTATGACCATTTTTCCTAGTTACAACCTTTGCAGCATTCCCATGATCACGTGATCCAAATTCAGCTGCTTGGTAACTGGTTCATATTTATGACCATCGCTTTGTCCCAAGGTCAGGCCCGGGTACAGCACGGAGACGGCATTGGTCGCGCTGATGAATGATCTCTGGCGGGCTCGGGACAGGGGTTGTTCCTCTGTCCTAGTCCTATTAGATCTCTCAGCGGCTTTTGATACCATCGACCATGGTATCCTGCTGCGGCGTCTCAGGGGGTTGGGAGTGGGGGGCAGTTTTACAGTGGTTCTCCTCCTACCTCTTGGGCCGTTCGCAGTCGGTGTTGACAGGAGGGCAGAGGTCCGCCCCGAGGTCTCTCGTTTGTGGAGTTCCTCAGGGGTCGGTCCTCTCTCCCCTCCTGTTCAATATCTATATGAAGCTGCTGGGTGAGATCATTCGTGGTTTGGGGGTGGGGTATCATCAGTACGCTGATGATACCCAACTTTTTCTTTCCACCCCAAACCAACTCAGTGATGCCCTCGATGTGATGTCCCGTTGCCTGGAGGCGGTTCGGGTTTGGATGGGGAGGAACAGGCTCCGACTCAATCCTGCCAAGACTGAGTGGCTGTGCGTACAGGCATCTCGAGTGGATCATTCTATTCCACCTTTAATGATTGGGGGTGAGGTGTTACCCCCCGTCGATAGGGCTCGCAACTTGGGTGTCCTCCTGGATTTGCAGCTCAGTTTTGAAGATCATATAGGAGCTGTGACCAGGGGGGCTTTTGCCCAGGTTCGCCTGGTGCGCCAGTTGCGGCCCTATCTGGACCGAGATGCCTTGCGCACAGTCACTCATGCACTCGTTACCTCCCGGTTAGACTACTGTAATGCTCTCTACATGGGGCTGCCCTTGAGGACCACTCGGAGGCTTCAACTGGTGCAGAATGCGGCCGCACGAGTTGTGATGGGGGCTCCCCGATACTCCCACGTAACACCTCTGCTCCGCGAGCTGCATTGGCTTCCGGTTGCCCTCCGGGTGAGATTCAAGGTGCTGGTGATGACCTATAAAGCCCTAAATGGCTTGGGTCCAGGATATTTGAGGGAACACCTGCTGCCGGCATCAAGTTCCCTTCGTCCTGTGCGCTCCCACAGGGAGGGCCTTCTCAGGGTGCCATCAGCAAAGGATTGCCGGAGGGCGACACCCAGGGGGAGGGCCTTCTCTGTGGGCGCGCCTGCCCTCTGGAACCAGTAGAGCTCAGGACTGCCCCTGATTTTCGTTCGTTCCGCCGGGACCTGAAGACCTGGCTCTTTGAGCTTTCCGGCCAGGACTGAGAACACCTGCTGCCGGCAGGGAACACCTGCTGCCGGCAGGGAACACCTGCTGCCGGCAGGGAACACCTGCTGCCGGCATCAAATGCCCTTCGTCCAGTGCGCTCCCACAGGGAGGGTCTGCTCAGGGTCCCACCGGTATGAGATTGCCGGCGGGTGACACCCAGGGATAGGGCCTTCTCAGTGGGGGCGCCTGCCCTCTGGAACCAGCTGCCAGTGGAGCTGAGGACTGCCCCCGACCTCTGCTCATTCCGCCGGGGCCTGAAGACCTGGCTCTTCGAGCTCTCGGGCCCGGGCTGAGGAGTAATTTATTTTAATCGGGGTTTTAATTGCACAGGGTTAGTTTAATCTTTTTTAAATTGGTTTTAACTTTTGTATTGTTGGTTTTTAATTCCCTGTAAACCGCCCTGAGTCCTCAGGGAAAGGGCGGTATATAAATGTAATAAAATAAAATAAATAAAATAAATAAATAAACTTTTAATTTTTAATTAAAGGGGTTTTAATTAGAGTTAAGGGTTTTAGATTTAATCAAGGATAATTTAATTTATTTTAATTTGTTATTAACTTTTGTATTGTTATATTGTCTTAATTGCCTTGTGAACCGCCCTGGGTCCTACGGGAGAAGGGTGGTATATAAGTTTAAATAAAATAAAATAAAATAAAAATAAAAATGTGACCACTTTGTGCGCCAAGCAAAGTCAATGGGGAAGTCAGATTCACTTAACAACCTTGTTACTAACAAGTGCAGTGATTTACTTAACAACTGTGGTAAGAAAAAATGGAGCAAAACTGACTTAACAAATGTCTCACTTAACAACAGAAATTTTGGGCTCAGTTTTTTTTTTTTTTTTTTTTTTTTATTGAAAAGTTTTAAAATACAATTTTCCCTTGAAAACCCCCCTTCCCCCTCCCTCCTCCCCCCCTACCTCCCCTCCTCCCCCCTCCCTCCTCCCCCCCCTACCTCCCCCCCTCCCCCCCCCCTACTTCCCAGAGCTGAATACAAGGTATATATATATAAAAAAAAGCAAACCTAAGCAACCATATACTAACAACTATAAATTCTAAAATCCATCACTCTCTAGCTTATATAGGATAAAACAAACCTTAACAATATTAAACATATATATAAAAAAAAAAAAAAAACTAGAATAAGAAAAGGACACTCTCTAGCTTATATAGAATGGAACAAACCTTAATAGTATTAAACATATATTAAAAACAAAAAAAAGGAAAAAGAAAAAAAAAAACCCTTCTCAACCCTATACTTATCCTAAATAAACTCCATCCATTTTATCCATTCCATGATATAACATTCTTACAAATAGTTTTCCAAATTAACCAAGGATCCCAAATCAAAAAACTTTAAAGTCAACTCTTCTGTAATCGACCGGTCCTCTTCCCGTACCACATCTATAATTATTCCAAACACAACAAAAAAGGAAAAAAAAAAAAAAAAAATTGCAAACAAAACTTGAACTTTAATCCAAAAAAGCTCACCCTCTCCACAAAACCACCAAATATAGAAATATATTGCGTCTACACCCAAATCTTTTCCCCCCTCCCCTACTTGACTACTTGACTATATCGTAAAAATTCCAAAGACTTCTGCGATTCCTGCTACTTTCTCTTCTTAGATCGTTTTGCAGCAGCACGCGTCACCCTCTGTTTTATAGATTCATCCAACGAGGTTGTATCTTGATCTCCTCCAACACCGTTGTCTTCTATCTGACCATCTTCGGCCTCTTGATGCACTCCTTCTCCAGATCCCTTTCCAGCTTCCAAAAGTGTTAATGGCGTTGCATTTAAAACATTATTGTAGAAATCACGCGCTTGCATCACAGTAACCAAACGGTACTTTTTACCTTCGTGCGTCACCATCAACCCCACTGGGATCTCCCATCTGAACCTTATATCTCGTTGCTTGAGCTCTTGCACAAGAAATGTAAAATCCTTCCTTCTCCTTAGAATCTTTGGAGGAATTTCTTTTAAGACCAAAACTTCTTGATTAGCAATCATAACTTTAGTATCATAAGCAGCTTGTATAACTTCATCTCTAATTTCCCTTTTTGCAAAATATACCACCACATCTCTAGGCAACTTCCTCTGTCTGGCAATCCATGAATTCACACGAAACACTTTGTCCATGCCTCCTTTTATTTCAGATGCTGGCTGTTTCAACACTATTTCAAAAGCCTCAGAAACCAGCTGCTTTAGATCTTCCTTAGTATTCTCCTTTAAGCCTCTAATTCTAATGGCAAACTGCATCTGGAAATATTCAGCAAGACACAGTTCCTTTTCCATTTTATTTTCATTCTCCAATACTTTTGCTTCTAATATAGCATTCTTTTGAGTCAAGTCTTCTAGCTTTTCCTCCAATTCTTCCACACACCGAGCCACTTTACACACTGAAGTCAAGATGTCTACCCTCATCGCTTTGAGCTTCTGTTCCATCCTCTCCTCCATTCTCTCCTCCAATTTCTCCAATTTCTCCTCCATCTGTGCAAATCTAATATTAATTGATTCCAAAATTACCTGGGTATGTTTTTCAAGAGCATCTTGTAAGTCCTTTGATGTCAATACATCAGGAGGATGCAGCGCCTGCAATAATGATTGTTGCACAGGAGAAGTTCCAGCACTCCGAAGAGTTTTAGGGGGTGGTTTAGCCGCCATCTTTTACCAAATATGACGCACTTTCACTTCAAATTTGTAATCCAAAAAAGTCCATCAAGCTGGAGAGTAAAACATAGTAATCCTCTTTACCATTTCCTCTTGTATCGCTCTGCCTGCTCCTTTAAATCATAGTCATTCCTTCAGGCAGGGGTGGTCGCAGACGGCTGGCTCTGCTCCAAGAATCAGGAGCAGAGGCGACGGCCAGCTGGGAGCAGCCCAGGCTACGGGGGAGTTCAATCCTTCAGCCGCCCAAGCCATAAGCTCAGGCGGCCCTGGAGAACTCTACCCCTACCTGGGGGCTCGCCCCCTCCTCTTCTCCCGAGGAGGGGGCTTCGGATTCGCCCGAACAGCTGATCGGCGCTGTTTCGGGCGAAAAAAAACAACAGCTGAGCCGCGGGCAGCCCGGGAAGGCTCCCTCCGTCGCCGCGGAGCCACCGGAAGTCCCATTTTGGGCTCAGTTTTGATCGTAAGTCAGGGACTACGTGTATTAATGTGGTTCTCCAGACTGTTTATGCAAAACAGAGCTAGAGGCAGTGGATGTTTATGCTTTCTTTTGAGCTGGAGCAGCCCGGCTATCTCTCTGATCTGATTCTGATCAGTGAGAATTGTGTAACCTCCATCAAAAGCACATTAGATATTGGCTCGCTTCCTTCATTTTCTGTGGTAAGGTGGAAGAAAAAAAATACCTGCCTTCCTCTTAAGCCAAGGAGAGAAGGTGTTGGAACAGCTTTTCATATTTGGTGTCCTTTAGCACTGATCATATTGTCATACCCAAGGCGGTCAAGAGCATGATGTCTCACCAACTGAATAGTCAAATGGCCTGGATAGAGTTCTTTACCGGATGTAATTGAAGGCATTGACTTCCAAATTGAAAAACATCCAACATTCCTTTCAAACATTAAGGACTGGTGTGATGTTCGTGTAAGAGCTGAAACTGAAACCCAGAGGCTTGTCAGTGAGCCTTATTTCAGAGCCCACATGATGGAAATTTACAGAAAGTCTACATTTCCAGAGGTCAGTTGATAAATAAAATAGGATAAAAAAGAAAAAAAGGGGAAAAATGAACTTGTAATTTATGTTTTTGATGATTAGACAGGACAGGTTATAGAAAGAA
Organism: Vipera berus; assembly: GCF_964194415.1. Lineage (NCBI taxonomy): Eukaryota > Metazoa > Chordata > Lepidosauria > Squamata > Viperidae > Vipera > Vipera berus. Next base: position 135,820,762 of record NC_138203.1, read on the forward strand.
GAGCAATGTGAGGTAACCTATAACCTATAGAAAGAACAGCAATGTGAGGTAACAATGTAAGGTTAAAATATCATTGCACTTATAGGAAAAAGATCAGAATGAATACACACACACACACACACACACACAAAGTTTTTGGCTTTTCTTTGATTTCTTCCTTTCTCTTCTTTCTGATTCTATTTCCATTTGTATTAGTTCTTATTATTGTCAAAACTTTCAGTAAAATTTATATACAAACATACACACGCACAATACAAGTCACTGATTCTATCTTTATACTCAGAATACAGCATGCTGAATAATCACGTGATAGACTTACAAGTCTCCATAGATTTACCACAGCAGCTCATGAACTGTTCTGCTTGCAGTGTTGAACCAATTTTTCTTTTTTTTTCTTTTTTCTTTTTTTTTGTAAACAGCATGTTGTCAGAGCTTATATTTAAAAACAATCAATAACAGTTAATTTCTATAATTCCATAATCCACATCGTAGCTTTCTTTGATTTTTCCTTCTTCCAATAATATTCTCTTTTACCAACCTTAAATTAGTACATTTCTTAGTATTTTGATATATATCAATTGAATATAAACATTTTTCTAATATTTGACAACCACATCAATATAAAGCTTCTTTTCTAATTAATTATCTTAATTATCTCATCATAGATCCTGTTTTCAAAGTTCTTATTTAGATTTGTTTTCCCCGCAATGTTCAAAACATTTTTACCAATTAAGATTTTCTCACAGTTTGTTGTTGTTAGCTGCGAAGTCGTGTCCGACCCATTGCGACCCTATGGACAATGTTCCTCCAGGCCTTCCTGTCCTCTACCATCTTCTGGAGTCCATTTAAGATCACACCTACTGCTTCAGTGACTCCATCCAGCCACCTCATTCTCTGTTGCCTTCTTCTATTGCCCTCAATCTTTCCCAGCATTAGGCTCTTCTCCAGTGAGTCCTTCCTTCTCATTAGGTGGCCAAAGTATTTGAGTTTTAGCTTCAGGATCTGGCCTTCTAAAGAGCAGTCAGGGTTGATCTCCTCTAGGACTGACCAGTTTGATTGACTTGCAGTCCAAGGGACTCACAGAAGTCTTCTCCAGCAACACAGTTCAAAGGCCTCAATTCTTTGGCATTCTCACAGTTAATTACACTTAAATATTTAAGTCTTTTCCCTCATACAAGTCATCCCATCCCAACAATTTTACATTTCTCATATCTAAAAAAAGAAACAAAAAAGAAGAGAAGAAAAAAAAGAGAAAATAGTATACTAGTTGAGAAACATGTCCTTCTTAAGCTAAGATACATTTATTTCCAGAATTTTTCTATTCTTTTTAACCATATTCAAACAAATGTTTAATCTTTAAATGTTCCATCTAATAAATCCAATCATCTAATCTTTTGAATCTATTCAAAACATTTTTATCAGTTGAGATTTTCTCAGGATCAATTACACTTAAGTATCTAAAGCATTTTCCTCATTAAAAAAGAAAAAAATACTATGCTACTTGGGCCCATCCCTCTTAAACTAAAATACATTTATATCCAAATTTTTTGTATTTTTTTAACCATATTCAAACAAGTGTTTAATCTTTAGATATTCTATCTGATAAATCCCATCATCTAATTTCTTAATTCTAAAAATTCTAAAACTTATTTATTTATTTATTTATTTATTGACCAAACATCTTTCCTAATCAGTATGCTCTGCTGGACCAAAAAGTCTTCCCATTGTCTTGTAGATGTTGTTGTACGTACAGGAGACAAATCCAGTAAAATGTTTTTGTGGGAAGGCTTCACCCCTTCATATACATTTAAAATATTTTTCTTTCTTTCTTTCTTAATTTCTCTTATCATTTTTTGTCTCTCAAGTTCTTGTAGTTCTACTGAGAACTCTATAATCCATTTTGTCAAATCTTTTTTCTTGTCCTCAGATTTATTTTGCAATCTTGAAGTATAGGTTATCTTTTCCATATCCAATATTTCCTGCAATTTTTTCTCTGCCTGGGTTAAGTCATAATTCCTTCCATTGTTGGGTTCCATCTTTAAATCCCTTTCTTCTGGTTTATGTTTTGTTGTCTGCTTTATCTGATTGTCCTCTATTTTTATTTTCTGAGAGGTTTTTTGTTGTAAGGTTAAATTGAAGATGTGTTTATTCATATTTTCAAAGTTGTTTTTAATTTCCTCATGGTTTGAAATCATTGTCGTATTTGTTTTTTGTTTTTTCTTGGTATGTTCTTTTTGCAGATCTCTGATAGCCAAAAGTCAAAGAGTTCCTCTCTGTACAAACAGCTTTAGTGTCACAGTTCAATAAGTATTTATAATCCAGGAAGGTTGATTTTTTTTAAAGTTTATAGTTCTCGCCTTGTAGGTAGCCCAAAATGTTTTCTTTTCTTTGTTACAGCTGTTCTCTGTTTAGTTAAGACATTGAAGGTCACAAAAGCAAGTTATCTTTTTCTGGGCTTTCTACCAATTCCTGTATTAGAACAACTATAGTTATATATACTGCTCAAAAAAATAAAGGGAACACTTAAACAACACAATGTACTGTATTTAATAGTAGGATGTCTTATTTTGTGTTCCCTTTATTTTTTTGAGCAGTATATTTTCATCCACCACTAGATGTCAGCACCAATTTGCTTTTTCAGTTTTCAAAACAAACAATTATTTTCTTCTGTTTTAATCAATAACCTTTTGAAAAGAAAATAACAAATCCACCAATTTCAAACTTATCCAAATTTAAGTTTAATTCACCACTTCCTTCTGCGGGAGGGTGGGGCAAGAGTCCGCCTCCTTCTCACTTCCGGAGGATTTTTGCTTCTTGGGGTGTTTTTTTCTTCCAGGAAGCAAATTATCAAGTAGAAGAGAGAGAATCAATATTCTTACCCAGTTCCAAACATGTTGTTTACGACCAAGCTTGAATTAGTACTTTTTTGGCTTTGGCTGCATGTACCTTGGGCTAGACTCTGGAGTGAAGCTATCCTTTCCTCTTCTGGTTTCCGGAGGGCTTTTGCTGAATGACTGGGTTGACTGCTGTCTCTCCATGGTCGGCAGCGCTCCTCTCCTTCTTTGTCACCTCTGTGGGGTGACTTTAGGCCCATATAGGGTCCCCTAACAGAAAAAAATCAGCCATAGGGTGCGGAGATCTGTGATCCCTCAGCTGCTGTGCTACTGCACAAAATTGGAAGCCTGGACCAATTTCTCTATTGATTATGCCAGAAAATGTGCTTAACCTCAAGCAAAACCCATACAATTCAACATGGGGTTGGTGCCATTTGTTTTGCTCTACAGCACCTTCTGCTCAAACTTTTCTTGAGTTTGCCCATTGCTCAATTTGTCCTGTAATTTTAACACACAGAGAGACATAGAGACAAAAAGAGGCAGAGAGAGAGAGAAAGAGAGAGAGGGAGAGATAGGGGGAGAGGGAGAGGCAGACAGAGGGAGAGGGGGGAAAGGGGGAGAGAGAGTGGGAGGGGAGAGTGAGAGGGGGAGAGAGTGAGAGAGAGAGAATATCAGAACAGTCATTTTGTGAACATAACTAAGTATAAGTTTTCTGGAAGAAGGTGGAGAAAGGAAAAGGCTGTCTCCAGGCAACCACTGAACAGACTTGGTGTTGTACCCTAAGTGGATCACTAGTACAGTTCTACTGAGTTTCCCAGCAACATGATCAGCAATTGGTGCCTGGGATGGCACAGATATGACTTTGACTGAGAAGAAGAGGGGTCATGATAGATGAATGAGATGCCACCCTACTTAGGCCCCTGATTAAACCTTTTGCCCTCCTCCACCTGGAACCAGTTGGGGGCCAGTTGGAATGATCCAGCTCTTTCCACTATTTTACAAGACATACAATGCGATGGCATTCCAAGACCAGAGCTAAAGATTACAGAGAATTGGAGGTTGTTTCATTTCTTAGCATCTCTGAGCCCATTTAGACTAACAGGACAAATAGAGAGAGAAGTTAGAGGAAGGGCTTGTATAGGTTGTCCCTGAATCTGTCTCTGTCAGCCTTGTAAGGTACTCCAGGCAATTAGGATACCCAGAAGTACAGTTCTAACTTTATTGTAAGGTTATATTAACAGAATCTTGCAGGCCTAAAAGTATATCTCTTTCTCTCTACACACCACCTCTACAGCTGGAGAAACTAAGGAGGGTCCCTTCTGAGACATTTGCCATCTCTTGGCTGCATGTTATCAGACTGCAATCTAGTCTGTGACTCGTTCACTTGTCACTCAAGGTCAATCCCCATACCATTATGGTCTCTCACCTGACTTATGGTTGATCAAATGAATCTTATGTTTTTAAGAGACAAAGGAAATGTCCTTCCTTCCTTCCTTCCTTCCTTCCTTCCTTCCTTCCTTCCTTCCTTCCTTCCTTCCTTCCTTCCCTCCTTCCTTCCTCCCTCCCTCCCTCCCAGATGTAGAAATGTAGAAATGAGGCCTTCCTATTCTATGTATTTCATAAGAAATCTAATTACTACAAATGATAAGTCTGAAAGCTTGATTGCTGCACTCAAGACAGCAATTCTATGAACATTTTTATTTTTAATGGATGAGATCTCCTACTACTTAATTGTTATTCTTTTAGCTCTTTACATATGCTCCGGTTCATAGGAAGTAATATCATTACATTATTGTGATTCCATATTGTGACATCCTGTAGCCTCTCTAACCAGGCTTCCTACTACATTAAAATTTCCACAAAAAACCACTATGTAATTAAAAATAGCCCTGCTCCGGTTTCATCAATCAGGGCCATCCAGAGGCAGGGTCCATGGAGCAGGAATCAAAGAAGTCAAATAAAAGTCAAGATGGCAGGTTTCATGTCCAATTGTAGCCTCACCCTTAATTTACATATATATTAAGAGGTGGAGCTTTAATCAAACAGTCATGTGTTCCATTTCAACTTTTCACATCCTTCTGCCTACACCCCTTGCTACAAACCAGAATGAGACCCTACTTAAGGGTCACCTCATTTTGCCTCAGGCATTTCACATTATGGAGGCTGCAACACATGCCTCATTGAGGGAAAACAGTGACAGGAATTAATTGCCAATATGCTTCGTGTTGCTCCTGAGGTCTCTATTGAGAAGCCTCTGGTTTCTTTTCAGATTGTATAAATATTTCACCTCAGAAATAACCTAGAGTTACTATGCAAAGCCATTCTGAAGCGACACTTTATTCAAAGCATTCCTTCCCTTCCTGTCATACATCTTAGTCTAATACTTCCTGGGGAATAAACACCATCAAAGGAAGTAATTCTGAATAGAAATTGCCCTGGAAAGCATTTAATAATGCAAAAAGAATAAAATTTTCTCATATATTTCCTTTATTGGCTGCAGGATGTCACAATATTGAATCACAATTATGTAATGATGTTACTTCCCTTGAACTAAGCAGTTAAATGTAACTACTTGGAAGGAGAAGGAAGAAATCTATTTCTACCAGCATCTTCTTCTGTTTTTAAATTCTGATTAGAAATTATTCCCATCTAAATTACTGTTTAAATTCTAGGGGTGTGAATGATCTGTTCTTGTGTGCAAAATAGTACAGGTTCAGATTTCTTTTACATCTCATTTTTGGAGTCCATGGAATGATAACAAAAAGCAAAAAGTGAATATTCACTCAGACCAAGTGCTTATGTAAAGACTGAGGCAATCTAATTAGAATCAAGGCACTTAGAGTGTTAATACCATATCTATCTATCTATCTATCTATCTATCTATCTATCTATCTATCTATCTATCTATCTATCTATCTATCATCTATCTATCTATCTATCTATCTATCTATCTATCTATCTATCTATCTATCTATCTATCTATACTGTATCTGTCTATCGATTGATCGATCAATCGATCCATCCATCCATCCATCCATCCATCCATCCATCCATCCATCTATCCATCCATTCTTCTACTCATTTGGTCAGTACTGAATGGTCATTGGGGACATTAGATAAAATAATGGCAAAAACAAGACAAAATAGAAAGAAACAGAGAACTCCAATACTGAAATTCAACAAGAAGACAGGAGACAAAACAACGCATACAAGTGTCCTCCTTGAACAACTAATTGTTTAATGACCATTCGAAGTTACAATGTTGCTGAATGAAGGAGACTTATGATGAGTCCTTGTAGTTGCAGCTGTCACTGCATCCCCTGGACACCTCAATGCAATTTGGATGCTTGGCAACCAGCTCGTGCTTATGAGGAATGCAACAATGTCCATTCACATGATCACCATTTGTAACTTAACTGTCAACTTCCAACAAACAAAGTCAATGCGGAAGCTGGAGGTCACAGATGACAATCCAGGAGGCTGCAACCATGAGGGAATTCACTTAATGATGTCAACTGGGACTACCATAACTGCCATCTTAAATTGGTGGCGCTCATGTGATGTTGCACATCTTGATCATGTTATAAAGTAATGGAGTTGCGGATCCCAATTAACATTGTTAAATGAGGATAACCAATAGCCCATGGGAGCAAAGTAGAGGCTCTTGGGTGAGAGATTTCATAAGCTGGGTGCAAGAAAACCTTCTCTTTTGCTCAGCTGCCAAGCTGATCACTTTTTCTACTCCTAACATGAGCACACAACCTTTATCTTTTTTAGACTTCAGTCTCACTTTATTGGCTTTTTTCCAGCTGATATTATTTCCAAGGAATGGTTGAGCCTCACCAGATTTAGTTGGCAAAAATCAGAGCTGGAGGTTTCCCATACATTTCCTTTCTTCTGTTTAAAGAGACGATTAAATCATTCAAGACTAGTGAAGGATCAACTTGCTGATCATTCATCTCTAAGCCTGGATGTTAACCCTGATTAAACTAATTAGCCACAGAACGTTTGTTTTACAGGGTGATTGTAACAGAATGTCCCCACATGACTGTGACTTTTTATTTACTGTTTAAGATTGCAGGAAGCAGATTTATGTGGAATCAAACGGTCTGACCCTGTATTGTCAACTAGCACGCTTCAGATTTAAACTTTCAAAAGTATTCTGGACAGCAGTGGCGGCAAACAAACAGCAGCACGTTTTCCCAAGATTAAGCAACCACACCTTGATGTCCAGGCAACAGCAGCAAATCCTTCCTCACCTTCTCAATGAAAGCATGTTGCTAGTTTATTAAAACTGAAGCCCTCCAATGGAGAGAAAGTTGCTTATTTATCCAGGTAAAGATTTGTAATTAAAAATAGAACTTCTGGTCCCATATTATGGTCAGCTTTGAGGACATCCAAGTTGAGAATCTAGGCAAGGACTTTTATTATCTGAGTTCACCCAAATGTAGTTAAGCCCAGCATCCTCTAGTGATTAAGCCAAGTAATAGCAGTAATTGCAAAAGACTACCTGTACTCATAGGTGAGAATGTATCCTCATTCTCTTCTCAATCAAAACAAGACGATCTCATAATTCCTGCCAAAAATTCTGTGGAGAAAAGGCAGATTCAAATGAAGTATACATTCTCCAATAAATAAACTGCTACCTTCCGAAGAGAAAGAATTAAAAGCAAATTTGCTAGCCACATGGTCTACACCATAATAGGATGCACATTGTGTTATATGTTAATATAATGTTAAGAGTTAAAAGAATGTTAACGTTGTATGAGGTAAACACGGTGACAGGAATACACGCGGGAGCTTTTGACAGCTGTCAAAAGCTGCCGCCAGCAAAAGCGCATGCGCAGCCAGCTGACAGATCCCCGCTGTCAAACAAGTTCTCCACCACGCATGCACCACCGCCACGAGGACGCGAAGCTGTCAAATACACACCACAGCTGATTGGCTCAGCAGTCCCGGCGGGAGAAGAACAAACAGCGGATTGGCACAGCCGGCCGGCTGCCGGCTATAAAAGAGCTGAAGCTGAGCACCTACTTGTCCGGTACCTCAATAAACCTGTTAGACCAAGCCAGCTGTCTCCGAGTGGTCTTTGAGCCACTTCCTGCCAAAAATTCTGTGGAGAAAAGGCAGATTCAAATGAAGTATACATTCTCCAATAAATAAACTGCTACCTTCCGAAGAGAAAGAATTAAAAGCAAATTTGCTAGCCACATGGTCTACACCATAATAGGATGCACATATTTAGGGGTGAGCATTTATAAGAATTTATTCTGACATTGCCCTTTATTTGAATATGAACTGGAATACTAAGTAGTTTTTTTAGAAATCACCAAGAAATTGTTGTGACTCTGATGAGAAGAACCATTTTGTTGTGACAAATAAGGGGGAAAATGGGGGGCGGGTTTTCTCTACAGCAGGGGTGTCAAACTACCGGCCCACAGGCCGGATGTGTCATGCCAAAACCGCACCCACCCCATTGCCGGCAATGGGAAAAAAAGTTGTGATATGTCACAACATGTCACGTGACGTTGTGAGTTTGACACAGTATGAGAGGATAGACTGACAGTTATAGTGGATAAAGGTCCATTGGAAGACAAGCTAAGTTTGTTAGTGAGACTCTTAATAATATAGAAATAATTGGACATCAGAAAAGAATTTGGAATTTATCGAATGAGATCCTGGGGAGAAATAGTCCAAAACTGAAAGCAATACAGAAAATCTATGCAGAGATAATAATTTATTTACAGGGCTTTTAAACTGTTCTAATCAACCAAATTTAAGTGGCATACAATTCATCAAATCCATAACTTGGATTAAAAACTGACAAGGTAAGTACTAGTCCCACTTCAGGCATAAAAAACAAGATGGCTGACTTTGGGCCAGTCAATCTTTCTCAGCTCAGTCAGGGATGTTGTGGTTAAAATAGGAGGAGAAAGGACTATTATGTATATTCGCCACCTTGAGTTACTTTTACAGGTAAAAAAACAGGATAAAAATCTAACAAATAAATAAAACATTTTGGTTATGTTACTCATAATTATATTTATCATATCTAACATAAGTAACAACAACATTAATATTAAAAACTATAAATCATGGTTCAATTATATACATACAAATAAACATAATATATAAAAATCTAAACATCAAAGCTAAAGAACCAGTTCATCTTAGAGAGTAGAATCCCAATATTTCTGCAGTCTTGGCTTGATAGAGAAAGCAAATCTTTCCAGATTTTCTGAAGGTCAGAAGTGATAGGGCATCCAACATTTGGGGGAATAATATTCCAATGAAAGAGGACATTGAGGAAGGACACCCCTGATATAGACAGAGGGACCATCAGCTGTAGGATTGTCAGAAGGTTGCAAAAGGTGGTCACCTGACCCCGGGACTACAACCATCATATATACATGCCAGTTGCTAAGCAGCCAAATTTGGCTGGCTGGGGAATTCTGGGAGTTGAAGGTCATAAGTCTTAAAGTTGCCAAGATTGGACACACCTGACATAGACACAGGAGCCATCAGCCACAAGAATTCCTTGGCAAGCATGTTTATAAGGCATGCTTGGGAAGCTCTTGTATTAAGAATCACATCTCTGCACGTCTGAATGTCAGCCAACATCTCTATGCCCTGAAATGACCATCTATAATCAAAGAATTAAGGAGAAAGATCGCCCTGATCTCAGGTGGGCAGATAAATATTACCAGCAAAAGGTTACATTTAAGATGAGTGGGGGAATAGTTAAAAATATAAGAAACAAGGATGACATTCTTAGACCTTAAATAGCAATGCCAGGAAGTTACTCTAGAGATCAAGGATTTACAACTTCGCTAGAAAATTTTCAAATTTGAAGACAGCATGAAAAGTGCATTGCTTAAAGCTACAAATACTAACCTTCTAACCATGGTTAACAATTGTAAGAGCAGATTATGATCCAGCAAGGATAATCAGATGGTATTTAAAAAGATGGAAGTGAAAGAGCCAACAAATATTCCCTGGGACATTGTTCTAATCTATAGTTATCCTGAGAGTCATGCCTGTTCACGGAATAGACCCTCAATATAACTTCATACACTTTTAATTCTCTTTTCAAATCTTCCTACAGGCTTATCCACTATTGGCATGAAATACAATCCACGTGGGAGTATTCTTGTGGCAATTCAACTACTGGCAGAAGAAAATTTGTTCATATCTAAGGTAGATTCAGAGCAGATGAAGGTGCAGGGACCAATGTGGTAGGATCACAAAATCAATCAAGGATGCCAAACTGCTAAGAATAGGACTGAACTGCTGTCAGATATAAGGGGGCTTCCTATTGCCAGTGTGGAGCATTGCCCTGTAGGAAATTTGAAATACAATAGTAGTTGCTTGATGCCCTAGGCCACGGGTAGGCAACCTTGGCTCTTTTATGACTTGTGAACTTCAACTCCCAGAATTCCTGAGCCAGCCATGCTGAGGGAAAAGGGAGAGGTTTCCATGTTGAGCCATGCTGGCTCAGGAATTCTGGGAGCTGAAGTCCACAAGTCTTAAAGTTGTCAAGGCTGCATGCAGACCCCTGCCCTAGGCCATAGGCTCCAAGCAATCACATTTCTCCCATTCGAAGAATATTCAGATACAGAAGCTTATCATGCGCTGTTTGTGATGGGCTCCAGAAAGAAGAGGTTTTATTACAAAATTCCAAAAATGGACACTGACCTTGAAGGAGACATCCTAATCCTTCTTCTCCCTGCATCTATATGGGCAATGCAGGTTGTCCTTGATTTATGACAAAACTGAACCCAGAATTTAGGTTGCTAAGTGAGAAATTTGTTAAGTGAGTTCTGCCCCATTTTACGACTTTTCTTGCCACATTTGTTAAGTGAATCACTGCAGTTGTTAAATTAGTAACCCGGTTGTTAAGTGAATCTGGCTTGCCCCCGTTGACCTTGCTTGTCAGAACATCGCAAAAGCTGGTCACCTGACCCTGGAACACTGCAACCATCATAAATAAGAACCCGTTTCCAAGCATCTGTCTGTAAGTCATGTGACCAGGGAGATGCTGCAACCGTCATAAAAAATGGCCCTCAGTCATTTTTTTTCAGTGCCGTTGTTAACGTCAAATGGTCATTAAATGAGCTGTTGTAAGTCAAGCACTGTTGTAAGTCAAGTACCTGGACTTCCAGCTACATCAGACTGGAGAGAGATTATTGTTCCCCAGATTTCACCACTGCCTCCAGCATGGCCAGTGATGAGGGATACTGGGAGGTCTAAATAGCTGAAAGTACAGGATGCAAGAGAACAACTTTTGGACATTGTTTAGAAATTTCAGAGCCAAGCCAAAAAACAAACAAAATACCCCAATAGATTACTTGAAATAAATTCACATAAAAATTATGAGCTTAAAAAAAAGGAATGCAGAGGTCAAAAAGACAATGATAAAGAGGGGGAACCCTGCCAAATATGTTTGAAAGTATGAAATATAAAGGTTATGGTCAAGTAGGTAAGGAAAGACTAGCAAATGCTAATTTTTCAGTTTATTGGAGAAGGCAGAGTCTAAAACCTCCTCAACTGGAACAGGAATGAAAAAACATTAGATTTCCAGACTCCACCTCCATTTAAATAACTTTTACCTGCTCTGCAGGTAAAGGTACACACAGAGAGAGACACACATATATATACACACGTATATATACCCCTCTCTCTTTCTCTATGCCTATGTTGACACATACATACGGATTTTATCCCACCATCCTTCCAGGACGCAACATCATCACTGAAAAGGAAAAGTGTAACTACAGGTTTCAACCCAGTCTGATCTGTACAATTGCCATCCATGATGTGGGAACTCCGCTCTGTGGCCTTCACTCGAGCTATCCTTGCTGAGTTCCTAGCCACTCTCCTCTTCATCTTCTTCGGACTGGGCTCAGCTCTGAACTGGCCTGCTTCCCCGCCAAATGTCCTCCAGGTTTCCTTCGCATTTGGCTTGGCCATTGGTACCTTGGTTCAAGCAGTGGGTCATGTGAGTGGAGCTCATATTAACCCCGCAGTGACAATGGCCTGCCTGGTAGGTTCCCAAGTCTCCTTCCTCAGGGCCATCTTCTACATGGCAGCACAGATCCTAGGAGCTGTGACGGGGGCTGCCCTCCTGCATCAGATCACTCCACCTCATATCCGTGGCAGTTTGGCCATCAACAGGGTAAGGATTTTACTGTCTTTAAGAGTGGAAAGGCTGAAGGATTGCAGCTTTCGGGGTCATCACAACGTACCATAGGGAGTGTTTTGATACTCGCCATGCTAACTCAGTAATGTTTTATGTTGAATGATGGTGGGTTTCTTGAATTTCCCCCAACTTAACAGTTTCCACATGCAAAGCAGATACGCTTCTACTGAATTACAGCCCTCCCTTTAAGAAGCCTGGATAAAGGAAAGCAATGCTATTTCAAAAGAGCACGGGAATCTTCTTTTCTCTTACTGCTGATTTTTATTTTGCCTTTCTTCCAAACTTCAGCCACAGTTCTACTAGGACTGCAAAAATCTGGGCGATCCCTAAATGGTTGGAAAGTGTTGGAGCTTTTGGGATCACCCAGATTTTTACAGCTCCCTATCTACTTTATCTTCATATATTAGAAGTAGTTTCACTGGCCACTCATGATCTTCATAACTGGATGTGGGTGAGAGTGTGGGTCTTCCCATTAAAAATTGAAACTAACTTGGGGCAAGCCAATGATCCCTTCTATTATGTTATGGACTACAGCTCCTATGATCACTCCAAGTGACAGTGCAGGCTAGGACCTATATACATTATAATCCTATATCTCCAGAAGACACCAGGAGTCCTTCCCCTGCTCTAACTGCTTTGCACATCGGTTTCCTATTATTAAAATCTTCTAACCTGAGAGTACAATGTCAGTTTGAGGCTCTGAATTAAAATACAAGAATCTCAGTCCATAAATTTAGAATCTGTGCGTGAGCGGACTCTTGGGCTACATGTTCATACAAGAATTATTATCTGGTTTGCGGGGGGGGGGGGGCTCACGCCTTACAGCAGAGGAATGGACTAAGAACCTAATGTTTAGGACGTGTTAGAAATTAATTGTATCAGCAACAATTTTGCATTGCATTCAACTGTACAACAATTTGAGACTGGAAAGAACAGCCAATAAAGGGCATCCATGTAGGATCAAAGATTTAGACATGGAATGCTCTGCTTTCCAAGAAATATAATTTCAAGGATTCTTAGCTTTGTGGCTCTGTATTCTTGCAATTATTGTTAATCAAGAACAAGACTATGAAGTCAGTTACTATTCTTTGTACTCTATGCATGCAAAACTGAAGCACAATGATTGGCCCAAAGAAGAAGTGGATGGGATTTGGATTTTAACTTGATTGATCCAAGTCTAATGTTATGTAGGACCATCAGGCAGTTTGCTTATGGTTTACCACAGTATGTAATCCCAAACCAAGGTGGTTGGTAAAGAGTAATTTTTGATCTAATAGGATATGAATAATCAGCTATTGGACCAGCCCACCCTTCCCCCTAGCCTGCTGGATCTCCCCGTACTGAGCTCAGCTAACTGACACAGTTTTAACTAAACATGTTAGTAATGAAACATGAGCTTTCCTGTTACGTGGAATTCCATTAAACTAGTGGTGGAGATTTCAGGCTTGTAAGACTTTATTTTTTCATGAGAACTCTACTTTCCATTCTCTGGAACCTGATGCAGAATATGAGCACACCACTGGAAGATCTGAAATATGATGCTAGGATCATATCATCACAGAGAAAATCTATGTGATTGCTAAGAGTCAACACCTGACTTGATGGCACATAATCAATCAGACTTTTAGCAGCCTAAATTAGGAGAGGAAAGATGTCTTTCATTTTTCTAATTGCTAAGTCACCCTGAGTTCGGCATCCTTGCTGATTTATTGTTAATCATCCAGAAATCCACCAATAGATCTTCTCGATCAGTATCTAGATGTTAAAGATATATATGGATTCCATCACAACAAAAAGATGTAAGCTTTTACTACAGGTCTTTTCAACCCATTTTAGAGCAAGGTAGTTATTATAACTATATCTGGCGGGACCCAGAAGAAGGGCCTTCTTTGTGGTGGCTCCCTCACTCTGGAACATCATCCCTCCAGAAATTAGACTGGTCTCCAATCTAACACTATTTTGGAAGGCCCTGCAGATGTGGTTCTGCCAGTGGCCCTGTAGAACCCAGTGTGGGATGGAGCCCACTGGAAATGAATGTTTGTTGTCACTGGGGTGGGTACGGGTGGGTGGGAGGTTATTATTTTATTATTTTTATTTCTTTTATATTGTGTTTTTACATCCTGTAAGCCACCCTTGAGTCACCACGTGCAAGTAGGGGGCAATATAAATTTTCTAAATGAATAAATAAGGGCAAGTCCTATATATTTACCAATATGGATTCCAAATCTAACAATGGTCTTTGCGTGTTTCTAGCATTGGAAGCTTAATCCTTGCTTAACCTTTCTGGTTTCTATTTCTCCCACAAGGGCCATATCCTATTTAAGGGATTAGCAGTTTGTTTCCCTGTCATATTCCGGTTCCTCTGTGAAAGCAGTGCTAAGCCCAGGTTGCTATGCCTTGATGCTGGCATGACAAGTTGCTACCCGATTGCCAATTTATTTATTTATGTGTTTCTCCAGAAAAAGCAAGTCCTTCCTGATGCCACGTATTATTGCAAAGAATGGCACCTGACCAGCTTAAAGATTGCAGGTCCTCCCTTCTCATTGTAAATACCCATTTGCCCATTTCATAAGCTCCAAGGCCTGGTATCTTTTGACATGCTGTGGCAAATAGTAGAAGATCTACGTGGTCGATATAGTCATTATTTAAAGACATTCCCTGTGAGCCCATAATCCCCTATCTCCTCCCCACTTGGATGTGCTCTCCCAATTTACCAACACTGAAAGGTCTTTGCATACGCTGGATGAGGAGAAAAAAAAAGAGTTGCAGTCATATCTTTTTTATTTTCTTCTAATGCCTCCAGAGAGCCAGGATATTTCTTGGAAATAAGGGCACTTTGCAATGTGCTGACTTTTCCTTTATATATTTTTACAAATTGAAATAGTTTTAAACATTAAACCGGAAGGTCAAGAGCGTGACGGGGGGGGGCACCCTAGTGCCAAAGGGTGTCATGTTACCTATTTCTGAAATTGCTGATCATTAATAGAAAACTAGGATCATAATATAATAGATAATGTAATTATAATGGAAATATTATAAGACTATTGCCTCTGATCTCTTATTGTGCCTGGCTGAGGAATTCTGGGAGTTGAAGTCCATGAGTCATAAAAGGGCCGAGTTTTGAAGACCCCTGTGTTAGTGGATTACTTTGTTAGGACTTAGCAGGTGTGTGTGTGTGTGTGTGTTCTGCTTCTTTTAGATCTTCTCTTGGCTTTCAATACCATCAAACATGGAATATTTTTTGACTACTTGCAAGGGTTGGGGCCTGGGACATTGTGCTTTAGGGCAAGAAAATTCACTTCAGTGGCCTTTGATGTGTGGCATGCAACAGACTCTGACCCTCTTCTGTTAACGTTTCAGTAGCTGCATAAAGCTAATGGGAGAGGTCATCTGTTACTTTGGATTGGTATCAATAATATGTTCATGACACCCAATTATACATTGCTACTCTGGCCCACATTCATAACGGATAATGAAGGTTTTGTCCAAGTGTTTAGAGGCTGTTAGGACCTGGATAGGAAGAAGCTGATGGAGTTAAATCCATGCAAGGCAGAATTGCTGGTTATGCATTGAAGGTTTTTGTGGACTCCAGAGATATATCTTGAAGGGATGGCATTGCCTCTGAAGTCTGTGATTTGGGGGGTTCCTCCTGAATTCATGGCTACCGCTGAGTGGGCAGATACATATTGTGAACAGGAGGCTGTTTTCCCAACTCTAGCTAGTGTACCAGTTACAGCAGGGGTCTTCAAACTTGGCCCTTTTAGGACTTGTGGACTAACTCCAAGAATTTCTCAGCCAGGCACACTGGCTGAGGAATTCTGAAAGCTGAAGTCAACAAGTCCTTAAAGGGCCAAGTCTGAAGACCCCTGAGTTACAGTCTGGAGCAGGAGGAGCTAGCAACTGCAATTCATGCTGTCATCACTACCTGGCTGATGCATTGCAATGCACTCTGTGGAGACCATTGAGAAACTGTAATTGCAGTATCCCTTGTGCTAACTGGTACAGGATAACATAAAATACCTGCACTGGTTACAGGTACTTCCCTGGGTGCAATTTAAAGGGGTTATTTAGGAAGCCCTATATGGCTTGTTGCTGAAGACCACCTCCATCAACCAGATTTGTCCCATCCAATATAAGCAACTTGGGGAAAATGCTGGTACAGTAGTTCCCTCCTACAAGGAGATCAGGATTGATGAAGCTGGGAGCTTTTCTGTAAGTGTCTCCATATTGTATAGTAACTAACTGCAAGGAACCAGGTTTGCCCTGATCCTGTTGGTTAGAAGCAGGTTAAGCTGCCATTATTCTGGAAACCCTTTTTAGTTAGTTAAATCAGTTCCACTTTAAAGATAATTTTAAATAATTATGTGATCCACCTTGAAGCAATGGTGGGATTCAAATATGTGAAAAACCAATTCTGTGTGTGGATGCCGCTTCCAGAAGTCCATTCTGGGCCTGGACAACAAAAAATTAGCTACTGTTTTTGCTGAAGTGGTGTGAACCAGCTGAATCCCACCACTGCCTTGAAGGTAATTGAAAATATTTTAATGGTTCTATTTATTATCATAATATTGTATTATGGATGTTTTTGTTTATAAACTATTATGGATGTTTTTGTTTATAAACTAATCTAGTTAATTAAAATTCCTTGTGTTGTTAAGAAGTGAAGATATCCAACGATATCTAATGTATTACTAGTGTTTGAGGAAGAGGTTGAAAAAGGTTGTATTAATCAACATGAAAATCATTTGTACTGCTAGCTTGACTTTTTAACTTTGTTGACTTGGAATTCTGGGAACATTCCAATTTATGTATACCGGTTTGCGAAAGGCCAATAAGGCAGTTTACTCTAATACAATTACTAAGATAATTTATTGGAGCTGTCTGCAAGAAGACTCCATAGGACATATAGCTCAGGAATAATTTACAAGCCTCTGGAGACATGTGTTGACTATTAAGGCATCCTCCAAGAACCATTAAAGTAGTTGCCTATTGGGAATTAACTTAATCCATAATTGTTGGTGATTTTACAAGAGGCAAGCTGGAGAAGAACAGGAATGCTTGCATATTTCTAATTGTATACAATTAGGTTTTACAAGTGTAATCTACATGCACATTCAGTTAGGTAACCTGATGGCCATTCTTCAGAGTTGAGATAGTCCCCTCTGCCATTTTTTACTTTATCAGCTGAACTTTTATTTGCCAAAATCTTATGTAAGATATAGCAGAATAGATCTCTGCCACAGGGCAAGAGACTGATTGGTAATGCCAGTAGCAATAATGTAACAATAATCAGATTTTTATCTGCACTTAAATGCAAATAAATGCACTTAAATGACTGAACACAATAAAAAGACCTATTTGGATACTGACCCTTTTTTAAAATCTGGCTGGTCAAATGTACACTAGACCTAGACCTGATTGGCAAAGAGATATGGGAATAATTCAAACTTAGCTCTCAGGATCCCTTAATATTGCAGCTAAACAACTAGGTTATTTGACCTGAGTTTTGAGAATATTCTTCATTTGGTATAGTCTCAATCAAGCAACAAAAATATATAACTACTTGAGTGCCTCTTTGGTGACTAGGTAAAGTTAGTTGATTCTGTTGTGACTTTTTGTTGACTCTTTGGAAATGTATTTTAACTTACTGGCATTAACAAAAGGAAAAGATCATGATACTACTGTGGTGAGAAACTATGAAAATAAATGCATTTAACTGTTATATTTGGTTCATTCCCTCTGTTGTGTCAATACAACACAAAATCCAGATCTTCATCTTAAGACTCTCAAGGAATTGTTTTACCCTGGGATCCTTAACTTGGAGCCTATGGACACCAGCATTTCCTAGTGCCTGGTTGTTGTTGTTTTTTCCTGAAAAAAGGGGGAGGGGATTGCATGGTATAGTGCAAAATGATAACTTCCAGAATCAATTTTATTTCCAGAATCCTCATAGTGCTGCTCCTTACATAAACTTTGGAGATATTTGTAGAGAATATAACTGGTAGGGAGTTATATGCAAAAGGCAAAAGATATTATAAATAGACCTGATACGTAGATATGTGGGATGCCCTCCTCCATTTGCCTCTTCATAAGTAAATATACTACACTGAAATTAATCACACCCACCATGTCAGCTTTTCGATGAAAGCTGTCATAGCACCATTTCAACATTCATGTGCTCCTCAGTCAAACAAGTTTTTTTTTTTAAAAAAGAAGCATGCAGCTTTGAAAAGCCTACCAACGGGAAATGCCTATCAAGCTAGATCACCGTGTTGAGAAAAAAAGATGTTGATGTGATGTCCTGGGTTGCCTTTTCTTCCCCATGGGCTTTGTTTACGTGCCCAATGAGATTCTGACTCAACCACAGGAACTGCACCTGAAGGAGGAAGAGAAATGTTCCTTGAAAGCATGAATTATGCATACATCTCTTAGGCAAGAAAACTGTATCTGACCAACTGGTTTTTGTTATGCATTCCTGGATCAGGGCAACCACAGGGAGGATTTAAAAAGTTAAGATGATAGGCATGACTAGGCAATCAAAGGCCAACCTCTTTTAATGTGCATGCAAAGGTAGGGTTTTAATTGCAGTCACACTCACCATCTTAGCTTTTTACCGTCCTGCGGATACCTCTGCAACAGACCCTGCATTTTAAAAACTCTTCAGTAATGTTTTCTGTAGATAACAAAGTTTCGGCCTATAGATAACTCTTAATAGAAAGTCACAAGCCATTTGGAAAGGCAAAATTGGAGCATGCACAATTTTTTTTTCATGGCCCACAGCCTAACTCTGAATGCAAGAGACCAGTTGAGCTTTCAAGTTAGAGTTATTTGTCTCTCCCTCATAGCCTGAACTTCTGGTGAGAAAGCTGCTTTGCTCCACGGAGAAAAGGGTGTTAAAAAGAGGGAAATTGTGACATCCAAGAGGGAATTGGTATCCCACCCATGTTTAGCTCTTGACAAACTTACTGATAACTTTGGCCCATGTACCAAGAGATAATAATAATAATAATAATAATAATAATAATAATAATAATAATAATAATAATAATAATAATAATAATAAGAAGAAGAAGAAGAAGAAGAAGAAGAAGAAGAAGAAGAAGAAGAAGAAGAAGAAGAAGAAGAAGAAGAAGAAGAAGAAGAAGAAGAAGAAGTTGGAAGGGACCTCGGAGGTCATCTAGTCCAACCCCCTGCTCAGGCAGGAAACCCTATACCATTTCAGGCAAATGGCTATCCAGTCTCTTCTTAAAAACCTACAGTGTTGGAGCATTCACAACTTCTGGAGGCAGGTTGTTCCACTGGTTAATTGTTCTAACTGTCAGGAAGTTTCTCCTTAGTTCTAGGTTGCTTCTCTCCTTTAGTTTCCATCCGTTGCTTCTTGTCCTGCCTTCCGGTGCTTTGGAGAATAGCTTGGCTCCCTCTTCTTTGTGATTATCCTTTAAGATAATCTTAAAGGAATGTAGCCCCTGAGAAAAATAGAGATAATTTTTCCACAAACTCCCTAATAAAGGAGATTCATTTACTGCAATGCATCTGTGAGGCTACTTCCTTCAATGATCAAGCAGATGGGAGTTACAACAAAGCCCAGATGCAGGTCACAACTCAGCAAGTCAAATATGATCAAACACAATCTCTGAACCTCCAAAGATAAACTAAGACTGGCCTCTTTGCTGTGTGCTAGGCAGGGTACTAAAAATCAAGATCTTGAAGTATATATAACCACCACTCAGAGTAGATTAATCAACTGCATTCAGATTGACAGATCATAGATTTCATGGGCTTGCATTATGGAGCCACATCTATGGACCCACGTCAATCATCCAGGTCATGTTTGTCCCAAAGGTGCTGTTCAAAAGGCAACTGGACTTTCTTGCATTTTTTCCTTGAAAAAACAACAACTGTGAATGAATTTTCCTTGGGGTTTTTTTCCCTTGAGAACAGCATCTTTGGGACATTATGGCATCACCATTTCCATGCAGGCCAAGTGTGATTCTGTCAAACATCAGATTGTTCCAGGATTCCAATGGATATATTCAGTTGTTTAGATATGTCAAAGATAAAAATCTCTGCCATTACTGGAACGCTACTTCCCCAATGGCATAGATCCAGTCAAAGGTGATCAAAATCCAGTTGGAATGGCAAAACCACCACAACAAATAATAGTGATCTTATCTGTTCAGTTCATTCAATTATTTTTCCTCAGGAAAGTCATTGGGTATTGAATCAATGACAGTGAGATACTGTACTATTGTAATGGAAATAGAAAACCTGGTAAATACATGGCAGCCCATTTTGCTGATGGGTGTGTCATCCTCTTTGGGGATCAATTCCCTATTAACATTTTAGGAGGCCAAAAAATAAAAATTTACTCTCAATCATTTCAGTAAGTCATTAGGACAATGTTAACATATCCACATCAGTGATGGGATTCAGCTGGTTCACACCACTTTGGCAGAACTGGTAGCTAATTTTTTGTTGCGCAGGCCCAGAACTGACTTCCAGAAGCAGCATCCACAGAGAGAATTGCTTGTTCACATATTTGAATCCCACCACTGATCCACATCTATTGACATTGATACATAGCCCAAAGGTAGTGGCCATATACAGTCTGCCATCTCCATTTTTACTAAGAAAACATTACCCATATGACTCATCCAGGAGCATGGAAAATGCGCAGCCACCAAAGTGCTGGTCGGCAGGAAATGTCAACCCCAACAGCAGACAAGAAAAAAAGATGACACTGGATTGAATTTTCAGATTGTTATGGTGATTCTAACAATCTATTTAGTTTGTTTGTTTATGAGGGAGGGGAGCAGATTTTCTGTTCTTCAAGTATACATTTTTAGTACATATGTTGTACATCAAATTCCATTCATTTCAGGCTGGTCACTTACCCTTCTTAGTATATCTGATTCATCAATGGAAGGTATAGGTTATTTTTACATCTCTAATGAGGCTAAGGAGCTGAAAGAAAATGAAACTGCATGCCTTTCCCCTCTTCTTGTATTCCATTTTACCCATCTACAATATATAAATACAATGCTCAGATTATTGGTGAACAAAGGCCCCAGCAGTAGTTTGTTAAAGTCTTAACATTTCAGCAAAAATTTAACAATGAGATGCAACTGAAAAGCATGCTATGGATTCTGCCAGCCAAAGGACGTCACCTTGTGGGACCTTCGAAGGATGCCTTTTCTGTTGCAGAGGCTGATTTTTGGAACACAATTCTCCCCATGGTTAAATTGCTGTTTTTAAAAAGGCTCTAAAGGATTGGAGGTGATCCTAGGCATGTGGGTTAGAATGGTAGTGAGAGCTCATCATGTGGTTATGATTTGATTTGTGGTGACCATTTGAAAGCTGTATGCAATGAAATTTTATTTTGATTTATGCTGATTGGTGTACATTCAAAGTGACAATAAAGTTGTTGTTGTTGTTGTTGTTGTTGTTGTTGTTGTTGTTATTATTATTATTATTATTATTATTATTATTATTATTATTATTATTATTATTATTATTATTAATCTTGGCTTGGTTCCTCACCTGCTTTTTTAGGTTTTGTATTAAGCTCTTCTGTTTTTTAAAAATGTTGTAAGCCATCCAGAATCACAGTTGTGAGATAGGCTTTTATATATATATGCTGAAGAAATAAACACGTCATATAAATGAATAAACAAATCCAGTTTTTAAATAACACAGTACTGGGTTTAACATATTAAATTCTGAAGAGGGTTTAAAAAGTCTTTCAGCTGTCATAAAAGCAACTGATTTCAGAAAGGGAATTTTAATTTTCTTCTGTTTTCTTCTAGGTGCAAAATAACTCAACATCAGGACAAGCTGTCGCCATGGAGATTTTCCTCACTTTTCAATTGGTTCTGTGCATTTTTGCCTCCACTGATGATCATAGGACCGACAACCTAGGATCCCCAGCTTTGTCTATTGGTTTCTCTGTCATCCTGGGTCACCTCATTGGGGTGCGTAATTAATTTTGCTGTGCAAAATTAAGCAAGGATGTTAAATTGAAATTTAATAAAGTTTGGGGGCATGGAAGGTAATATTGACAATGAAACTCAAATTTTGGAGGTGAAGGAATGGCCCTTTCAGGTGAAGTTTCTCGTGGCTAAAAATCAGAGCAATTTTCTATGGATTCAGCACATATCTACTCATTGAATCCTGATTCAATGGGTTTGGGCTGCACATAGTTGCAGCTGCCTCTCCCTCCTTTTCTAGATATAACTAATCTGAGGTCATATTATTAAGAGGATGTTATCATCAATTGGGATTCAATCATCCTTAGCTACTTGCTGAGATCTACAAGTGATTGCATTTAATAGTTCAGTGTATCAATCTGTTTAGTGGTACTCATAATGGCTGCCCTTGTTAATATATTGTCATAAGCCAATCCCAGTGATAAAATGTGGCTTTTTGCTTGCACGAAAGGGCTTCCTTCCTCCTTTCCCAATTCTGCTCAATTACAGGCAGTCCTCAACTTATGACCACAATTGAGCCCAAAAGGTCTAATGATAAGCAACACAGCAAGAGAGCTGTTAAGTGAGTTTTGCCTCATTTCATAACCTTTCTTGCCCCAGTTGTTAAATGAATCACTTCAGTTGTTAGTAACATGGTTGTTCAATGAATCTGGCTTCTCCACTGGCTTTGCTTGTCAAAGCCTTGGTGGAGCAGTGGGCTGATGCCTCCTTAAGTAACACCAGCTGCCTGCAATTAGTGCAGGTTCGCATCCCACCAGGCTCAAGGTTGACTCAGCCTTCCATCCTTCCGAGGTAGGTAAAATGAGGACCCAGATTGTTGGGGGCAATTAAGCTGACTTTGTAATAATGCCGCTTGGGGTGTGTGTGAAAGCCCTCATAAGCAGGCATATACATAGAATGAAGGCTACTGCTAAGCTTGTAAGCTGCCCTGAGTCTTCGGAGAAGGGTGGGATATAAATGGAATTTTAAAAAAAAAGATCGCAAAAGGTGATCACATGAACCCAGGACACTGCAACCATCATAAATAGGAACCAGTTGCCAAACATCTGAATTTTGATCACATGCCCACGGGGATGCTGCAATAGTCATGTGAAAAATGAATAAAGTTACTTTTTTCAATGCCATTGTAACTCTGAACAGTCGCTATATGAATGGATAAGTCAAGGACAACCTGTACTTTCAAAATAATGCCCATGAAGATTACTTCAGTCCTCTGCAACAGATTTTGTAGACATAGAAATGGCTGCAAGGAAGGATATTGTCTTCTCCTTATTTTACCAAAAAGTGTCCCATTGGATATCGAGGCTATTGCTACCCTGGCTTTATTGCCAGCGGGAGCCATGGTGCAGTGGTTAGAATGTAGTATTGCAGGCTGGGTTTGCATTCCCACTGCCAGGACTGGCTCAACGTTGACTCTTAGCCTTTCATCCTTCTGGGGGCAGTAAAATGAGGACCCAGATTTGGGGGGGCAATATGCTGACTCTGGAAACAGCTTAAGAGACTGCTATAAAGCACTATGAAGTGGTATATAAGTCTAAGTGCTATTGTTATTTATAGCAAGAATGACAAGTCTAATGGAACATGATTTTCTGTTGAAAAAACAGTAGAGTAAATGTTGGTTTTAATAGAAGCATGCAAGCTTTTTTTTTTAAAAAAAAGACCCCATGTTGAGATTCAGAGATATCCATATAATTACCCGGCATAAAACATCTGGTTCATAGCTAGGCCAGTTATTCAGGTATATGTTATTTTTTTTTATTTCAATCCTGTCCTTTTGATTCGACCTTTTTTTTCCTGATTATTTTGGCTCTTCTTGAAATCTAAAACTTTCTTATCCTCTCCAAAGTTTTACTCAACCTTGATTTTCATTCTTCCTCATTTTCTGCTGATAGCCCAGTCTCAGTGACGCTTTGGACACATATTTACACGGTCTTTCTTACCGTTTAGCCAGTTTTCATTAAAGCCATTATGCTGTATTAAACTGTTATTTAAGGTCTTCAAATTATTTGCTTAATCAGAATATATCACTGCTATTTTCTTCTCAGGAAAAACAAATAAGGGAAAAGAAAACTGCCGAAAGATCTGGCCACATACATTAATTTACCTAATGCTTTAGAGCGATATACATGGATTTTCTCTCTCATTTTTATTAGAAATCCTGTTATATAAAACTGTGCAATAAATCAGCAGTCCAACAAGATGTTTCCATCAGTTTCAAGGTTGAATTGAGATTTGAACCTGGATTTTCCCATAAAGAATCAAAGTATATGTTGAAAGGTATCTTGAAGATTGTCTAATCCAATCTCTTTCTCCTACAAACTACACGTGCATGTACACGCATACACACACACACACACACACACACACCAGGCAGTGTGATATAGCAGTTAAGGTGCAGAGTATAAGCATGAAAACTCTGAGAGAGATGGGCAGTAGAAAAATGTGAAAAATAAATAAATAAAACTCAGACTGTAGTCCACTCTGAAGCAGGGAAGCTGGCTGGATGTCATTGAACCAATCACTCTGTCAGCCCTAGATTTGGCAGACAAAACACACACACGCACACACACACACACACACACACACATACAAACACACACATCAACTTATAGCAGATCAGCAGATGAGATTATGTTCTGTAACCTTCAGTAATAGCCTTCATCCAGCCTCCACCTTTCATCATATATATCATTAATTTCACCCTACTTTTCTACCTAGATCTACTACACCGGCTGTTCCATGAATCCTGCTAGATCTTTTGCCCCTGCTGTGATTCTTGGTGAATTTGACGACCACTGGGTAAGATACCTGGCCAACCTTTCTCTACTGGGTTCTGTGGAAGGGGTTCTGCTGGAGATCCCAATTTAAAAAACAAAACCAAAAAAAAAAATAAAAAAAAACTTTACACACTAGCGCTTGCAAGGAAGGGAATGTCTACTCACCACAACTCAGATGCTAGTCTGCCATTTTGTTATGGTAACCTTTGAAAACATAGATGGCGTATGTTAGAAATGAAATGAATGCATTGTGAAGCTATCACATTTTTGGGGGTGATTTTTATGCAAGAGTTCCAACAAACCCAAACATTATTTCAAAGTTTTCTCCAGTGTAAGAAGGTTGAGAAAGGCTACTCCAGATAATCTACAGTTGCAGCAGACCACTAAAGAGGGATAGCAATGTTTGGGGATTTGTGAATCTTAGGGGTCTCAACCATTGGGGACATACCATCATCCATATAAGCAAGCATCTTCATTAACTTGATCATTGACAGAATCACATATTTGCATATCGCCTTTCTGCCTCTCACATGTAGAAAGACAGATATTCTCTGACTTCTTGTGAAAGAAGCCAAACTTGTATCTTCTCCTCCCTCAGTATTTTTTAAATGGGCAACTGCATTTTCTCTCTTCCTATTCATGACAGGGGGGGACATTTTTTGCTAAAATTGGTTCGATGAAAGGGGATAGAAAGATTTCCTGTCCCAAAATATCCTTACTAGGATGGCTGAGTCTCAGAGAAACTATGAAAGAAGAGCCAGGCCTTAGAGACCAAAGCTGAAGACTCCACACAACCCATGTCCTTGCACTACCCAAGTGTGACCAAGAATTCAATAAATAAAAGTCTTTTCTGCCCTTCTTTTCACAACATGGATGTGATCCCTCAGAGTATTGTCTCCCTCTTCTCTGACTCACATCCATGTGTCAATACAAGTGAGGAGCAGGATAGGAAGATAAGGAAGGGACACCACAATATCAGAAGGCTACCAAGATCTCTTAGAGTTGAAGTTTGTCCTGGTTTGTTCATGCCTGTGCATAGGAATTATTGAAAAGAAAGGGATGGATGCCATATACACAAGGCAAAAAGCAAGGTACACGAAAACAAGATGAAACCATCTCCTTTGGCCATCTGGCCCTGTCCATTTCTTCTAGCAGCACAAGGTGTCTCTCTGTATTCCTGTGATTAATTAGGAGCATCACCTTACGAGAAGGAGACAGCTATTAGAAATCAGTGCTGTTTATGAAGCAGAGATGCTACCTGGGAATGCCAGGTGCACCCTAAACGGTGCAGTACTGTTACATGCAGACCGACTGCGACTTCCAAATGTTCTTCAAGGACAGCCCCATTTAGATTACATTACAATAGTCAAAGTGGGAAGGGGTTAAGACCTGAATGATTGAGGGCAGAGCCTCCCCTTCCAAGAACAGCTGCAATTGGCACAAACATTTTTAATGAGAGGAAGTTTCAATGGTATGGCAATGGATTAAAACCTCATTCCAGCTCTACATGAACATTTCAGGCTCTTGTTTCAACCAGTTTCAGGCCAATTTGTTACTGGACCTGACTTTGGTTTCTTGTTTTGTGTTTTTGGAGACTTTATATTCAGTGAAGTGAAAGAATGAAGGAAGCAAAATCCTCTGGCAGTTGTCCATGAATTCTTTAACTCCCCATCAGAGGAACTATACTGTTAGCATCTTTGTTCTGTTGCCTTAGCTTGGGAGGTATATAATAACTCAGCACTGAGTTACGGGCCAGGTGGAAAGAAGACCAGAAAAATGGATTTACAATGACTGATGAAAATTTGATAAAGCAAATTAGAAATCAGGGACCAGCACATATCAAACGGATATATCTTGCATTGATAGAGATTGACTCAGAAACAGAGCTTGTTAAGGACTGTATGATAAAATGGGCCCAAAACATCCAGGAAGTTATCACAATGGACACGTGGGAAAAGATTTGGGTGAGGAACGTGAAATTTACTCAAGCTCAAAATCTAAGAGAGAACTTTTACAAAATGTTTTATAGATGGCATTTAGATCCTAAAAAGCTTGCAAGTATGTATCCGAATTATCAGCCTAAATGTTGGAGGTGCGGTGATGAAGATGCAACATATTTTCACATATGGTGGACATGTAAGAAGGTTAAGGCTTTTTGGATAAAAGTCTGGTGGAATATGCAGAAGATTTTTAAACAGAGGATAAAGTTTTGTCCGCAACTTTTTTTGTTGGGAATAATTGCAGACGCTACAGTTGTGGACACCAAGCTGATGTTGAACTTAATCACGGCGGCAAGACTTTTGATAGGCCAATATTGGAAGAAAGAGGAACTGCCGACTATAGAAGAGTGGACTTTAAAGGTTTCTGTTGTGACTCAGGGCCAGCCTGTGGGTCCGGCAGCCGGCTCAGATGTCTCGGATGACTCAGATGAGGGGGAGGAGGAGTGTGTGGAAGACGAACCAGCTGATGATGGTTTGGAGGCTTCGCAGAGCCCCCAGCCGGGGCCCTCTTCTCAGCTGCGTGAGCCCGATAGTGCGGAGGATGATGACCCACAGCTGGCCCTGTTCAAGGACGCCCGACGCAGGAGGCAGTCGAGCAGGAACAAACAGAGAAAGGCTGTGGGACTCCTCGGGAGGAGGCACAGGGAGGCCACGCCCTGATCTCTAAATAAAAGGAGTGTTTGGGGAAGGGCTGGTTGCTGAAAGCAACCCTTCCGTTTGAGGATTCAAGTTCCAGTGTTTTTGTTTCTTGTTCTGTTGTTTGAGTAATAAATCTTGGCAGACGCTTTCCAGCCTCAGACGCTCTCCAGTCTCTACTGTTTGAACAGGGGTTTGCCTTATTGCAAGGCCGGTAGCAGGCTGGTTCAGAACAGTTTCAGACCTGGCAGAGATGGCGAAGATTTCGGCCTATTTGAAAGATCATTCGCAAGAACGCTATATTATGGAATGGACAAAATGGATTGAGTTTATCCAGAACAAGTATAGGGTTAAGAAGTTTTATGTAGCATTTGAATAAGTCTTCTTTCGTTTTTTTTCTTTTCTTATCTTAGTTTCTTTTTATACATATTCAATATTATTAAGGCTTGTTTTATCCTTTATAAGCTAGAGAGTGATGGATTTTAGAGTTTATAGTTGTTAGTATATGATTGTTTATGATTGCTTTTTATATATATACCTTGTATTTAGCTCTGGGAAGTCGGGGGGGGGGAGGAGGGGAGGGGGGGAGGTAGGGGGGGGAGGAGGGAGGGGGAAGGGGGGATTCTTAAAGGAAAATTGTATTTTAAAACTTTTCAATAAAAAAAAATAACTCAGCACTGACATCTGAATAATAGGAAATAATACCTTGTTTGATTTTCCACTAATATATTGGATGCATTTTGGCACTGTAGACTTTGCAGAGAAATATTCATAACTGATTTCTTTGACGAGAAATTTTCTGATAATTGTACGAAGCTTCTTGGATTGAAAACAGATAGAAAACCATTGAGATGGACCGTATACTGATTCCAGAATTAACATATATTAAGGATTAACTGGTAATCATTAGTTTAGCTGCCACACTGTCACTAAGAGCTGAATTATGAGCAGAAGGATCTCTGGCTGTTATTGATTGGCCTACTCAAATCTAAGGACAAGCAGAAGGATCTAGGAGTCAAAGAAGAAGGAATTCCAGATGCAAGGATCACAGTTATCAGGAGCGTTACAAAATGGCTTTATGAATGCTGGAGAACCCTAGGAAGACAAGTGATTTATAGAAATAAGTAGAAAGGAAGAAGGAGGCTTTCAAAAGGAGAAGGCAAAAAAGGGTAGTACAGTAGATGAAAAAGAATCACCAAATTCATTAATTGACTCTTGAGGCCAGAACTCCTAACATATGGGGAGGCGTGATGAGGAAGGAAGCAGTCTGCAATTCCTCTCCTGCCTTCCCCAATAAATTATTTGAATTCTGTTTTAATGAAATTCTTCCTCTCCACAGGGAAAAAATGTAGACGAAATGGTGATGTTTAACTTAAATCTACCAATTGTCTTTTGGCTGTGTGTTACCCAAAGAGGAACGTTGAGTCTGCCAGCTTCTAAGTCTCTTATGTTCTCATTTCCATGCACAGGTCTTCTGGCTGGGTCCCATGGTTGGAGCAGTGATGGCTTCCTTGCTCTACAATTATGTTCTCTTCCCTCATAGGAAGACTCTGTCAGAGAGGCTAGCAATCTTCAAAGGCTACGAGCCAGAAGAAGACTGGGAGGAGCGGGAAGTTCGCAGGAGGCAGTCAGTGGAGCTGCATTCTCCCCAGACTTTGCCTCGGGGAGTGATGGAAAAAGTCTAAACCAGCCCTGATAGCCAATAAAAGGAGCGGGTCATAGCTAACCATGAGCCAAATATACATCCATATATGCTACAGATACAGTGTGTGTATTAAGCTCTTCCTGGATCAGAATGGATGTTCCTCTGTTATAGACATCCAAATGTGTATCCATTTTCTCCTCAAATTGTAAAAATGTCCCTTTTGCTCTCAAGGATGCTCTTAAAGATCTTTAAAGCAGTTGTTGTAGATCCAAAGGAGCACCTAGCAGCAATGTGGTACATGATGATGAAAGCATTCAGGGACTGTTTTTACTTCTCTGGTTCAAGCTAGCTAAATTTCACATGAGTTTTCTAGAACTCCGCATGAAGAACTCTGGAAATTCTCTACCTCCTTCCCTCTGTCATCTGTCTATCTAGTTTGGGAATGTTGTACCCTCCAGGCACTGCAATTGCACTTTTTGGAGGTAATAATGGTATCCAGAATGATGGCCTGGAAAAATTAGGAAATAGAAACTTACACTCCTAGGTCTGTATACTTCTAAACAGATTGCACTGGCATTATTTATTTCAAAGCGTGCAAGCTTACACGGTAGCTTTAGGTTGCCATTCTAAATATACTCCCTAAAGAGTGAAGCCCATGGAATAAAATAGGATTTGAGTAAGCACGCATAGCATTATTCTGCCCATCTCATAAAAGGCAACCGCATCATTTTGCTCCTGGTCCAGTTTTTCACGATGCACACAATGGTTCCTTTCTCTATGGTTTTATATGTTTTATTAAAATACAGTGTAGTGCTTATGCTGAAGTTTAGATCAAACAAAGATTGGAGATCTTGAAATCAGATCTACTTGTTGCTGCCACATTCTTTTTTTTTTCTTTAAATCAAAGGCGTTTGTTACTAACTTCCTATATATCATTGCAGGGGTTTTTTTTAATCCAGGCTTTCTTAAATTACAACTTCATTAATTCTTTCAAACGATGGGAGGGCATCCATTTGCAAAAATCAAAGGGAAGAAACAAGCCCTGGCTAAATTAAGCCTTGACTACCTTTCCCTGTATTGTTCTACAGAAAGCAACTTGTGAATTCATGTTAAATAGTTTATTAAGCAAGATTTGTTTTCCATTGCTGTACATGTTGTATTCGTGTTGTATTCATTTTGCAAAGCTTGAAGCATGTTGCCTTGGATCATTTTTCCATTCAATGGGGAGCAGGGTGGGTATGTTTTAGTCAAAGCAGCAACTGCATATCTCTCTCTCTCTCTCTCTCTCTCTCTCTCTCTCTCTCTCTCTCTCTCTCTCTCTCTCTCTCTCTCTCTCTCTCTCTCTCTCTCTCTCTCTCTCTCTCTTCTCACTCTCACTCTGTCTCTGTGTGTGTGTGTGTGTGTGTGTGTGTGTGTGAATCGTTCAAAATGCATTGTGAACTATCACTTCCTTGTTTTTCATATTGCATTCTTTAAGGAAATGAGATCTTTTAAAAAAATGAAGCACTTTTCACATGACTGCCTTTTTAAAAATTGCATCATGTCTTTGGAATAGGATGCCTCTGATGATATGCACTAAAACATACTGAACTACCTAATACAGATGCTTTACACCTAATGCCTTGTGGATAAGGTGCCAATATTGGAGGGATGAATCAGATGCTGTGCAATAAAATTGATATTGTAAAAGCGTTACACTGAAAAAGAGTGGGTGATTAATTTCAGGTGCTTCTATAGAAGCCTTTTTTTTAATCCCATTTATATCCCGCCCTTCTCCGAAGACTCAGGGCAGCTTACAATCTAAGCACAAATCAATGTGCTTAGCAATAGCCTTCATTCTATGTATATGCCTGCTTATTAGGGCTTTCGCCCCCCCCTCCAAGTGGCATTATTACAAAGTCAGCTTATTGCCCCCAACAATCTGGGTCCTCATTTTACCTACCTCGGAAGGATGGAAGGCTGAGTCAACCTTGAGCCTGGTGGGATGCGAACCTGCACTAATTGCAGGCAGCTGGTGTTACTTAAGGAGGCATTAGCCCACTGCTCCACCAAGGCTCTTCTGTAATGATAGTTTTTTGTTGTTGTTTTTTTCAAATTAATTCCTAAGGATTCAGATGAGGAAGATCATGCTGCATTTTTCTGTTTTGGCTGTATTTAATCCTCCTAATATTAGAACCTGAACAGAGTTGGTTGAAAGATAGACAGCTATATAAATGTTTTACAAGCAAACAAACAAAGTTAAAAACAATTACAATAGCCCTGTGGGCTCCTAAACAAATAAGAGGAACATCTTGCTCAGAGCAATGGCTCTTCTCTCCAGTATTTTGTGTGGCTCACAATCACATGCAATTGCAATGCTTTCTGATCTGGAAGAATCATTTCTGACACAGTTGATGACATATAAACCTGTCTACTTCCACTTCTTTATTTGCATCACCTTCAAAATTGCCTTGATGGTCTATTAAGGTAGTCTTAGCACTCCAGTGCTTCTACATGGATGGTACTAAGAAGGCTACTTGCTGCTACAACCAGAAAGTCAAAAAAGGGAGGGAAAGGATTATATATAAACGTAGGGGGGACATTAGCACTCCTGATACATTGCAATTAATGGGAAGAAAAAGCTATTTCAGGACTGATACGCTTGAGGGTGAGATGTCTGGAATCAGAGGCCAGGGAATTGTAGATCTATGGATGATCATAATATATCACATTTCTCATCTCTTTCATTGTGGGAAGACCATCTATTCCTCTGCAGGTGTACTACATGGTCTCCAACAATTTACCTTCCATGCCATGGGTGTTTCTCCTCTATGCTGAAACATATAATATAAATTAGTGGGCAACAAAAGGAATTTGAAAAGATGCATAAGGATTACCGTACAAAGAGCATAGACTAGAACACAGGTCTGCAACCTGCAGCTCCGGAGCCGCATGCGGCTCTTTCAGCCGTCCCCTGCGGCTCCCAGTCCTCTGCCATGTGCAGTCCCCCAAAAAAAAGTGGGACTAAAAAAGTTCAACCAATCAATTCAAATATGCAGGGTAGGTGCATATCTCGCCTTGGCTCCACTCTCCAGTCAAACCCCGTTCTGCACATGCGCGCATGTACACGCATGCGCACACAGTTTTTGCGGCTCCCAGTTTTTCCTTTTGTGAGGGAACCGGTTCCGAGTGGCTCTTTCACTGTTTCAGGTTGCTGACCCCTGGACTAGAATCTTCAAGTATCCCTCAACATCGCAAGATAAGAGTTGAAATGTGAAACATACAGTATCAAAGTCTGAATAGTTTTGCCAGCTTTTGAAAATGTAGTTCTTAATGGGGGGGGGGGTTGTTCCTATTTCGTATGTTTGATTTATCATAGAATGAATAATTAATATAAATATTTTAATCCAAAATGTCATAATCTAACTTTATATTTAAGGAGATGGCAGAAGCGTTGGGGAAAAAAAACATTGTAGTCCTAAAATCCATATCTACCATCTATCTATCTTATCATCATCATCATCATCATCATCATTTTAATTTATATGGTTTCCTACGTTAGGTTGATGATTTGGGGCAACTAACAATAATTAAAATAGTATAAAAATAAAAAAGCTATGCATATATGATTTATAACCACGGTAAAAACAAACCCACTAATAACAACCTGTTGTTTAATTCAGCACGGCCCTCTCAAGACTGACTGAGGTCAAACACTGAGCCAGTATGACTTCAAATGTTAAGTTCAAATCTATGCCTTTCCTCCATATGTTAGGTAAGCTCAAGAAAACTAGGGAGCTGTTGGTGAAGACTAACTGAAACCAGGATTTGAGCCAGGCATAAGAGCCACATGAGACTCTCTATGGCAGGGCTTTTCAACCTTTTCACCCATTGTACCACCTTTAGGACATGGCAACATCAGAATACCACCAGTCGCCTAGCAAGGTGTCAAAAACTTGATGACCAAAACAAAAACAAAAAAGGAAAAAAAGTGATGAAATTCAGGTAGCCCTCAACTTACAACAGTTCGCTTAGTGACTGTTCGAAGTTACAATGGCACTGGAAAAAGTGCCCTACAAGCCACAGCTGAGCAAGACACCTGCCTGCCCACCCGGTGGCGCTCTTCCTCCTGTCCAAGGTTTTCACTGTTGTGAGCATTTCTGTTGAGGATTGGCAGGGTGGGTGGGGTGGGGAGTGTTTGGTTTTTATTCCCCCCGTCTGCTGGGTGGTCGCAGCAGGTTCTGGTCACTTCACATGACCCTGGGACACTGTGACCGTCATAAATATGAATCAGTTGCCAAGCATCTGAATGTAAATCACAAGACCCTGGAGATGCTGCAACATTCCGGCTGATCGGCGCTTCTTCTGGGCTCAGCAGAAGCACTGGGATCAGCACCGATCAGCTGGAAAGCAGCACTGATCCTGGCGCTTCCGCTGAGCCCTGACAGCCCTGCAGCTCCAGCCATCTCTCACTCAGGCTTGTGCAGTGCTGCCACCGCTTCAGCTCATTCCCCTCCCCTGCTACCACTTTTCTAGGATGGTCACGTACCACCTGCCAGGTGCCAATGTACCAATGAAAAGCCCTGCTCTATAGCATGGGTGTCAAACTGCCAGCCCGTGGGCCGGATGCATCATAGTGAAACCGCGCCCATCCCATTGCCAGCAATGGCAAAAAAAGTTGCAATACTTCACGACACGTCACATGACATTGCAAGTTTGACACCCCTGCTCTATACTTGTTGTTGTTAGCTGCGAAGTCATGTCCGATGCATCGCGACCCCATGGACAATGTTCCTCCAGGCCTTCCTGGCCTCTACCATCTTCTGGAGTCCATTTAAGCTCACGCCTACTGCTTCAGTGACTCCATCCAACCACCTCATTCTCTGTCGTCCCCTTCTTCTATTGCCCTCAATCTTTCCCAGCATTAGGCTCTTCTCCAGTGAGTCCTTCCTTCTCATTAGGTGGCCAAAGTATTTGAGTTTCAACTTCAGGATCTGGCCTTCTAAAGAGCAGTCAGGGTTGATCTCCTCTAGGACTGACCGGTTTGATCGCCTTGCAGTCCAAGGGACTCGCAGGAGACTTCTCCAGCGCCATAGTTCAAAGGCCTCAATTTTTTGGTGCTCGGCCTTTCTTATGGTCCAACTTTCACAGCCATACATTGCTACTGGGAAGACCATAGCCTTGACTATACGCACTTTTGTTGACAGGGTGATGTCTCTGCTTTTTAGTGTGCTGTCTAGATTTGTCATTGCTTTCCTCCCCAGGAGCAAGCGTCTTTTAATTTCTTGGCTACACTCCCCATCTGCAGTGATCTTGGAGCCCAGGAAAATAAAATCTGTCCCTACCTCCATTTCTTCCCCATCTATTTGCCAGGAATTGAGAGGGCCGGATGCCATGATCTTGGTTTTCTTAATGTGTAGTTTCAACCCAACTTTTGCACTCTCCTTCTTCACCCGCAACAAGAGGCTCTTTAGTTCTTCTTCACTTTCTGCCATTAGAGTGGTATCATCTGCATATCTCAGGTTGTTGATATTTCTCCCGGCAATCTTAATTCCAACTTTTGATTCATCTAGCCCTGCCTTTCTCATGATGTGCTCTGCATATAAGTTAAATAGGCAGGGTGACAGTATACAGCCTTGCCGGACTCCTTTCCCAATTTTGAACCAATCAGTGGTTCCATGTCCAGTTCCCATTGTTGCTTCTTGACCCGCATATAGGTTTCTCAAGAGACAGATAAGATGGTCTGGTACTCCCATCTCTTTAAGAACTTGCCACAGTTTGTTGTGATCCACACAATCAAAGGCTTTAGCATAGTCAATGAAGCAGAAGTAGATGTTTTTCTGGAACTCTCTAGCTTTCTCCATGATCCAGCGTATGTTAGCAATTTGATCTCTAGTTCTTCTGCCTCTTCGAAATCCTGCCTGTACTTCTGGTAGTTCTCGATCCACATACTGCTGGAGTCTAGCTTGTAGGATTTTAAGCATAACTTTACTAGCATGTGAAATGAGTGCAATGGTGCGATAGTTTGAACATTCTTTGGCACTACCTTTCTTTGGAATTGGAATGTAAACTAATCTTTTTCAATCTTGTGGCCACTGTTGAGTT
Source organism: Vipera berus (assembly GCF_964194415.1). Lineage (NCBI taxonomy): Eukaryota > Metazoa > Chordata > Lepidosauria > Squamata > Viperidae > Vipera > Vipera berus. The sequence continues at coordinate 135,855,923 of NC_138203.1, forward strand.
TTCCAAATTTGCTGGCAAATTGAGTGTAGCACTTTTACTGCATTGTCTTTTAAGATTTTGAATAGCTCAGCTGGAATACTGTCACCTCCACTAGCTTTGTTGTTGCTCAGTTTTTCTAAGGCCCACTTCACTTCACATTCTAGGATGTCTGGCTACAGGTCAGTGACCACCTCATCCTGGTTATCAGGGATGTTAAGCTCATTCTTGTATAGTTCTTCTGTGCAATTTTGCCACCTCTTCTTAATCTCTTCTGCCTCTGTTAGGTCTCTGCCATTTTGGTCCTTTATCATGCCTATTTTTGCATTAAACGTTCCCTTCATCTCTCCAATTTTCTTGAAGAGATCTCTGGTCCTCCCTATTCTATTGTTTTCTTCTATTTCTTTGCATTGTTCATTTAAGAAGGCATTCTTATCTCTTCTAGCTATTCTCTGGAATTCTGCATTCAATTGGGCATATCTTTCTTTTTCTCCCTTGCCTTTCGCTTCCCTCCTTTCCTCAGCTATTTGCAAAGCTTCCTCAGACAGCCATTTTGCTTTCTTGCATTTCTTTTTCTTTGGGATGGTTTTAGTTGCTACCTCTTGTACAATGTTGCAAACCTCCGTCCATAGTTCTTCAGGCACTCTGTCTATCAGATCTAATTCCTTAAATCTATTTGTCACCTCTACTGTATATTGAACAGGGATATGATTTAATTCATACCTTATGTGGCCTAGTGCTTTTCCCTACTTTCTTCAGTTTAAGCCTAAACTTTGCAATGAGAAGCTCCTGGTCTGAGCCACAGTCAGCTCCTGGTCTTGTTTTTACTGACTGTATAGAGCTTCTCCATCTTTGGCTGCAGAGCACATAGTCAATCTGATTTCTGTGTTGACCGTCTGGTGATGTCCATGTGTACAGCCGTCTCTTGGGTTGTTGGAAAAGAGTGTTTGCTATGACCATCGTATTCTCTTGACAAAATTCTATCTGCCTGTGCCCTGCTTCATTTTGTACTCCAAGGCCAAACTTGCCTGTTATTCCGGTTATCTTTTGGCTTCCTACTTTAGCATTCCAATCCCCCATGATGATAAGGACATCATTTTTTGGTGTTAGTTCTATAAGGTGCTGTAGGGCTTCACAGAACCAGTCAATTTCATCCTCTTCAGCACTGGTGGTTGGGGCATAGACTTGGACTACTGTGATATTGAATGGTTTGCCTTAGATTCAAACTGAGATCATTCTGTCATTTGGGGGATTGTATCCCAGTATTGTTTTTCCTACTCTTTTATTAACTATGAAGGCTACTCCATTTCTTCTGAGAGATTCTTGCCCGCAGTAGTATACCTGATGGTCATCAGAATTAAATTCACCCATTCCTGTCCATTTTAGTTCACTGATTCCTAAGATGTCGATGTTCAGTCTTGTCATCTCTTGTTTGACCACGTCCAGCTTTCCTTGATTCATGGATCTTACATTCCAGGTTCCTATGGAGGAAAAATCTTTACAGCATCGGACTTTCCTTTCACCACCAGATATATCCACAGCTGAGCGTCCTTTCAGCTTTGGCCCAGTCGCTTCATTCTTTCTGGCACTACTAGTACTAGCCCTCTGCTCTTCCCCAGTAGCATATTGGACGCCTTCCGACCTGAGGGGCTCATCTTCCAGCATCATATCGTTTTGCCTTTTGGTACTGTCCATAGGGTTTTCATGGCAAAGATACTGGAGTGGGTTGCCATTTCCTTCTCCAGTGGATCACATTTTGTCAGAACTCTCTGCTATGACCTGTCCGTCTTGGGTGGCCCTGCACGGCATAGCTCATAGCTTCATTGAATTACGCAAGCCCCTTCACCATGACAAGGCAGTAATCCATGAAGGGGCCCTGCTCTATAGAGATTAGCCCAATTGTCAGATGTCATCAAGAATTGAAAACAGTTCACAGCAAGATTCTTAAAAATGCCGAGTAAATTTTTCTTTTTCTTTTTTTTTTTGAAGGCTTGTATTACATTGATTGCTAACTCGTGTGCTATGTAACAGAAAGCTAATAACATTCGCTCTGAAAATTGTTAGTATTGTTCAGGGCACCTAATTGTTACCCTTAGAGTTGATGTAATGCAATGTAACATTAGAAAATCTTTGGACCTGTACAAAAGTAGCCCATGGTTGTTATTTTCCAGACTCCAGGGAGTTGAAAGGAAAAGCTCAGGTATTTAAACAACATCATTTGTTCAATAAAAAAGCCAATTTGTTTTCTGAGAGTGATGGAGATGACAGACCTTTTTGAAAAACAGCTGTTTTTGTCCTACCACAGGTTGATATTTTTTTTCTCTGTACAATAGGAGGCAAGGGTTTAACAGACAGCCATCTCCATAACAATTAATACCAATGGTTTCAGATTCTTAAATCTGTCTTTGATCCCCAAAAGGTAGGTGAAGGAGTAATGAGACACTTATAAAGTTGAAAATGAAAAACGCCGAGAGTAATTATTCAGAGGAGAGGGAAGAGAGAGGAAGAGAAAGAACAAACACTGAAAGTAAAAGGCAGGGTTAAATAAAATTAAAATCTCAGAATAATGTTCATGAAGTCGTGCAGAACAAACATTATTAATTTTTATTCATTAAATATGAAGCTGCTAGTGGTACATATAGCTATACTATACTGTATATAAATATATATACCGTAGTGGTATATACAAGTGAGCATCCTGATGACTTCTTGATATTTTGGACTATAAGGGTTGCTACTTAGACGAGGAAAGGTTGTTTGGTGTTGAAGTGGAAACGTTCTAGATAATTTCTGGTTATCTATCCCTAATCTGGCACAAATCTGCTTCTGTCAGTCAAGGATGTTTCCTAAATTAGGCAAAAGTCCATCTCAGCTCATAATCCTCCATTTGGGCTGCCTAGTTTGGGCTCTCTTCCTGGATCTGGCTAAGCATGGAATTGGACTAGCCTTGTTCAAGGAAATCCCAGCTCCTTTTTTTCCTTGCTCTATGAGGTGCCTGCTCCATGGTGCAATTCAAGTCCTGCTTTACTAAAACATTCTAAGACAGACATGTCAAACACAAGGCCCGGGGTCTGGATCCAGCCCGCGAAGTGGTTTCATGTGGCCCGCGAAGCCATCCTGGAAACAGTGAGGGAACGGCCCCCACTGCCTTGGCCCTGGCCCAGAGACCCTCCTTCTGCCAGAGACCCTCAGATCTGTCCCACTCCTGCCAGGCCCCCATAGGCACCCTTGATGCGAACGATGGTAGAGCTGGCCACGCCCACCCAGTAGGCCATACCCACTCTAGCTACGCCCACCCAGTAGGCCATGCCTACCCTGGCCATACCCACCTGGCCTCATGAGGGCAACTGCAATGCTGATGCGGCCCTCAATGAAATTGAGTTTGACACCCCTGTTCTAAGACTTTAAGGTCTGCTGTGGCTGCAGAGAGAGCCAGTCTGGTATAGTGGTTAGTTTACTAGGATAGAAACCAGGAGGCTGTGAATTCTAGTCCTGTATCTTAACAAAAAGGCAGCTGGGGGGACCTTGGAGCACTCCCTGTTTCTCAGCCATGGGAAGGAGGCAATGGCAAACCACGTCGGGGAAAAACCTTGTTAAGAAAGCTGCAAGGACTAGTCCCAGTGGTCACCAGGAGTCAAAAACTGACTTGAAGGCACACAGTCGTGCCTGCAGAGAAGGCAGCTGGCATGTGTGGCAATGAGAGTTGGAGGCAATCAGTTGCAAACTGTTGTTACTGGAGACTAGGAGCTCTCCACTCAAGCATGAGTTTGCTTGGGCTCCTGAAGACTTCCTTAGAAAAAGAGGGGGATTTTACTGCCAGCTCATAAAAATTAGACAGAATCAAGTTGATAACATCCATGCTGCCACTGGATACCAAAGAGCAACTGAACCTTGGGCCTTCTGCAGACAAAGCAACAACAAAGATGCTAGAAGAAAAAAGTAACTGAAGGGAGGGAGGGAAGGAGGGAGGGAGGGAGGGAGGGAGGGAGGGAGGAAGGAAGGAAGGAAGGAAGGAAGGAAGGAAGGAAGGAAGGAAGGAAGGAAGGAAGGAAAGGAAGGAAGGAAGTCTTTTGTGGATAATGTAGGATTTGAAAATACATTCTAGCCACAGCTTCATCACTAAACCACATTGTCAAAATGAATTTCTGTACCTTCTCTCATACCACTAAAACAAAAATGGCATTTCCTAGTTGATCTTACTGTAAGGTAAAAATGTTCTTCCAACGTTTATTGCATTATGAACACATGCATTTCTATTTCAGTACATGAACAGCATTATTACCATTGACAGAGTTGGCTAAATGCATTATCTGATATAAAGTCAAGGTCAAATTAAACATGATGGGAGGATTCTCACACTTTTCTTAAATACTTCAATGCTTCAGACAAGCATAGATCCAGTTAAAACAATCAAACCAAGTGTTTTATATTAATAAGGATTATGACACATGTAAAAATATGCAAGGTCCCTTTATTATAATATGCATTTTTGTCCTGTGCACGGAAAAGGATACAACACCCCTTACTTTTAAAATTAGCTTTAAAATTCTCCTTTGAACATTTCTTCCTAAGTTATTTTTCCACTTGCAACCTCCCCAGAAATCTCTGTAACATTGCTTTCCTTTTCCTTCCTCTCAGTTAAATGAAAAGAGATCTTTGATATTTAAAAGCAAGAGCCAGAAAGAATATAGAAGACATAGCAACTATCTCTGTGTTGCTATAGTAAAAGCAAGATCTCACCACCCGCAAGTTATTTCTTTCTATTCTGCAACCAGCAGGCCTATTAGCAGGCAAGGTGAAACCAGATCGTATCACCCCATCAATGCTGAAGGTTCAGCTTTTTATTCAATAGGAAAGATTTATGCAACATTAGCCAGGACATACTAAACATAGTTATTAAGAAGCAAGTGGCATGTACATTCTTACAGTATACTACAAGCTGCCTGCTCTAAATGGAAATTGGATTTAAGCACCTGAGCATCTAGATATCACCTGGTGAATTATAATTTACCAACCACAGCTTGAATAAATGGGTGGCTAGATAACTGAAAGCATTTCCTTATTAATGTTCCTTCCACCCCTTTTTGGAGAAAATTGAAGATGTTGGTGTGTTTTTTAAAATTAACCTGAGCAAAAGTCCTTTGCCGAGACAATTTTCCTAGAGAATTTGGGGATGACCTATATAGACCGGCCCATTATATAACTGTAAAAATGGCAGGGGAGAAGTAGAACGAGATGTCAACTCTATATTTAAAGATTGTGGGTGGGTGCTGTGTGTGTGTGTTTGTGAGGTGCTTGTGAAGGCAGAGTATGTGTATGTTTAAAAGCTTAAGTATGCAAATCCACTTATCTAGACTGTTAAATCTGCCTATTTTACTTTTTCCTAACTGTCACTTTTTATTTTAATCCTCATTTCCTTTTTTTTAAAAAAAATATCTGAACTTCTGCTTTCAATTAAAGGACACCAATGGTTATTGGATACCTGAATTATTATTCTGATATTTTTAATAGAATGAGGTAGAAGGATTATACTTGCATATTTTGTGAGTTGTTTTTAAAGCTTCTTTTTTTTCAGATGAGATAAAATGAGACTTACAACCAAGCTGTCATTGGAGAGCTGGTCTTCATTTTTAAAATTGTCCTTTCTATCACATTATCTCCTGACAACAGCAGAATCTACAGCTACCAGCAGTGGCTTGTCTCTTTTTAACAAGTTTGAATACTTTGTTCGGAAATGTGGGGAGACAGCAAGAGTCTAGATCTGTGGTGGAGAACCTATGGCACACGTGCCACAGGTGACACGCAGAGTCCTCTCTGTTGGCACGAGTGCCATCACCCCAGTCCAAGGCCTTCAGCTGGGTTTGATAAAAACTTTTCGCTTTAGGCCTCCAGCACTGAGTGCAAAAAATATAAATGGTGATGTCCATTTTGCTCTATGAGTTCATGGGGACCTAACCATAACCCTAACTGGAATTTTCCTCCAATGGGATTTTCCCATGCATTTTACCAGGAAACATAAGTAGGGCAGCCTAGAAAAGTCAGTGCCATCCTAACCATACCCAAGCACTCCGAGTTTGTTCATGATGTCCATTTTCCTCTATGACCTCATGATGACCTAACCCTAGCCCTAAGTGGAATTTTCCTCCAATGGGATTTTCCCATGTATTTTACCAGGAAACATAGATAGGGCAGCCTAGAAAAGTAGGTGCCCTCCTAACCATACCCAAGCACTCCGAGTTTGTTGGCGATGTCCATTTTGCTCTATGAGTCCATGGTGACCTAACCCTAACCCTCAGTAGAATTTTCCTCCAATGGGATTTTCCCATGTATTTTACCAGGAAACATAGATAGGGCAGCCTAGAAAAGTAAGTGCCGTCCTAACCATACCCAAGCACTCCGAGTTTGTTGGCAATGTCCATTTTGCTCTATGAGTTCATGGTGACCTAACCCTAACCCTAAGTCCATGCTGGTGAACCTATGGGACGCGTGCCACAGGTGGCATGCAGAGCCCTCTCTGTGGGCACGTGTGCCGTCGGCCCAGTCCTAGGCCTTCAGTTGGCTTTTATAAAACCTTTTTGCTTTAGGCCTCCACCACCATGTGCAAAAAAAAGGTTCAATCAATCAATCAATCAATTTCAACTTCTCGCAGGGAAAAAAAGATCTCGCAAAGTTGGAATTAATTGATTTAACTTTTTAGTCCCACCCAGTCTGCTGTTACCACCATAGCCACACCCACCCAATGGGCCATGCATACCCAATGGGCCATGCCCACCCGGCACCCGACAATACATAAGTGGGTTTTGGGTCACAGTTTGGGCACTCGGTCTCTAAAAGATTTGCCATCATTGGTCTAGATTGAACCTTATGTAAGGCAAGGCCCCAGGAAGAACAAATACTTAACTTAAACTTCATACCAATCTGTGGTGCTCAGTGTAGCTAACAATAATAAAATCAAATCAAGACACAAACATGTGGGATATTAAGAACGCAAACAGCACTAATCCTGCAGTCCAACATGAACCCATATATAACAAAGGCTTACCAAAAAATAGCATTTTTGCCAAATGTGGTAAAGATAAGCCTCTGCTTATCTGTCAGGAAAACCGGGTGTCCCCTGGCAGGGAATTCCAAAATTTTAAGAGCAACCATGGGAAGATCCACTCTCATATTTGGTTGCTCCCATGATGGCAGAACAAAGAGAAAAATCACCCTAATAGTGGATCCCTTCCCCGCCACCCCCGGCAGTCAATCTCTCTCACTGGCTGTTCTATTAATCCTGTTTGATCTCTGAGTCCAGCAATGGCAGTAGAAACTTTTCACTTCCAGAGATAGGACGTTGACTTTAGAGTTTGATCATAGATTATTCTATATGTCTGAATGAATAACCAGAGCAATACAAGAGAGATTAGAGAGCTATCCGTTAAACCTCATATTTATTTATGCGGAGGCTAAGTTTCTCCGATAGCTGCTATTGTTTCAGTTTGGATTGCAGATCCAATCTTTAGCAGGAAGAATAGATATGATCTCCAAAATATCCTCCAACCTTGTGATGTTTCAAGATACACTTCAGCAAGCAAAAGACAGCCCAACCTTGGGCTGACATTGGAAGAGCCATTTATCAGTATCCTAGACACTGAAGTCATTGTGTCTTTGCTCAATCTGTAAGACTAATGGTACTTGATCTCCCATGAATTACGTCCTGTAATATTAAATAAACGAAAAGTCAAGGTAGTGACTTTAAAGCCAGTGCAATTACCTTCTGTGCCAAATCCTCTCTGAAAGTTTCACTCTGACAAATGACAAAGAACAGGTGACTCTACTAACTGGAGATTAGGTCCAAAGATGAGGACTGTCACAAGGAGCAAACATGGTGAGGGGAAATTGCTCTGCATGGACCAGAAGTGAATAAGCTCCACAGTCCCTGAAAGTCAAGCACAGCTGGAAAAACGTCACAGCTGATTATTCATCTGAATACCTTCCCTTCATCTCAAAGCCTGTTTTGAGGAAACAGTGATCAGATACACGGATGCAGTTTTGAAACTTCAGAAGAAAGCTGGACGTTCTAGTGCAGGGTTTTGGTGTGGGATCTCTCCGGACACCTGCAGCCTGTCAAACATGTTAATGGGCTCCTTTAGAGGGCTGGTTGTGGTAGCATTCAACAGGAATATCAGAAGCAGGAGCTTTCATTTACCAGAGAACTGAACCACAACCGAAAAGGCCTGAAGGCAGAGGGGTGGAGAGTTTCAGTGGCATTAAGGCCAAGACTTCATTGACTGACTGACTAACTGATTGATTGATTGATTGATTGATTGATTGATTGATTGAAATTGAATAGATGATTGCATCAACAGGAATCTGGACTACAACTTAGTGTAGGGTTTTTTTAAAAATTTATAACAATAACAGCAATGGATAAGAGAAGTTAAAATGCTTAACAGGTATTTTTTTCTCTTTATTTAAAACAGATTTTTTTTAAGATCATGTCTCTAGATGGACAGATAGTTGCTACAATTGAACAATTGCTGCTCGAATACGATATTCATAAAAGATACCAAGCAAAAGATACCAGTTAAAAGATACCAGTTGCCTCTTGAAAAAGCACCTTTGAGACGGCCCTAACATTAAAAAGACATGTACATTTTTGACTTTAATAACAAAGTCTCCACTCTAGTATTATTTTCAAATATTAAATTATTAACAGTTTTGACAAGTGTTTCATAGTTTTGATAAGTGCATCAGCCATTTGGTTAGTGTAAGAACCAGGCCAAAACCACATATCATTATCAAAAGATTAGTGTGATCAAATTCTATAGCCTAGGATTTCCCTGGAACTGCAATTGCAGTGTTATTTTTAATGATATGAATAGGGAGATAAAAAAAGACAAAGATAAAAGGAAAAGAGATGGGCAAGGAAACAATGGAAGCTATTAAGGAAATTTGCTGATAGAGCAAAAGGCAATTATATTTCCTTTTAAATTCCAGAATTGGGAGCAGTGTAGCACAAGGATCACTCTCTTCAGCATGCTTCAGGCCCTTCCTACAGCATACCACGCTGCTTTTTATACAGTTCTTGTCTACAATTAAACTTTAAATCAACAGAACAATGCAAACAAAGGAGAGGAAGTCACAGAAACAATGATGGAGGGAACATCCTGATAAGATTTAGTGGTTGAGTTATTAACCAGGGTTAAGAAGAATGGTAGGCACAACAATGGACAGTGGGTATTGAGATAAGTTTTGGATACAGTATATACAGTATTTGTGGTTAAGTGACATCAATCTTAATTGAGCTCATGGAAGAGACTTAATCTCTTCAGTGCTGAGAAAAGATCCTGTAATACCGAGGACACTTTGGAATAAAAGTAAGAAAGAGGGAGGAAAATTCCAAGATACAGTGATATCCCGAACAAGCCATGATGCCATTGAAATGCAGGGCATTTTTTCCTAAGGCGCACAAAAACAATTTTATCTTGACTTCCAATGGAAGTATACCTTACTTTGTTTGTATAATGATGTCAACTCCTATGTGATAACCTTCACCTCTCCCCTTGCAGATGATTGATGTTGGTGAGATAAGTATTTGTTTCTTGCGGCAGCTGTGTAAAACAAAGAGCAGGGCTATATATCTGAGGCACAAATCATACTGTCCTGCGTTTTATAGCAGGTCATTGAGTGCTTTCACTCAACTCAAGCCCTCCTAGGACAAACTGCAGTTTTATGTGTTAGATTTATGAAGACTGGCTCAAAGCCACTTGGTGAGTAGAAGACCACATCAATCAACCAATCAAATCAGCACGTAATGAAAATAAAAAAAATCATTATTTATTTATAGCGAAAGTGCCTTTTTCATTAAATCACACATTAGACTTCGTTATTTCTTATTTATCAGTTCAGTGGATCAACTGAACAGCCCAGATTCCTGCTTCTCAGAGCCTTCAAGGTAGCTCAACGCAAGGAAAGAAGCAACACTGAACTTTGGGAAGAAAAGAGGAAGCCAAGGCCTTTAAAATCTTTTCCAGTTCCACAGTGCTGCAAAGGGAGTGTGGAAGAGTTACCAAGAAGGGATCCAAGAGATATTTTTATGGCTGACAACAAATTTCTGGCAGGTTACCCAGAAAAGCAGCTGATGGCAACATAGGTCTAGAAGCCAAGCGACCTAGGCTTGATCGATGCCTGGCTCCATCATTCGTGTGTGTGTGTGTGTGTGTGTGTGTGTGTGTGTGTGTGTGTGTGTGAGAGAGAGAGAGAGAGAGAGACAGACAGACAGACAGACAGACAGACAGACAGACAGACAGACAGACAGACAGACAGAGACTATATGTATATACTGTATGCAACACACATGTAACACATGCACTGTATTTCTTAGGCTGACCAGGCTGAGCCCAAGGCAGAGGTTAAATACGTCATCAGTCACAAGTCCCTGAGCAGCCACAAGAGATCAAACTCCAGCCCACCTTGAATTCCTTTCTTAACTCCCGTTCATTTCCCTTGATCACTAGTAGTTCAGCTTCTTAAGCTTGAAATAAATCATTTGAACTTTATCATGCCTTGGTTTAATACCACTTTATAATGCTTTGATAAGGCCACACTTGGCATAGTGTCCAGTTTTGGTCACCATGATGTAAAAAAGATGTTGAAACTTTAGAAAGAGTGCAGAGAAGAGCAACAAAGATGATTAGGGGACTGGAGGTTAAAACATATAAAGAACAGTTGCTGGAATTGGGTATGTCTAGTCTAATGAAGAGAAGGACGAGGGGTGACATGATAGCAGTGTTCCAATATCCCAGGAGCTGCCACAAAGAAGAGAGAGTCAAGCTATTCTCCAAAGCACCTGAAGGCAGGACAAGAAGCAACGGATGGAAACTAACCAAGCAGAGAAGCAACCTAGAACTAAGGAGAAACTTCCTGACAGTTAGAACAATTAACCAGTGGAACAACTTGCCTCCAGAAGTGGTGAATACTCCAACACTGGAAGTTTTTAAGAAGAGATTGGACAACCATTTGCCTGAAATGGTATAGGGTTTCCTGCCTGAGCAGGGGGTTGGACTAGAAGACCTCCAAGGTCCCTTCCAACTCTGTTATTCTATTTTATTCTTGCAAGAACTGCCTGAATCTCCTCATTTCCCTGGTGCTTGACAATTTCTCTGAGAAAGACAATCCTACCCTCACCCCAATATTCATCCTGAAAATAAGCACCATCTCAGATTTGCAGAGACCTGAGAGTTCCCCTCCTCCCATTCACTTTTCCTTGACTCTAGGGTTCTCTGCATGCCACAAATGCATACCCACAGGCACATAAACATCTCTATTCTATACCCACAAGTTCAAGAAAGCTGTGTGAAGGGCTCTGTTACTTTGATGAGAGAGGCGATCCCCTCCTTCCCTTTTCCCCTCCCTTCCTCCTTCTTCCCCTCCCAATGTATTTTATTCAAGATGACACATAAAAGCAAGTGCTCAAATTTAAGAATCAAGGGATTAAAGTCTCAAAGGGCAGGAGCGCGGAACCATAACCTTTGTCAAGCTGCAATGAATGCATAGTTTTGATTTCTGTCTTTGGTTTGGTTTCTTTTCCAAACAACTGAGATCGCAGCTAATCCAGAGGCAGGCAAGAGAAAAACAGGTTTGGCTTCTCCACATGCCAGGACCAACACAGCACTTTTTCTTAATATCTTTAAAAGGGTTACATCTGGATACTCACATATTCCCAGCCATATACTGTCCCCCAAGCCTATTTCTTCAGGTTTTGGTTGTTTTCTTGCAGATGTTTCATTACACAGTACTGGTGGTGTTACCTAGTTGGGTGATGAAACATCTGTAAGAAAACAACCAAGCTCAGACAGCACCAAGGACCCCACAGTTCAATCTGAGCTATAAATATTCTCTTCTACCGGTATGGAGCTTCTCTGGCCATATCCGCTGCAAAGTAGGTTTCCACTACTACAAAGTGGAAAACACACCCTTACAATCCCTAAATCAAGAATAACATGACAAAGAAAAAGAAGAAGAATGACCTTAAAGGTGCCCCTTCCAAAATATTGAAAAAGTTTGTTCTGAACAGCCATGTAATTCAGACACATCCCCTGTGCGGGATCACTCTGCCTATTACCGCCCTTGTCTGCATCATAATGGTAAGATGCATTGCTGGCTAGAGATCCTAAAGATTCAACAATAAAATTCCCTGCTTAATTCAGGTCTTTGTCTTTGAGGCCTTTGGTTATTTCTCTAATTCCTCAGGAATGTAGGAACAAACAAAGCATGGAATTGCTGTGGATTCTGTGAGACAGGCCAAAAAGCAAAGAGAAATGTTATTTCCATGCTTCCTACCCGATGTTAAAGCATTGTATCTGATGTTTTACTTCTCCCTTGCAGAAATAAGAATATTAAATCCAGGATCTAAAACAGGGGTCTTCAAACTTGGCCCTTTTATGACTTGTGAACTTCAACTCCCAGAATTCCTCAGCCAGCATATCTGGCTGAGGAATTCTGGGAGTTGAAGTCCACAAGTCATAAAAGGGCCAAGTTTGAAGACCCCTGATGTAAAACTAGCCTGATGTACCATTGTTTGCTTGCTTTCCTGTTTGTTTGTTTGTTTAATTAATTACATTTATTGGCCTCCCATCCTATCACAAGCTAACTCCCTGTGGCTTATTTTATTCAAGGGACTCTTTGAAGGGAAATGCTAGACAAAGGAAACACTTAGAAGATACCTATTTGGTTTGACGGGGGGGGGGGGTCTCCCCTTACATATATCCCACAAGCAGACCAGACTTTGTTTCTCCAAACAACTATACATTTGTCAAGCCTTGAGCCATTCTGAAATCCTTGCCCAGAACAAGGAGAGAATTTCCTGCAAGTATTACATTGCCTGGGTCCTTTGTCTCTTTTTATCATTATGTGATTTTCATAATGACCCAAAGGGATGTCAGATAAGAGGCATTGTGGGAGCTTATACAGTGCTGTTTTTGTAAGAAAAAAGGTGCCGGAACTCACACCTTGTTAATCTTTTATTTACCTTTTGCACGTAGTCAATCACTGTACACAGACCCACACACATCAGTTGTGTAACGAAACATAACAGTCGTCACCCGCAGTAAGCACTCAGCGCGCAACCACATGACCAACGACAAGCTGAGCAGTGCCCCAAGCCGAGTAGCCAGATGAAGTAACACATGCATCGAACTTGACACACACAAGCAGCCTGTATGCATCATTTTAATGATTTTTGCCGCCGACCTCCTACGCTCTACAGGGCGATTCAAGTCCATTATGGACCAAACATCAAATTTTTGAAACTTACTTTTAAAACATGGAAAATCTGTCAAAAAAAAAAGGTGCCGGAACTCTGTTCCAGTGAGTTCTACCACAAAAAAAGCCCTGGGGCTATAAATGATGGCTTCTTTGTTTAGCTGATAGGTCTGTAAGAAAGGAGTGAAGGTGGATTCCCATAGGCAATTACCTGTTCTGTATACTAATGTATCTTATGTATTCCCTTCCTATGGTAAGAATTCCTATGATAAGAGTAAATATTCACATTTACTCCAATTTAAATAACAACAAAGTGGGGTAAATAGTAAACTTGAATGTGTGCCCAAATTCCTGTTTTTATAACTGATGAAAACCCAGTGCCCTCTTAACTCAGTAGGAAGGAATTGGGGGAGCTGATTTTATTATTTACAATCATAAAAATTCATGATATCCATTTCTATCCTCTTGTTAAATGTCCAGACACTTAGTACCTGAGCATCTATAGAAAAGAATAAATCTTCTAGAAAAGGAAACATCCTATACCAGGGATAGGCAACCTTGGCTCTTTTATGACTCATGGACTTCAACTCCCAGAATTCCTGAGTCAGCTATGCTGACTCAGGAATTCTGGGAGTTGAAGTCCATGAGTCATAAAAGAGCCGAGGTTGCCTACCCCTGTCCTATACAGATCACACTGTGTTCCAAGTATGCCAGCTGCAGGAATTCACCAACAGATGGGTGAATTTCATTTTGTAGTTGAATTTATCTTAGCTTTAGATCTATAGAAATATGACATATAGGTGCCAACATATCCTTCTTGTGGAATTAACCTCTCCTCAGATATAAGGCCTGCCCTCTTCCTGTTAAGTAGTTTGAGAAATGATTTTCAAGAAGAGATTGCTGACTATCTCAGCAAGACTGAGTGGCTATGCGTACCGGCATCTCGGGTAATTCATAATATTCCATCTCTTTCTATGGGGGGGTGAGTTATTACCCCCCATAGATAGGGCTCGCAACTTGGGAGTCCTCCTAGATTCACAGCTTTCTTTAGAAGATCATATATTAACTGTGACTAGGGGGGCCTTTGCCCAGGTTCGCCTGGTGCGCCAGTTGCGGCCCTATCTAGACCGGGATGCCTTGCGTACGGTCACTCATGCGCTCATGACCTCTCGATTAGACTACTGCAACGCTCTCTACACGGGGCTGCCCTTGAGGACCACCCGGAGGCTCCAACTGGTGCAGAATGCAGCCGCGAGAGTCGTGCTGGGAGTTTCCCGATACTCCCATGTTACACCTTTGCTTCGTGAGCTGCATTGGCTTCCAGTTGTCTTCCGGGTGAGATTCAAGGTGCTGGTAATGACCTTTAAAGCCCTACATGGCATGGGTCCGGAGTACCTTAGGGAGCACCTGCGGCCGGCATCAACTTCCCTCCGCCCAGTGCGCTCCCACAGAGAGGGCCTCCTCAGGGTGCCACCGGTCAGAGAATGCCGTCTGGTGGCCCCCAGGGGGAGGTCCTTCTCTGTGGGTGCGCCGGATTTGTGGAACCGTTTACCGGTTGAGCTCCGGACAGCGCCCAACCTTCGCTCCTTCCGACGGGATCTTAAGACCTACTTGTTTGAACAAGCCGGCCTGGCCTGATGGGTTTTGGGTTTTATTATTGCTTTTAATGTATTTTAACTTATTGTTTTAAGGGATTGGGCACTTGTTTAATCTTGTCTTAATTTTTGTATTCTTGTATTAGTATTTATTGCCCTGTTCACCACCCTGAGTCCTTCGGGAGAAGGGCAGTATACAAATAAAATTATTATTATTATTATTATTATTATTATTATTATTATTATTATTATTATTATTATTATTATTATTATTATTATTATTATTATTATTATTATTATTATCTCCAGATTTTGGCTACATATTTTAAAGTGGTTGCAACTGTACATTTCTGATATTCGCTGTTCCTCATTGTTTTCTTCTTTGTCATTTTTAATCTTACTATACCGGTAGTAGGCAGATTGTAAACTGCTCACAAACTCTGAGCTGAAGCCACTTAAACATCTGAGCAAATATCCATATTTGCAGACTGCTGTTCCTTAATCCATGTGGCTCCAAATTCTTGAAATTTGGTGCCTTTTAACAATCGTTTATAAATAGTCCTTATTGGCTTAATATTTTGTCACATTCATCTTACTTCCTTTATCGCTAAAAATGGTTTGGAAGCATTAGCTCAGAGCTATGAATCAAAAGGCATTTTAAGTGATGATATGATGACTGTGCACTTTTGGCCAAAATACTTATGTTGCAGTCACTCCAAAAACAGAATTCTTAATCTAATCCAATTAACTAATATAAGATAAACACCCTGCACTCCATTCAGATTTTTTGATAAAAGGAATACCTTGCTATCTTTTGAGTCCAGGGTCCTCCCTCATGTTAATTTTACATGACTAGTGATCCAGTTTGGGACACCATCCCATCCTAATAATAAAGCAGAGGACTTCATATTGTCTAAGCTTGCCAGATCCTAACATAAAAAGAGCTTCACCTTCTACTGCTTTCTAGATGGGCTGTGAAGTCAAATTCCCTCTGGTCAAAATTAGCCTTTCACAAACCCAGGATAGAAGTTATACTTGATGAAAGAAATTTGGGCCTTGACAATTAAAACTACTTTTCTCTAGCAAACCATGAGAGCTTCTTGACAGAAGAAGAACGCGAATGGAGGAGGCACTTATTCAGTTAGAGAAAGAGAGTTGCTTGATCCAATCATCTGACATTCACTGGACCATTTGACCTGGGCTTAACAGAAGACCCTAAAGAGATTGGGAGCTTTGCAACTGCTGTAGCATGCAACCCTCTGAAGTTGCATTTGAAACTGCATGCAGTTTAAAAGGAAACCAATCTGGCCAGTTACTAAAAAAATCCAGGCAAGCCGGTTTTGTACCCCAACAGGTAGCAACATGATGTACTAGACTAGTGACACTATACACGAATGGAAATAAAATCTGTGCTCAGACTCCACGTACAAAGTCCATTTTTAAAAAATGCTTGTGGAATTCAGTGCAGCTAAAGAACAAAAGACAGAGTTCAGCAGAATGTGGAAAGGGTGATTGGCTTTTCCCCAATGTATTGACTAAACTAGCGTTTGTTGGACTTGTGTAACATTTAAGCCCTCAGCTTAACCCTTAACCCTTAACATAAACCATGGCTGGATTCATAAAACATCCTAGTCAAACTCACAACAAAATATCACATTAGATCTCAGCAGGCTCCAGGGTCCAAATTTCCATTGTAAGGCACTGGTACTGAAGCTGTGTTTAAAGAGTTTTTGAACTTTCTTGTATTCTCCCTCTTGAAAGAGAAGCTTAAGAGTAATTGTTCTGTATTAAAAAAAAGAATATTGTAACATCACATTGTTTAGTTAAGCTCTATTTAGCTAAGCCATTAGCATACAAGTTATCAGCTACAGTTTTTGTAATACACTGTCAAATTTCCTTGGGACATGTCTGATGGAGTCTTTCAAATACAAAAATTTATCTTTAAATCATTCTCTGGGGCAAAATGTTTTAAACTTTCTATCTACTCCCTACAACTTTCCTTAAGGAAAAGACAACTTTCCTTAAAGGCTTTTGCTCATCATTTGGGCCCAGACCTTGCAATGAACCACCTCAAGTTGGGTTGAGTTGGGTAGGTTTCAAGAGAATGTATGCACAGGTCTTATGAGAAGGGTTGAAGGTCCAAAGATCTGGCTGTCGGTATTCTGAATAAAACAATAAACCTGATGCATTCCCCTCTGACAGATTCTATACAGGTTCTCAGCTCACAGGTATAGAAAATACTAGAGGAGAAACACCACTCTACATTGCGATGTTAAGCTGAGCTGAATGGCACCACAGTGAAACTAGGCTGCTTCTTGTAACACAAAGAAGTGTTGCAAAAGATGGGAAACACAAGAGTGTAATGCCATGCTTCATCATTAAAAGGTTCTTAAACTTTACTATAAAAGTATCGACTGTATCACAAGCTAAGAGGAATTTGGTCACCTAGCCTAGTGATAGATGATGTGTGGGTGTGTAAGAGAGAGATAGCGGGTGCCAGAGAGTTGGGATGGGAAACAATATTATTTATTCCCATTTCATTTCTCTTCCTGTTCATGTATTTTATGTTATTTTAATTTTGCTTTGACAGAAGGGAAGGTAATCTTCTGCATCTGATTAAGATTTCAAACAGTACGTATACTGTACTGTGTGTCTGGAAAATTACTGAAATTTCTAAGGACCATTTGGATCTCACAATATTCAAATTAGAAATCATTCAAATGAAGTTCCTTTCTCTCAAGATACCCACAGATTCCAAATGAGATGTCTACTAGAGTAGATGAATGAAGGACCCTGAGGTCAGAAGAATTGGCTGTGGGAATTCTTCTTAGCCCATAGACCAGGGGTAGGCAACCTTGGCTCTCTTATGACTCGTGGACTTCAACTCCCAGAATTCCTGAGCCAGCCATGCTGAGGGGAAAGGGAGAGATTTCAAAGCTGAGCCATGCTGGCTCAGGAATTCTGGGAGCTGAAGTCCACAAGTCATAAAAGATCCAAAGTTGCCTACCCCTGCCATAGACCATCTAAGACCCCCAACCCCAATTTGTATAGGCCTAATACTGCCTTGAGATGATGCTGTCAAATTTGGTGAAATACCAACAAATAAAAAAAGCTGGATTTCTGACCAATTGTCAAAATAGAAGCAAAAGGAAAAACTATGTCAGCCTTCGGGTAGGCATTATAAATCTAAAAACTAAAGCACTACTTCACTCTGCCCCTTACAACACACACACACACACACACACACACACACACACACACACACACACACAACACTTTGGGTGCTCTCCACTCTTTTGTGATGTTACTGTATTGTGATACCATTAGTATCTTTCGCTGCTGAAAGTCTGAAATTGGACTTGAAAAACTTTGGAATTAGAATTGGAAAACATTCCCAAAACATTTTTTAAAAAATCACTCTCTTTTGAACTAGGGAAACCAGAATCCGGGGAGGCAGAGCTCCTTATGTTGTTGCAAAATCAAGAGACTCAGACCCCGGAATCAAAAGAAGTTTGTTTTATTTTGTGCAAAAGGTTCAGAGCAAAAAGCAATATCAGTGTCTGAACACGTTTTCATGGAAAAGCAAGTACATATATAGTGTTCAAAAGTAGCAAAACACGGAAATGTAACTTATGAGCATTGATTGGTTACTTGAATTACAGCCCCAAAACTCCCCCTTGTTGCTATGCTGAATTTAGCTAAATATCTTGCAACCCTTTTACTGATCGAGGTCACTGGTTCCTAAGCGCTTAAGTTTCCAGCACCATGTTTGTGGTTAGCTACAAACGAGACATATGTGGTTAGATGTATCACAGCTCTGTGCTTGACTAAATAGGTGTGAGAGACAGATGAACTCGTGGTTTGGCATTTTCCATTTCCTTGTTCTTTTCTAACTAATACACACGTTTTCTTTATGCCTCACTTTTATGTCCTGCCTTCACTTTATGTCCTGTCTCACTTTATGTCCTGCCTCAATGTGAAGGCATGCCATGTTTCAGAAAGAGCTACCTACAGTTAAGATGGCAGTCACAACTTCATGATCAAAGCCACACCTGTTTTTTAAATTGATTGCACTAGCAATGCATATTAAAAAGGGGGCAAAACTTCAAACACACAATTGTTGATCACCATTTTGACTTTTATCACTCCACTGCAGATGGCCCTAGTTTTGGAGACAGATACTCAAGATCTGTATTGGCTGTCAGCTCAGGACTTACACCCAATTCCCAGCAACCTGCAGTCTTGAATCCATACAAAACCACACCTTTCCTAAATCCTCCTCCCTCCCTTCTTCCAAGATGAGGCTAATTCTTCAGGTCTCCATCAGTCTCACTCATAGATTGCCAGATTCCATCCTTCTTAATAAGATTGTGTGTTCTCCCTCTGTTACTAATGTCTTTGGCACTGCAAAAACAACTGTCAAGGGAGCAACTGGATTTTCTAGGCTGCTATATTTGGAATCAAGAAGAATCTCTTTCCCACAGGCCCTTTAGGCCATGGATGATGGGAATTTTATTTTCCTCTGCTCTGCTATGGGACCTGATTTGCCCCCATGAGTCACCATCCTCTAGGCATTTGCCACATGCAACATCTGTTCAGTGGATTGCATGGTAAGACTAGTTATTACACAGATGTTGTAGACCTTCTAGAACTCCTTCTTGTGAAGAGAACAAGCAGGGCACAACTCTGACTTCTCCCTCACAGCCAGGTTGTACTACATATTTTCTTCCTTTTAACACTACAGATGGCTTCTGTCCTTTCCATCTACTACCAGGTACACTTTGACTTACGACCACAATTGAGCCCAAATTTTATGTTGCTAAGTGAGACATTTGTTAAGAGTGTTTTGGCCCATTTTACAACCGTTCTTGCCATAGATGTTAAGTGAATTGCTGCAGTTGTTAAATTAGTAACATGACGGCTAAGTGAATCTGGCCTCCCTATAGACTTTGCTTGTCAGAAGTTCGCAAAAGGTGATTACATGTCCCCAGGATACTGCAGCCGTCATAAATATGAGTCAATTGTCAAGGGTCTGAATTTTGATCACGTGACCATAGGGATGCTGTCATGGTCCGAAGTGTGAAAAATAGCAATAGCAATAGCACTTAGACTTATATATTGCTTCACAGTGTTTTGCCCCCCCCCCAACAATCTGGGTCATTTTACCGACCTCGGAAGGATGGAAGGCTGAGTCAACCTTGAGCGAATGAGACTCAAACTGCCAAACTGCTGGCAGCCGGCAGTCAGCAGAAGTAGCCTGCAATACTGCATTCTAACCACTGCGCCATCACGAGTGGTCATAAGTCACTTTTTTCAGTACCGTGTAACTTTGCACGATCACTAAATGAACTGTTGTAAATCAAGGACTACCTGTAATTGTATTCTTGCAATTAATCACCACATGTGATCACAACCTCAGCCTATCTATTGATGCTGTCTGCCTAGCAAGCTGCTATAGTCACCTGGGCTGGGGTGCTATACTCTGGTCATTAACTTCATGTTTGTTGCCAACAAGGAAAGGAATAATTAATTTTCAGCTTACTAACTCACCTTCCTATCAACCTCCCTTACCAATCGTTTCTCAGTGCCCATATGGGAAACAAGGCATTTGGCAGTTACAGTTGTGGCTTAGTTGCCCTTTGCAATAATAATCAAACAAGGGAAGCCAAACTGGAGAAAAAAGGATGGATAACAGTCTGGTGACATGACTTTTCCATCTAAATTAGGTATATATTTATGCATTTGGGTTACTTGATAATTAATTTCAACTCAATTTGTTTAAAGTATTTAAAGGCTGCCTTGCTCTTATTATTATGATGGTTGCTCATACAGACAGCCAGACTGGTTTGGATATTTTTGTCCACATACTGAGTCCTTCCAAGGACCTGGGATAGGCAGATGTGGATGACTGATGGTGCTACAGCTGTCCCAAGTGAAGCCGCCTTTTGCAATTGAGAAATGACAATTTGGTCAATGACAATAGCATTCAAATGGTGCTCCAGTTGTTCTGGGATTGTTTGTTATATAATGTAATAATATAATATACAATTACTATCAATGTTATATTATTTAAAACATAACAATAACAACAACAACAATAACAATAATAATAATAGAGTTGGAAGGGACCTTGGAGGTCTTCTAGTGCAACCCCCTGTTCAGGCAGGAAACCCTATACCATTTCAGACAAATGGTTGTCCAGTCTCTTCTTAAAAACTTCCAGTGTTGGAGCATTCACCACTTCTGGAGGCAGGTTGTTCCACTGATCAATTGTTCTAACTGTCGGGAAATTTCTCCTTAGTTCTAGATTGCTTTTCTCCTTGATTAGTTTCCATCCGTTACTTCTTGTCTGGCCTTCAGAATATCTTCACTCCCTCTTCTTTGTGGCAGCCCCTGAGATATTGGAACACTGCTATCATGTCACCCCTAGTTCCTCTCTTCATTAAACTAGACATACCCAATTCCAGCAGCCGTTCCTTATATGTTTTAAACTCCAGACCTCTAATCATCTTTGTTGCTCTTTTCTGTACTTTTTCTAGAGTCTCAACATCTTTTTTTACATCATGGTGACCAAAACTGGATGCAGTATTCCAAGTATGGTCTTACCAAGGCATTGTAAAGTGGTATTAACACTTCACGTGATCTTGATTCTATCCCTCTGTTAATGCAGCCCACCACTGTGTTGGCTTTTTTGGCAGCTGCGGCACACTGCTGGCTCATATTTAAGTGATTGTCCAGAAGTGATTTATTACATTATTAGTAAATATTACAATTAAGGGACATGGTGGCTCAGTGGGTTAGGACGCTGAGCTTGTCGATCAGAAGATCAGCAGTTTGGCGGGTCGAATCCCGAGTGCCATGTAGCAGAGTGAGCACCTGTTACTCGTCCCAGCTTCTGCCAACCTAGCAGTTCGAAAGCACGTAAAAATGCAAGTAGAAAAATAGGGACCACTATGGTGGGAAGGTAACAACGTTCCATGCGCCTTTGGCGTCTAGTCATGCCGGCCACATGACCATGGAGATGTCCTCGGACAAACGCTGGCTCCTCAGCTTTGAAACAGAGATGAGCACCGGCCCCTAGAGTTGGAAATGACTAGCATGTATGTGTGGGGGAACTTTTACAATTATATTGCAATTATAATTTGTTGCACAGTGAGACAGATGACTAGACTGGATTTGATATTTTTGTCCACTTACTAAGTCCTTCCCAAGAATCTGGGATAGGCAGATATTGTTAATGTAAGATGTAATCTGTTCCAAGTAAAGCATAATCCAAATTCTCATCTAATACTCTAATCTTTCCTCCACATTTGCTCTCCCATCGCTTCCTAGGTATCATTGAGCTGCTGACTTCAAAGCAGGTCTCTAGAGAGAAGGCAGAACCCATCACTGAGAATAACTCATAAATAAGGCTGTCTCTGTCCCTTCCTCCTTTTGTGTTCACATCTCAGAGACAGGCTGACATATACATTCATGCACAGAAAAAGAGCACTGTTTATTTTCCTTTGTAGGTGTACCCACTGGCACAAATCAAGCCTGCGTGGACATGTATTTGCCAGTAGGCTGCCAGCTTCCTCTCAAGTTGAGTTAAAGCAATCTTGCCAGACCAGTGTTATCAGTCCAGCTCCCAGCAACAATTATGTCATTATTAAGATTCTCTACCAATGGAAAACAGGTCCTCTGTGCGTGTGCATGTGTGCGTTTGCTATGGAAGAATATAGTATGGATGCTGGCTACACATGTTCCACTGGAACAGAGAGCAGAGATTTTAAAAAATTGATATGGCCAATGCTGATCTTTTTGCAGACCCCATTGACCTGTGGCATTTTCAGTCTATTTCATTTTTCATTCATTTCTGTGTGCACCATAGCAGCGGTTGGATTGAGGAGAGATGCCTTGAGCACAAACCCTTGCCCAGACCGTAGACTTGCCACTGAGCAAAGCTTTTACTGCCTCTCTCTCCCTCAGACTGTTTTTCTTTCTTACTTGCAAAATGAGTAGTCCATCAACCTATCTCAGAAGACAGATGAGACAGATAATTGCAGGCAGCTGATGCAAACAACAACTATGAAATGAAACATTTGGCAAGGAGCAATGGCAGTTAACCCAAATCAAGTCTGCATATGTCCACCACAGCTTTTGGAGGAAGGAGTGCCATTTCTTGAGTTCCTGAAGAGAAGGTAGGATAACCATCTTAAACAAATAGATCTACCAAAGGCTTAAAGAAGCTTGACTGGAAGATATTTGCTGATAAATATACTAGAAAGCAGTGGCTGGCTTCTGAGGGTCAACAAGGCCCAATTAAACTGTAAGGCACCAGCACTCCTGATGTAGCATTCCCTTGGTTGTAAATCAAGAAGAATCTTTCCAAATGAAATAGATTTCAGGTTTTCTGCAGCAAAGAGCTCTTTTTATAGTTCTACCTGATTCACCAGCTTCCCTAGGAACTCTAGCCTTGGGACAAATCAGCACATGAGAGCATGGTCTGGTTTTCAGGTTCTCTAGTCTCCCTCTGGAAAGAAATTCACTGAGGTAAAATATTCATTTCCCGAAGAACCCAGTTTGGCAAAGCTGCTTGTTATGATTGTCCAATGACTTTCCTGTTAATGAAAGGATTAAAGAAGAAGTAGACCAAAGGTGCCACAATCAAAATGCTTAAAAAAACATTCCTTAAACACACACACACACACACACACACAAACCCTTAACATACCAAATCAAATGTGCTTAGAAAAGGGCTGGGGGGTGGGAAGGGGCAGAGTAAACAGACAAGGTGCTAATCTGTATGTCATTATGCAATTCTGTGGCTATCTCATAACAGCAAGGCCATTCAACAGGGCTCCATTGTGTGGAGACAAAAATAAGGAAATCAACATCCAAATTGGAGCTTGCAAAAGGGGAAAGCTTAGACCTTGCTTGAAGATGGAAAGTTTCCAAACTCCAGAAGAGCAGGTAGAAGAGGGGACTGGCCACCTTCTTGGCTCCACCCACACCTGGGCACAATCCCTTCTTGCTACACCTACAGAGGGAAAGCTATATATATGTATATGTCTGCATGGCCCCAACATTTGGGCAATCCTTTTATATTTTTGGCCCTATGATCGCCAGTCCACCAGCTCCAGCCCAGCCATGAGGAAAGAAGTTTGCACCGTTGTTTTTCTCCGAGCCGTCTTCACCGAGTTCTTGGCAACAATGATTTTTGTGTTCTTTGGTTTGGGCTCAGCCCTGAAGTGGCCATCAGCCTTGCCAAGTGTCCTTCAGATTTCCCTGGCATTTGGCTTGGCAATTGGCACAATGGTACAGACCTTTGGTCACATCAGTGGTGGCCACATCAACCCAGCAGTGACCATCGCCTTCTTCGTTGGAAACCAGATCTCTTTCCTCCGGACGTTGTTTTACATTATAGCTCAGCTGCTGGGGGCCATTGCTGGTGCAGGCATCCTTTACGGCGTGACCCCCACCAATGCCCGTGGTAATCTAGCAGCCAATGGGGTAAGTAGTACCTCTCTCACAGGGTGGTGGAGGTCTAATAATTTGTATGAGGAATTCTCAGGCAGGTCCATATTCTCCTAAGGGAGAGTTTGCATCTCAAGGGAAAAGAAGTAGCAGCTGCTCTGTTCTTGGACACTGGGGGAAAAGCAGCTTTTCCATTCCCAGAGAGCAGGTGGTGCAACAGATGGAACGCAAGGGGGAAATGTTCTCTTATCCAGACCCCTCGGCGTTTGCTAGCATGCATGGAGCTATTTACAGGGCAGAGCTCTTTGCAAATGTCCCCATATGCTAGGGGAGACAAGTGAGCCAGTTTAAAAAGGAAAGCAAGAAATGCATTAACTCAATCACTGCTGTAGATAAAAGGATCAGCAGGAACAGCGTAGAGAATCTACCTATAGTTATTGGTTGCTTATTAAGGATTCATCATTTTTCCTTTTCAAAAACCTTTCCCTGTAATTTCACACTTGATGCAAATTTGTGTGTATTGGCTTGGGTGCTCTTGGAAAGGCATCAAAAGAATGGTGCCTGGGATTTACATGCATGCACACAAGCCTACACATACACATCATTTACTATATTGTTCCTCCAAGTCTCCTAAGAAATGGCTTTTGGTAAACAGGGTCATCATTTCTGGTTCAATGCAAGGAATGAGGGCTTCGAACAGAAAAGGACAGCCAGCTACAAACAAGTAGAATAGGCCTATCTCAAGATCCCCAGAAAAGATCACAGAGCAGCATTAAATTCATTGAACCCAAGGTTTCATCATAATAAATTAGATGAACAATCTGGGAAGCTTGTGAGAAATGTTATTAGAGTAGGACAAAAAAAAAGATACAGAAAACAGCATGGAGATAATATTTGAAGGACCGTGTAAAAGCAAATCTCAAGATTTTGTATGGCCCTTGGTGACTGGAAAGGACACATTTATGTTTTCTTCTCAACAAAGTGGATGTAGTTTGCCATTGTCATAAACCTCCCTTGTTGTTAAATGCAAGTGGGAGTTTCAGGTTTCATTTTTAAGAATTATAAGTAGAATTCAAGACTGGTTCTGTTCAGAATTATGCTATGATTTCAGATTATGGACAATGTGCCCTCAGTCCATGCTTTTCCCAAGGACCACTTTTTTTTAGATTTTTTTAATCCTGCCTTTACTATTTTTGTAAATAATTCAAGGTGGCAAACATGCCTAATATATCTTCCTTCTCCTATTTTCCCCACAACAGCCCTGTGAGGTGATTTGGGCTAAGAGAGTGTGACTAGCCCAAAGTCACCCAGCCAGTTGTCATGTTAAGGCAAAAGTAGGACTCATTATGTCTTGGTTTCTAGACTGGTGCCTTAACTAGGTCAAACTGGCTTTTATTTCTCACTTTTATTTCTCCATCACATCTTACTTCATCAGTGCTTATTATCACAATGATTTAGATATTGCATCAATTGTCTAATTACGGCTATTAGACAAAAAACTTAAGGGGAGACAACTGAGAGCCTCTTGCCCCATCAAAGCTTTCTATTTGCATTATGACCCCAACTAAAGTAAGCATTGCCTTAGGGGGTATTAGCACCAGTCTTTTCTAAGTCAAGTATAACAGATTCTTGGATTAAGTATGATATCAGGACCCATTTAAAGGTCAAGGTTCAACTGAGGCTACCTAAAAGAAACTTTCAATCTATTCCAAATTACTGAACTCTCTCTTATCTTTGCTTCTGTTATCTTCAACAAGCCCCAATGGTTTTAAAGGCCATTTCACATAGATACAACATTATCCAAAGGAAAATATTCCAGATGGGATCAGCTGAGATGGGGCTTAATTTCTGTGACCAAGACACAATATGAAAGAGATTTTAAGAAATCAGGGCTGAACTCTTTTAACACCTAAAAAACCATGCTCTGGTGTGTGTGTGTGTGTGTGTGTGTGTGTGTGTTTGCAGAGCTTTTTAAGATTCTTAGTTTGCTCTTTTGGGAAGGTGCCTCTAATCTCATGCCCTCTGCTGAAACTTAGTAAATGGAATTGTTTATTTGAGATTAAGGAACACACCCCCAGGGACACAAGAAAAATCATTGTACAGAGTTAATTGCAGATCACATCTCAAAACGTTTAAACCAAAAGGCAATTGCAAAGACCTGTTTCACAGCTGAACACTCACAATTCTTCTCGATTTTTAGCAGAAGTGGCTTACTGACAAGAACATGCAAGATTAAAAGTCTAAACCTGTGTCCTTTTTCTTCTCACAGCTTAGCAACAACACAACAGCAGGTCAGGCTGTGGTAGTGGAGATTATCCTGACTTTCCAGCTTGTCTTCTGCATTTTTGCCTCAACTGACATCCGTCGAAATGGCAATGTGGGATCCCCATCTCTGTCCATTGGATTGTCAGTCACCCTCGGCCATCTAGTGGGGGTAAGTGTTGTTTGTGCTCATTGTGCAAAAGCCGAAGAAAGGAGCAAATGGAAGGAATGTACTAGTTCAACTCATCACTGCCTCCCTTGGCTGGTAACCACCCTCAGATCATAAGGTGCTATAACTTTATTTATTTATTTATTTATTTATTTATTTATTTATTATTACAGTCTGTGTGTACTCGTGTGCAAGCAGCTTATGTGTGAACTCCAGGGGCACTTGATCTTTAGGAATATGGGGATTTTCAGAGAATAGGATAACTTCCTGGGCAACTTCCTCCCAATTCTAAAGCACAAAATTTCAAAACAAAGTTAGGATCTACCATAGGCACCGTAGTCCAGGCGTAGTCCAGGCGTTTCCAACCCACAGCCCGTAGGCCACATATGACCTGGGACAACTAGTAATGTAGCCCCACAAGATATAATAAAAATATTAAGAAATGAAGTTTGTTATTAATACATATAAACTGTGATATGTAATTAATATTAATACTAATATGTAATTAGTAATTAGTAATTAGTATGTAATTAGTAATTAGTATCCCGGACCCATGGCATGGGTCCGGGATACCTCGAGGACCACCTGCTGCCGGCGTCAACTCCCCTCCGCCCTGTGCGTGCCCACAGAGAGGGCCTCCTCAGGGTGCCTCCGGTCAGGGAATGCCGACTGGTGGCCCCCAGGGGGAGGGCCTTCTCTGTGGGTGCTCCGGCACTATGGAACCAACTGCCGGTTGAGCTCCGGATGGCACCGGACCTCCGCTCCTTCCGCCGCGGGCTGAAGACCCACTTCTTTGAACTAGCTGGTCTGGCCTGATGGGGAGGGTCTTTTTAACGGGTTTTTTATTATTTTATTGTCATTGTATTTTAATTGGGCATTGGTTTAATCTCTTTTTAATTTTTGTACTGTTATTTATTTATATATGCCCTGTTAACCGCCCTGAGTCCCTCGGGAGAAGGGCGGTATAGAAATTGAATAAAACCTAAACCTAAACCTAATATGCTGCCCAAGACAATTCCTCTTCACTCAATGCAGCCCAGGCAAGCCAAAATGTTGGACACACTTGCTGTAGACAGAAGCTTCTGTGAGTGGTGTAATTAGCAGAATTCATAACACTCAGTCCTCACCCATCCATATGGTGCCTGTGTTGAGCTTCATGCTGGCTGTCTTTTCTCCAAACATCAGCAAAGATGGTAAAGCCTCTGTAACATCAAGCCACAGATGGAAGTGCCAAAATCACTCTTAAATAATAAATCTTCCTTGCTGTGTATTGCCTGATCTTTCCTGTTCACTGTGACTGGTGCTGGGAGCTAAATCTTTTGGAGGCCCTTTAGTGATTGGCCGCTGTGATCCAGAAAACCAGGTTTCCCATAATGTACGGCAAGGGGAATGCTAGCTGAATGACAATTGGCAGGTGGTCTTCCAGGGAAGCGAGTAGGCAGATTGTTAGATAAGTCTACCTTGAAGTGGCAAAAGAAGTCTATACGGTTAAGTTACTTTGTTTTTCTCTTGTACAGATCTACTTTACTGGCTGCTCTATGAATCCTGCCAGGTCTTTTGGACCTGCGGTCATCATGAAAAGATTTACCTCTGCTCATTGGGTAAGAAGTGGATTTATCATAGTGGCCTAGCCAGTGGTGGGATTCAAATATGTGAGCAACCGGTTCTCTGTGTGGATGCTGCTTCTGGAAGTCCATTCTGGGCCTGGGCAACAAAAAATTAGCTACCGGTTCTGCCAAAGTGGGCTGCGTTGCATAATATACTATGTCAAAACAAAACACAATATGCTATGTCAAAAGAAATTTTATTAAGTCTTAACTCAACTCATTATATCTTAACTCACTCAGAATATCATATTACATTCTGATTTGCACAACCTGTTAAAATAATAGCTAGCTTTTCAGAACCTACCAAACCTACTCAGTCCCATTTAATCAAGACTGTTGTGTTGTGCAAACCCACCAATAACTCTATTAACTGTGCTAACTAGCTTAATTAGGGAAATCTGAAAGTCTTTAACTAATTCCTTGTATTGGTTTCTCAGGTGTTCTGGGTTGGGCCCATTTCTGGAGCCATTCTAGCTTCTGTGTTGTACAACTACGTGCTGCTTCCTCACTCAATGAATATGTCTGAAAGGGTGGCCATCATCAAAGGTACTTACGAGTCAGAGGAAGAGTGGGAAGAGAAAGAGAAAAGCATGGAAATGTCTTCTCCATAAACAAAAGCAATCCAAAGGTGAGGGAGAGAAGGAACCTGACGGCTTGCGTGACAATAAACACTCCCTGTATACCTTGTAAGCCCAAGAACCTTCCCCCAGTGCCCAGGACCTGAAGAGGGAATGGAAAGAGCTTACTTGCCTAAATAACTGTCTTGAACCTGCGGTGTGAGTGCATGAGAAAACAACCTCCTGGGGCTGCAAAAACCTGGATGTGCTCCAGGACAATTCTATCCACATTTCTATTTTTTACAACAGGGCACAGTCTTGTCATTTGTTTAGATATTAACATTTGACTTCATGGCAGAAGTCCAGAATTTTTCATTATACAGGTTTATTGATATGCTCCAGGCTTTGGGGGAGGGGAGGGGCCCAGTGGCTTGAGCTCATCTCCTTTAGGCACCGATATTTGTCACCCTGAGCTGAGGGCAATTATGGTTGGCTTGTGAAAGAAGGAAAAAATGACAGCAGCTTTGCACTGGAATAGATGAGGATTTGTAGGAGGTCCCACAAAGGCAAATCTTTTGAAAAGAAGGCTGTGCTTTCAGATCCACAAATGGCCTTCTTTTCATAAAGTGTCAGGGAAAGCAATTTTCCTGCAGCCATTCCCTTCCTAAAGTGATTTCAGGGCTCAGAGGAAATACAGTGCATCCAAGTTCCTTGTTTTTGGCTTAATTCCCATCTTACACAGCTTCCAAGAAGCAACACAGAGAACTTGAGGGCTATTCAGTAAAGCTCAGCCTGCCTCCCATAGCCATTTAGGCTAGTCTGACTCAGTTCTTCCAGGTTTCTGAGGGCTGAGAGAAAAGGGAGTGGAGAGTGAAGGATGGTCGCCATCATGTGTGCTGCTTAGAACAAGTCAGCAGGACAAGCCAGGGGAGGAGAAGCGCAGTTAATTGGTAAAAATGGGACCAGGTACAGAACTAACAGCAGGAGATGGAAGTTGGCTCTGGTATCTGACAACAGCTTATGCTTGGATTCCAGATACAGAGAGAGAAGCAGCACAGCAAGATGAAGCCGCACAGGAGTGCAGTGCACTCATAACACCCCATGAATCACTATTTCACTCTCCCTTTCCTGCCTCAGGGTAACACCAAATGAATTCCACCACCACCACCCCCCAAAAAAGAATGAGGATGTATGTGAAATAAATATACCAACATGCAATTTTAGACAGAATACTCCCCTAGCATGAGAAAGATGCAGTATTTCTTAGCATTCTGGGGAAAGATCAGGAGCAGATGACATCCATGTGGATAGCATTTTTTTTATCAACTCCAAATTGGTCTCCAGTCAAGCTTAGGAAAGCCTGATTGATATATAGGGCAGGGGGAGGACTCATTCTCCACTTAAGTATCTTAAATAAACTAATTTGATGTGCAGAGAAAAACAACCTTATCTGGCATGCCTACAGACCAGGAGAAAGTTTCTTGAGTGGCAACAGCCATGGTTCAAGAGAATGTAATGAAAGGCCAAGCCAAAGGTTGAATTTTAAGAAAGCCTGCCTTTTATGAGGTGGGGGGAAGCCCTCATTCTCCACATAAAAGTCTGGAACAAATGTTTCACATCTGTCTGCTTTATAACTGAGCTTTGGAGGGAACAGGCCATGCCCAACTGTTATTTTTCTGCAAAAGAAGAATGTGTTTTGCTTGGAGCTCGGTTATTATTTGTGTTTCTGTAATATATTGTATTATTTATTATCAATAAAAAAGAAAGGCTGTGTACAACGACCTTTGGCTGACAGTGTGTGAGATTTAAGGAACAGCTCTGGAGGAAAAGGGGCAAGGAAGTGAAGATGACAAC
Organism: Vipera berus; assembly: GCF_964194415.1. Classification (NCBI taxonomy): domain Eukaryota; kingdom Metazoa; phylum Chordata; class Lepidosauria; order Squamata; family Viperidae; genus Vipera; species Vipera berus. Next base: position 135,886,647 of record NC_138203.1, read on the forward strand.
ACAGCTGCACAGTGGAAGGGCCGCCCTCTTTGTAAATGTATGCCATCTCAATTCATACACAGAAAAGTTAAGGTTTCACTCACACTTAATGCAAACACCATATTGATTCTTTTGACCCCCTCCTCCAAGGATATCTCTGACGAGCCATCTACTTCAAGTGTGAGAGACAGTAACTTAAACGGTTTATATAAAAAAAGCTGGTTACCTCAGGGAGCCAAATGGAGGCCCAAAGCCAACTGAAATGTTTACTTTTCTTATCGGCTGATTTGAATTCATTTCACTCAAATTCACCATATCCAAACCGGAAGAACATCTTGGAGACAACAGTAGTTTCACCCTACATTTACATGTCTAACCCCAACCCCAACCCCCAATTTGTGCACTGGCCACACCACCCATCAATCAGAATTTCTGGTGATGGTGGGGAAACAACCTCACTTTTGATGGAGGAGCTCCTAAGCAGATGCTCGTCTGTGAAACCAGGATGTAAGATGCAATGCTAGCTTACCTCAGCATGCCCTGACTTTTCTTTTAAGTTTACGAAGAAACAGGAAGAAGTGCTGCTTTGTTGCTTTCCATCTTTGCTGCTCCCATGCAAGATGGCAGAGCAAAAGGGAAAAAAATGACTGCTGGAAGATTGGTGGAGGGGGAGGGGTGCCCAAGCTATGGCATAAGCCAGGCATTTTTCCAAGGCACTTTTCCAAGGCAGCCGGGACTAGTGGCGCCACTGGGCTTCCAGCGATAGCCAACCTAGGTGTACAAGGCTGCTAGGATAATGTTCTAGTGATAAGTTGACTGCCTTGAGTAGTTTGTAAAAATAATGAGAACAGGATACAAACAAAAATTGGCGTGACACGGCAGCCATGACTTGTATAGCAGTCTTTAGTTTCCTGTAATATTTTATTCTTAAGAGGACAATTAAAGCAGGCATAAGAGAGCTGTTAATATAAATGAGAAAAATGATATGCACAACAAAACCAACTGAGGTAATACTGATCACCCAGCTGACCTGATCCCTGGTCACTTGCCCTCTTTCTGTTGTAAACTACTTCAGTCAAATCCTCTTCCTTTGTAGCAAATTTATGAATAACACCAGCTCAGGGGAAGGATATAGGGAGTGGTTTATGAGTCTCACAGAAAGCCTATGGGGCAGAGTAAGCAATCTGGCATTCTGATGTGGATAAAGTATAACTCTTTGCTGTGGTTTACAATTGTTCATGCTTTGTAGATATGTTCAGGGTTGTAATTCAGCATACCATTGGCTACCTACTGCTTTTATCTGTCTTCAGGCAGGTTTAGTAATACCGCAGGTTTAGCTGAGATTATTTCTCTTTTGCAGGAGAACCCCATTTTGATGCAGCTGCTGCCAAGTACAAGCAGGAAGCTGACCCCACCTATTAAATTCAAGAGAAGGTGCATCAGCTTGGGAAAAAACAGTTGAGATCAAGAATAGATGAATATTTTAAGAACCATTTCAACACATGGTATAAACTTTGGCTGAGCCACCCTCTGTTTGGGGGTTTAGAAATAAGCTTTTCAGATAGGTGAGGAAATTAACACTTCTTCCTTTAGAAACTAATCACCAAAGAATGTGTTGATTGTTAGAATAAATCTGTTCAAAAACTGTTGGGGCTTAACATGAGCTTTTGACTCATTAATTACCTCTGTTCAGGCCATCTCCGAAATGCATATGATGCAGCATTCAGAGGAGGCCTAGAAAGGAAAATTTGGCACTAAGTTATTGAATAATCCATATGAAAGAACAAGCGATAATGGGCACTTGCAGACAAGATTGTTCCTAACCTTTAGAAAGGAGTCTGAAGCCCATTTGCAGGAGTCCTCGCTTCTTCACTTCCCTTGTTTGCACTTCTGCAAGCACCAAAAACATGATAAGTCAGTCAAAGCTCATGCCCAATGAAAGTTTGCAAAAATTGCAGCCCTACCTATTTTCTGCTCCCTGAGCAACTGCAAATCCTAGAGCAATAAAATGTTCTGTCAGCCTTGCAAAGGAATCCAGACAAGAAGCACACACAATCTTTGATTAAAGTTGTATGTATAACAGCTAAGAGGAAAAGCGGAAGCCACCTATCTGTAATATATATTATCACATGATGTGCATATATAGAACAGAAATATAAAGAGAAACATGAATAAATGTGTGTGTGCATACACACAGACATATACATACACATACACATACATTCATATATTCCTGTTTTCTGTTCTATATTTCTGTTCTGTATATGCACACACATTATATATTAGAGAAAGATAGCTGGCTTCTGATTTTCCTCTGTGTATACATACATATTATACACACACACACACACACACACACACACACAAATATATTTTTGGTCTTTTTTCAATCTCTTTTTTTCTTTGTATCTTCATTTCATTTCCTTACTTTTTTTCTTTTTCGCATTTACGTTATTATATTATATAAGCAAATGCAAAAACATTTAGATATTGAGGAAGAGATTAAATCTAAGGAGAAAAAGCTTATTTTGAATCCATTAGATAATAATTTAAGGATCTCAATACATTTATTGAAAGAACAATTTAACATGCTACTGGCTGATCAAGTAGCAACTAATTTGTGCTATGCTAAACACAATACTTTTTGTAATGCTAATAAGCCTGGTAGATGGTTGGCTTATCAATTAAGGAAGAAACAGAAATCACGTACTATAGATAAAATAGAATATAAAGGAAAAGAAGTCTACCAACAAAATTTGATTAAGAGGAGTTTTTTAGATTTTTATTCGAAATTATATTCTAAAGAAAATATACAAGCTTTAGATATAGACAAGTATTTACAGGGAGCTCATTTTCCGAGACTCTCAAAAGAACAACAACTTGAGATGAATTGCCCAATTACATCAGAAGAAATTTCTTTAGCTATTAAACAGTTGAAATTGGGCAAGGCTCCGGGAACAGATGGATTAACAGCAATTTACTATAAAAAGTTGTTGCTCGAAATGATTGAACCTTTAAAGATTTTGTTTAATGAAATTCAGACTGGAGGTGCAGTTCCTCCATCATGGAGTACAGCTTTTGTATCATTGATTCCAAAGGAGGATCAAGACCTTACTCAACCTAAAAATTATAGACCTATATCACTTTTAAATACAGATTATAAGATTTTTGCTAAAGTATTGGCTAATAGATTAATGCAAGTTTTGAAACAAATGATTCATAGTGATCAATCGGGATTTATATCTGGGAGGTATATGAAATATAATGTAAGACAAATTGTAAACTTGCTTGAATATTTGGATAAGAACAACCAAGTCTCCGCAGCATTGATATTTTTGGATGCAGAGAAAGCCTTTGACCAATTGAATTGGCAATTTTTATTGAGAGTTGTTGAGGAGATGAATTTTGGAGAAGGTTTTTTACATGCTATTAAAGCTATATATCAACAACAAACTGCACAAATTATAGTTAATGGGGGGCTAACAGAGACCTTTAAAATTGAAAAGGTACAAGACAGGGATGCCCCCTATCACCATTATTGTTTGTTTTAACATTAGAGATTTTATTAATTAAAATTCGAGAGTCCTCTATGATAAAGGGAATTAAAATAAAACAGAATGATTATAGATTGAGAGCTTTTGCTGATGACTTGGTTGTGACAGTATCCCAACCGTTACAGTCGGTTATAGACTTGATGGAAATTATAACTAAGTATGGTAAGGTTTCTGGGTTTAAGGTGAATAGTAATAAGACTAAGATATTATCTAAGAATTTATCTATGAGTGAAAGGGATATGTTATCTAAATTAACAGGTTTTGAAATAGTGAAAAAGGTTAAATATTTAGGAGTATATATTGCAGCTTCAAATGTAAAATTGTATAAGAATAATTATGAAACACTATGGTTGAAGATACAAAGGGATTTAAATAATTGGAAAAAATTACAATTATCATTACTGGGAAGAATTGCAGTTGTTAAAATGAATGTTCTGCCAAAGTTTCTCTTTTTGTTTCAAATGATACCTATATTGAAAAAGGATGCCAACCTTGATCAATGGCAGAAGGGTATTAATAAATTTATTTGGGCGGGGAAAAAACCAAGAGTTAAATTTAAGATTTTACAAGATGCTAGGGAAAGAGGGGGACTCAAGGCGCCGAATTTGAAATTGTATTATGATGCGGTTGCCTTGACATGAGTTAGTGATTGGCTTAATTTAACTAATAAGACAATACTTCATCTTGAGGGATGGGATTTGGTATATGGATGGCATGCATATTTGCTTTATGATAAGAAGGTGGACAGGGTTTTTAAATCCCATATTCTTAGAAGTGCTTTATTGCGTGTCTGGAAAAAGTATTATTGTAAGTTAAATTATAAAATACCGATTTGGGGAATTCCTGGACATGCGATAGAGGGCGTATCTATGGGAGTGAGTTTGGATATGGTTTCTTATAAGGAACTACTTAGATTGCAAGGGAATGATTGGCAACTTAAATCATTAGATGAGTTAAGACAAGAAAACATAAGTTACTCTTGGTTTCAATATACCCAATTGAAAGCTAGGTGGAAGTTAGACCAAAAGGTTGGCATCACAATTACAGATCAAAATTTAGTAAAACAAATTAGAGATTTAAATTGTGCACATATAAAGAGGATATATAATGCTTTAATTGAATTGGATTCGGAAACGGAATTAGTTAAAGATTGTATGATAAAGTGGGCACAAAATATTCAGGAACCAATTTCGTTGGACACTTCGGAGATAATTTGGGTTAGAAATGTTAAATTTACTCAGGCTCAAAACTTAAGAGAAAATTTTTATAAAATGTTTTATAGATGGCATCTGGATCCCAAGAAGTTGTCTAACATGTATCCTAATTTACAGTCTAAATGTTGGAGATGTGGTAGTTTAGAAGCCACCTATTTTCATATGTGGTGGACTTGTAGAAATATAAAAGCTTTTTGGATTAAAATTTGGTGGAACATTCAAAAGATTTTTAAGAGAAAGATAAAGTTTTCTCCGCAATTGTTTTTATTGGGTATTGTTGTAGATTGTGATGTTAAAGAAACTAACTTGATGTTGAATATGATAACAGCAGCACGGTTACTGGTGGGACAATATTGGAAGAAGGATAGTTTGCCTACTATAGAAGAATGGGTGTTTAAAGTTTCGAATCTTGCAGAAATGTCTAAGATTTCTGCTTACTTGAAAGATCATTCACAGGAAAGATATATTTCAGTTTGGAGGGGATGGATAGATTATATTCAGAACAAATATGGGACTAAAAAGTTCCATTTAGCTTATGAGTAGATTTTAGTGGGATATTGTTATTGGTACTTTGTAGGTAGTTATGTTAAAGGGGAGTTAAAGCACATTATGAATTTGGTTAATTGTATAGCATAATATTTATTTAGAATATGATTATTATAACTATAATCCTGTATTTAGCTCTGGGAAGTGGGGGGGGAAGTGGGCAGGTTTGGGGTGGGGGGGATTTGGGGATATATTGTAAAATTTTGTTTTTGTAAAACTCTTTAATAAAAAAAATCTTTTTTAAAAAAACATTTATTCTGCAGATATAGTTGACTCCAATGCCGGGTTCATTTTCTGTCACTTTACACTGTATTGTAATAACATTATTTTAATTATAATTTAAAATGTAAGGGGAAGTACAATGTTTTATGCCAAAAAATAGAAATCTTTTCAGTATTTATTTCTCATTTTATACATTTTCAATAGCCATACTCCTTTTTTTGGAAATTGCTTCTTCTACCTGTTTTTAAAAAGTGTACATCTCTATATTTTAGTAAGGCAGAATGTAAAATATTTTCAGAAAGAAAAAAACGTAAGAGTCACACAAGCTTTTTTCAGCACATCAAATATAGCAAGTTTATTATTTTAGCAATATGCCATTTTTTCTTCACTTTTTTCAATATGAAAAGAGTTAGGCTGCTTCAGTCAGTGGCACTGATAGGAGGTCTGAAGCACTGTATCTGAATTATATTCAAAGTCTATTATATCCTAATTATTTATATTACCATACTTTTCCATAAACATGATGATGATGATTTTAGCAATTGGAACAAGTTCTTACATATCATCAAAACAAGCATTTCCTGTATACTAATTGAGCATGAAAAACACATGCTGAGGACAGTGGTGGGATTCAGCCGGTTCGCACAACCGGTAGCTAATTTTTTTGTTGCCCAGGCCCAGAATGGAGTTCTGAAAGCGGCATCCACACAGAGAACTGGTTGTTAACCTATTTGAATCCCACCACTGGATAAGAACTATGGTTCAACAAGTAAAAGCATCAAGCCAACCTTGCTTATATCTCACGAAGCTAAGCAGGGTGGATCAGGACAGCAGTTGGATGGGAGACCACTAAAAGATACACTGAAGAGTTGGAAAACATCCCAGAAGTAGGCAATGGTGAATCTCTTCCATATATTGCCAAGAAAACTCCATGAAGTTACCACAATTTTAAGCTACTTTTTAAAGGAATATACCGTATTTTCCGGCGTATAAGACGACTGGGCATATAAGACGACCCCCCCAACTTTTGAGATATTTTCATGGGTTAAAAAGTCGTCTTATACGCCGGAAAATACGGTACGTTGTTCTCTTAGATAATTAATCATGTCAGTGTTATGCCCATCATATTTACTTATTAGCAGGATAATGATGAACTGTTGAGGAATACAGAATCAGCCTTGAAAAAGAAACATGGCCATCATTAGGAAAATTTGAACTTAAGCCTCGAAAAATAGGAGTGAGAAAGAAACTCAAGATAGTCCCACTGTGATTTTCTTTAGTATAAAAAGAAAGCTTTAATAATCTTTCACGATTGTGTAATTATAGTCTAGGTCAATAAAAGTAGAGTTCTAGTTCCCTATTTTCTGGCGTATAAGACGACCCGGCGTATAAGACGACCCCCGACTTTTAAGAAGATTTTCAAGGTTTTTCGTCTTATACGCCGGAAAATACTTACATGCCCTGCCCTCCCTGTCCATTGCAGAGGAGGCGAAGGCCCAACTGGCCCCGCCAGCCCTCCCACTGCTCCCGCGCTTCTGCCGGCCCCCGAGGCGCAGCGTTTCCCAGGCGGCAGGTAGTGCCGGAGGGCAGCCGCCACCCCGCCATGGCCGGCGCCCCTCCTGCTTCCCCCCCAGGCCTTGAAGTTAAACTTCTCCCATTGGGTGCAGGGCGGGGCAGCTCTGCCTGCAGCCTCTTTTTTGGAACTCGTGCCGCTTCCCTCTCACCGTCGGCCGAGGCGCGCTCGGCCCGGGCTCCCGGTCCCTCTTGCCAGCCAGCTTCCCGCCCTGCCCCTCATGGAGCTGGACTGGGCGTGCAGCCTCTCAGTGTGGCTGCTTTTCCTGGGCAGCCTGGCGGTGCGGCTCCTGCGCTCGGACCTGTTGCTGAGCCGGCGGCTGCTGCTGCGCGTGGGGCTGCTGGCCATCCTGCAGGTGCTGAGCTCATGGCGGCTGCCTGCTGGCTCGTCTCGGCCAGCACCGCCCGGCGGAAGCGCATCCCCGCGGGGAGGAGAGCGGTGCTGGTGACAGGTGAGTCCGGCGGGCGCGAGGCCCTCCCCTCGGGCCAAGAGCCAACGGGCAGCGCCGCCTTCGCGTGGGGAGAGCCGCCCGACGCTCCCACCCAGCCGTGTCCTGGAGCCGCGCCGGAGATAGCTCGGTTGCGCAGGGCGGCCCGGCCCGGGCGGGGTCCTGGAGAGCCAAGGGGCCTGGGCCCGCTCCATCCTCCCCGCGTCAGGACCAAGCCTGGTCTCCACGCTCGCCGGAACCAAGAGGAGGATGCTGGCGGCGGGCGGGCGCTCCCTCCCCGATCCGCTGGGGAGCATCTCCCAAAGCGCAGCTTCTGGTGGCCGGGAGTCCGTCGGCCTGGTCGCTGGCGAGCTGGCCCGCAGCTAGGGCCGGGGCCCAGGAACCGGTAGCCGGGTGCGGGTGGGGGGAAGGAAAGCCGGGCGCGGGCTTCTGCGGCTGGTTGCGAGGCCGGATGCGGGCGTCTACCAGGAGAGATAGCGGGTAGCAGGGCGCGCTCTGCTTATGCTCAGATGCCGCTTGGGTGAGGGGGAGGGGCTTCCTGCCGCTCCCGGGGTCTGGCGTTTGCAAGGGGGAGGGGAAGGGGCTTAGAGGCTCTTGGGGGTGGGAAGGGAGAGTCACGATGGAGGGGGGACTGGACTAAGGAGGCTTGAAGTTGCTTTGCAAGAACAGGGACGCTCGACTGATTTATGTTTTTTTTCTGGCGTAAAAGACGACCCGGGGTATAAGACGACCCCCCCAACTTTTGAGAAGATTTTCATGGGTTCAAAAGTCGTCTTATATGCCGGAAAATACAGTATTTCTTGTACCTGTACATTTTCTGACCTGGTCTACCTTAAAGGCTTGACATCAACTCATTCATATAAAAAATTGTCAAACAATGAATAATTAAGGAAAGCTTTATACAGCCCTAAACAAAGAACAGGACCACGCTCCCATGCCATGTTGGTTGATCAAATATACTCATGGGTTCTTTTGATTGACGTATGTACATGCAGCATCTCAAAAATTTAAGAGAAGAGCATTTTGATGTTTTTAAGGGGGATTTTGAAAAAAATGCATGAGGAAGAGTTCTCTTGCAGTTCTTTAAAGCCTTGTTTATCTCAGCATTTTCTTTACTGCCTTCCAGTACTTCAGTGATAAATGTCTTAGAGAAGATATCTGGGGAGGTTGGATGTTTTATTTTACTTTAGCTTATATCATTGACCTAATCTATGTCCACACTTACTAATTTGGAGATACAGGTTAATGTTTAGTTTACACCTTTTCTTTCAGTTTTATTTGATGGAGTTATCCCGAGTTAATGCTTTGAAAAATCCTATTGAATTGTCACCCACAGATTTAGCTATTCAAAGTACTACTGGTAGTGGATCTGGGCTGAAAAACTCCACACTCCACACCATTCAATGGCCGCAAATAGATATACTACCATATAAAAAACTCCTTGGGCATCCAATGGTTCCTCCCCGCTTCCTCAGCTCATATCTGCCTTAGAAAACCAGTACAGCTTCTCCCATTCATTTCTTGATCGCTGAAGTAAAAGCGTTACCTCTTTAACGCTTGTTTGTTATTTTAAAGTTAAGGCAACGTGCCAGTTTAAGAGCAAAATAATTTTAGCTGCAAACTGTTCCTTTCTCCTGTCTTATTAGTAAAGCCATTGTTTCCAACAGGGCCTCTTAACTGTGTGTGCTGCCTGGAAAAAGCCATCCTGCAGTGATTATTTAATCCCAATCCTGAACAACCAGCCTTGCTGGCTTGTCACTCTAATCTGGCTGATAAAATGCTTCAGAGCTATTGATTAGCTTTCTACAGATTCATATCTAACAACTCTTGGTCAGGTTTGTGGGTTCTGCAATGCTGGCTTTTAAAGAAGGCCCTGCACAGATTGTCCTTTTTTTTTTAAACTGGATCAGAAATGAGACAGGGTAATCTGACGCCCTGGGGCCTCCCACAAATGCTTGGAATTTTTAACACAGATTAATAGGCATTAAAGGGACATGGTGGCTCAGTAGGTTAGGACGCTGAGCTTGTCGATCAGAAGGTCAGCAATGTGGTGGGTCAAATCCCGAGTGCCGCGTAACAGAGTGAGCGCCTGTTACTCGTCCCAGCTTCTGCCAACCTAGCAGTTCAAAAGCACGTAAAAATGCAAGTAGAAAAATAGGGACCACTACGGTGGGAAGGTAACAGCATTCCGTGCGCCTTTGGCATCTAGTCATGCCGGCCACATGACCACGGAGACGTCCTCGGACAACCGCTGGCTCTTCGGCTTTGAAATGGAGATGAGCACCGGCCCCTAGAGTTGGAAACGACTAGCACGCATGTGCGGGGGAACCTTTACCTTTACCTTTACCTTAATAGGCATTAAGCATAGAGGGAGAAAAGTATCCATGCATTTTTTTTTCGTTCAGAAGAAATGAAATCAAATATATTGTCTTGGCTCTGTTCAGCTCTTTGGTCCTGGCCCGGTTCCCTTTTGGGAGGATGGGTGCAGAATGCCAGCCAAAGACCAAGGGTGGCTTCTAGCCCCAACTGGAAAATTCTACCTAGGCTGCAAGGTTCCTACATTAGGAACATATAAACATGATAGATCATTAAGCCTGAATCTTTTGTAACAATCAGGCAAGTGTCGGAATGGGTGGACAGGCAGGCTTCGCTGGCTGACTTGTGGTAGAGAGGACATGTGGTACAGCAGAAGGAGCTGAGCTCGCTGATACCGCATAACACATTTCCCAGACAGAGAGAGGACATCAGATTTGAGGATCCACTCTGCATGGACCATGTGTTCCTAGTTTGATCACTAGGTGGCACTCAAAGGCACTGGCAGGGCTTGTGTCAAAGTGACAAAAAACTGTGACAATTCTATGCATGTAAGAAAAGGTGGAACTTCATCAAATCACCACAAACCATTACTATTGTTGCTTTGTTCTTTTTCTTAGAGAGAGAGAGAGAGAGAGAGAGAGAGAGAGAGAGAGAGAGAGAGAGAGAGAGAGAGAGAGAGAGAGAGAGAGAGAGAGAGAGAGAGAGAGAGACGCTTCTCAATTAATACTGGGTCCCATGTGTTGCTGGAATACAACTGCCATAATTACCAACAGAGGAGGTGAAAGGAGGTCAGGGATGATGGGCCTTTTAATCCAGCTTCTGGGAACCCAAGCCCAAGAAGCATGGCAGAGATCTACCAGCCTGGCATCCCCAGATGAATTGGTGGCTAGGGCAGCAACCAGCTGCTGGAAGGGAAGGGACACACAGGCACTGAAACCAACCAGAGACGGGACTTCCACTAGAATGGAACAATGCACTGGAAACCACCTGCTCTGAAGGGCTTAAGTAGTAAATGGCCATTTTGAACTGAAGCTGGAAAACACAGGCATGGGGTACATTTGCAGTGGGGAGGAGGAGGAGGAGGAGGAGGAGGAGGAGGAGGAGGAGGAGGAGGAGGAGGAGGAGGAGGAGGAGGAGGAGGAGGAGGAGGAGATCCATTCAAAAGAGCTGTGGTGGCACAGTGATCAGAATGCATTATTGCAGGCTAATTCTGCCGACTGCCAGCAGTACAATTTTCACCAGCTCAGGGTTGATTCAGCCTTCCATCCTTCTAAGATCTGTAAAGTGAGGACCCAGATTGTTGGGGGGGGGCAATCTATAAACTGCTTAGACAGAGCTGTAAAGCACTGTGAAGCGGTATATAAATCTAAGTGCTATCGCTATTCCTGCACTGAGGAAGTGGGTGAGTGGCAGAAAGTGAGAATTCACACTTTGGCACATCAGCCCAATTTACTGTAATCATAAACTTTGTATAATTTCAGTATTTGGGCTGAAATACAGGAGGAAGAGAAGGAAAAGGAGGAGGAAGAAATGTGCTTTGACCTCTTTGGGGTGGGATAAAATGATTTGCAAATCAAAATAGCACACCATTTGAATTAAATTAAAGTAAATTATGGCTTTGCAAAGAATTCTAATTAAGGTGACAGGGCTTTTCAATCAGAATCAGAGATGCTGGAAGCCTTGCCTGTTGTTATCTTCATAATAGTTCTCATAAGCCACTCTGGAGTCAAAGGGGAATGTGGCACACAAATAAAGGTTCCCACCTTCCAAATTACTGTGGCTGTGTTGAGGTGCTAGCTGCACAAATGCCGCAATTTTGCTTTCAAAAGTCTTCCACACCAACAAAAATGGTAAACAGTAGTTTAGACAACTTTACAGGAGAAGGGCAGATAGCAAGTGCATTACAGTATTCTCTGATGGTAATGATGTGTTTATCAGAATTTGATTGGATTTTGTTTTATTTGTTTTGGGGGATTTTTTGACAGAGGACAAAAAAGAGTCTTTTTAGCATAGAAACAATTTCTATAGTAAAAAAAACTGGAAGGAAGGAAGGAAGGAAGGAAGGAAGGAAGGAAGGAAGGAAGGAAGGAAGGAAGGAAGGAAGGAAGGAATATTATTAAAATGAAAGAAAAAACTACTGTGTGACACAGTACAACAAGCATTTCTGTAGTTATTTACAGTAGCAAAATAATAAAATCTTATTATTCAGGCTTGTACAAATTGTTAAGAGTGCAGGATCTGATGCTTTTGTCAAATAATTAAATAATTTAAATAATTAAAGCAGCATCCCTCACTGTGCCTCAAGCTCTGTCCCTTTCATATGTATATGTGACATCATGGCATACTTACAAAAGGGAGGGAACTTGCAACATGACCAACCGTACAGAGCTGCTTTCATAATTTCACTTCCTTGGCCTCCTCCTCCCCTAAGCAGGTAGAGCCCATTTTTGTACCCTTTCCATGGTGGGAAATCTTGCTGTAGTCACTGCTATCCTTTGCTAAGTGGTTTTGTGAGCCTTGTATAAATCAATGGTTCTTTTAAGCCTCACATAGTTAGCAGCCAGGGGTAGGCAACCTTGGCTCTTTTACTTGTGGACTTCAACTCCCAGAATTCCTGAGCCAGCATGGCTCAGCTTAGAAACCTCTTTCTTTCCCCTCAGCATGGCTGGCTCAGGAATTCTGGGAGTTGAAGTCCACGAGTCATAAAAGAGCCAAGGTTGCCTACCCCCGGCCTAGGGCAAAACAGTTAAGGGGTGCCTTGACTGTTATGAAGGTTCATCATGCCGATCTTCATAATGGGAACTCTCAGGAAAATATCAGCAGGCCTTAGCCTGAATTTGAGACTTTTCCCCCCTTCTCCTTCCAGTTCCACATAAACAAACCTTGTTGGATATTCTGGGATTGCTTAGCAAATCTCTAGATACTACCATTTTAAATATTCACTTAGGTTATACCCTATGGGTTATTTTCCTAACAGGTAACTAACCACAGGTAGTCCTCGACTTACAAACATTTGTTTAATGACCGTTTGATGTTACAGTGGCCCTGAAAAAAGTGACTTATGACTGCTTTTCACACTTGCAGCATCCCCATGGTTTTAAGCAGTGCTTTTTTTGTAAAAGAAAAAGGTGCCGGAACTCACACATGTCATACAGCCCGCCTTGCCCTACCCTACAAGGTTCCATCCAAAAAAGGTGCCGGAACTCCGTTCTGAGCGTTCTATGAGAAAAAAGCCCTGGTTTTAAGATCAAAATTCGGGCACTTGGCAACTGGCATGTACTTAGGACAGTTGTACTGTCACTGAATCATGTGATCACTATTTGTAACCTTCCCAGCTGGCTTTTGATAAGCAAAATCAATGGAGGAAGCCAGATTTGCTTAACAGCTGCACGATTCACTTAACAATTGCAGTGATTCGCTTAACCACTTTGGCAAAAAAGGTCACAAAATGGGGCAAAACTCACTTAACGACTTCCTTGTTTAGCAACAGAAGTTGTAAGTTTTGAGCTTAATTGTGGTTGTAAGTTGTGGACAACTTGAATAAATAAATCCTATTTATTTGCCCACATTACAAATGCCTACAGCCGGGGTAGGCAACCTTGGCTCTTTTATGACTCGTAGACTTCAACTCCCAGAATTCCTGAGCCAGCCTTGAATTGAACTCCAGGAGTCATAAAAGAGCCAAGGTTGCCTACCCCTGGCCTACAGGGACATTTTTTACCATTTGCTATAAAATTGTGCATATTGCAATGGATTGTTTATCCAGAGGTTTTTACCATGTTGCTGCACGATTTTCATGAATGTAATAAAGATCTTTGACAAACATTATAAACAAGACCAAAATGTCCTCTGCATGTAACAATAATTTATTCTTCAGTTTTGCTCACAAGCACTCCCTGAATTTGTTGTTTTAAACATACCAAAGATTCCAAGACCAAATTAAATATCAAAGGACGGGGTTCACATCACATCTTGATTACTCTGGAGATAATTCCATTGATTATTATTCATGAGGAATAAATTAGAATAACAACAATCTATTCAAGAAATAAATTCTACAGGAAAATTATTTCTGTTCATGTCTTGTACCAAAAACTCAGTTTGTACCGTATCAAAGTTTTTCTCCACATCCAGTAATGCCTAACAGTTCTATAATTTTCTTCAATATAAAAAACTAAGTCATCAAAAACAATCTAATATTATCAAATATTTCACATTCTGTCATAAAGCAGGATTTCCCTGATGAATGATTGATGGTAATACCTTCTACAATCTGTATTTCAAAATATGTGTAAAATTATGACAAGTGTAACACATAATTGGACAGTCCTTTCTTTTGTTCTTGAGTTTATAATAGGATTTGCCAAAGTAAATTGCTGATGTGTTTGATTGCAATTAGTTTTATTTTGCTTTTTGACAGTGACAAGGAAGACGTTTTGTTGTGAAATTGTACTCTTTTGCATACACACAAACTTTTTTCATTTCTTTAAAAAAATTATTTGTCTATCATCTATCTGTCAATCTAGCTATCATTATATGTACAGTACATGTTTAGCATTTCTGGCTAGAGTATATCTTTCAACAAATCCCCAAGTGATTTAGCCAGGACTTTTTAAAAAAAAATGTGGAGAAAACAGCACATCCAAGCAATGCATTCAAGGAGTCTTAACTGGCCTGCCATTTTCAATTTTCTTATTCTGGACCTGTCAACATATCAATAATGGATGTAAGAGGTTTTGTCAATTTCTGTTGGCTGAAGAATTCATCAAAGCATACTATTCTGAATTAAATTTTTGCCTCCAACTGTAACCATTGATCTGCTTGAATAATTTCTGAGAGTCTTCTTTGGTCTAATCTAGTAGAACATTTCTTCATATGCACACCAGCTTCACTCAGTCATTGTAATATCAGGTAGATTATTAAACAAACTCACTAAGTGGTTGACAGTGCTAGTGATGTGTAAACAGGATGGGATGAAAAGATGCAGAAAATTAGACTTGATGATGTCCATTGATGAAATGGCAGAAGGCAATAGTTCCAATAAAAATAAATTCTATTCCATTAAACTATGGGGGGGGGAAACAGTGAAAAGATTGAAAACAAAGCCAAAATCACCCAAGGGAGCTGGTGGAGGAAGTTGATTCAACAATCAAAATTCTATTGACAATTCAAATTGAATTGGGATTAGTTTGCCCCTCCCTACTTTTTCCTCACACTACATAGATGACCTATTTGTGAGGGAGCCTGTTTTCTAGATATCTGCATGTATAAACCTTTTAAGAATACTCAATTGCATATTCATCATTGTTTTCCAGACAACGCCACAGTAATGCAATGGGTAATGAGTCCAGGAAGGGCCATTCCTACCATTGGTGGAGGAAAAAGTGGCAGGAGTGAAGGGACATCCTGGAATGTCTCTTCTGCCCAGGATGGGAGGGCCGAATAAATACAGAGAGACTCATCTGCAGCTTAGGAAGCAAATATTTCCCATCTGAGGCAGGACCAGAAAAAGCAATAACAATTCAGAGATGAGGTTCCTAGTCTTGTACATTAGGGATTTGTCACCCATATCTTATTAATCTCTAAATATGTTCATAGTGTGGGCACATATCAAGCAATTCCGAAGGCTGTCACCCAATCAATGTCATATGTGAGTCAACACAATCATATCAATGCTTGAAGCAGCAATTGCTGTCTATGATTTATCCTAATTCAAGATTGGGTATCAGCCTTCCAATATAGACTAAATTTGGAAACCAAAGACACACAAGCTAATACTACTTTTAATGACAAGGTTATAATAACACAATCTTGTAAGTCTAAATGTGCTCCCTCCCTCTCCCTCCCTTTATCTTCATGAGAACTAGGGACAGCCATGTCTGAGATGCTTCTTCAGATTATGTTTCTGCCCTGAGCTCAGATTTCTTTTATCTGACTCTTCACTTGATTGCCGCTCTTCCTCCTGTTCCTCAAAAGTTATTTATTCTGCCCAATGCATTGTATATGACAATCTGAATGGCTTCTCCTAACAGCCATGTCAGTTTGCTATCAGGAGAAAGGGGAAATCTTCAGCACGTGATTTGTGGGCATTCTTACATTTCATCTAATTATATCATATCGCATCAGTGTAACATAAAATGCCAAGAATTTCCTTTCTACGTATGGTTCAATATATCTCTCATAATTATTCATGATCTTGTTCTGTCTTTTTGCCATAGATTTTGGGAGGTTTTTTTGGGGGGGTTTGCCTGGTTGCTTTTAATGAATTAATCTAATTAATCTGAGTGTGACTGGAATGAGGTGAAGTAAAGATTTTCTAAATAACATAATTCCCTTCATGGATTACTGCCTTGTCGTGGCGAAGGGGCTTGCGTACCTTAATGAAGCTATGAGCTATGCCATGCAGGGCCACCCAAGACAGACAGGTCATACTTTGGCTACCTAATGAGAAGGAAGGACTCACTGGAGAAGAGCCTAATGCTGTGAAAGATTGAGGGCAATAGAAGAACGGGACGACAGAGAATGAGGTGGCTGGATGGAGTCACTGAAGCAGTAGGCGTGAACTTAAATGGACTCCAGAAGATGGTAGAGGACAGGAAGGCCTGGAGTAACATTGTCCATGGGGTCGCGATGGGTCGGACATAACTTTGCAACTAACAACAACAACAAAATAAAATAAAATAAAATATAAAACAAATCAAATGGCTAAGAAAGGGACTGGTTTTATGTTCTTGGGCAAGGGTTTTAAAATTTGTTCAGGCCACAAGCAAGTTGGAAAAAAAAACCATGCAATCCCTAATCAAAAGGCAAAGCTCTAGTGATATAAAATGGCCATATTTGCATAAACTATTTTTCCTCCCTTAGTTTTTCACAGAATCTCACCAAGTTCTTGCAGAACACTAGGGTTCTACAGAACACAGTTTGAAAAACACTGAACTAGGCAAATCTGCATCCATTTGGATGATAGATGCATTTTTGGTTGATGGGCAATCTGATCAAGGCAAAGTCTGATCTACCTGAAGTACACACTCTGAACTGATATACGGATTAGAACATCGCTCTCTGCTTTTTTCCCCCCACATTGGTTGAATGATCAGATGCAGATTTCAGCTCAGAAAGGTATCAAAATAAAAAGAGTTACAGTGGTATCTTGGTACTCATCATTAATTGCTTCCAGAAGGCACAACAAATACCAAAAATGATGAACACCAAACAATTTTTTCCCCATAAGGAATATGATAAGCAACTGACACAAGTTCTAGCTTGCGGTTGAGTACCAAACAAGTACCAGGACAAAATTTTCACGTCAAACGCATTGAGTACTAAATTCGACAAGTTTCAAAGCAGTTGAGTACCAAGGTGCCATTGCAATTGGACTGATATAGGCGGCTCTAGAAATTGGATGATTGGATGAATGAATGAATGAATAAAATACTTCGGAATAAATATGTTTAGAAATGTAAAGATGGGGGCAAGGGGATGGGGGAAGAGAGATATTGCATTCATTCACTCACTCATTGCATTGATCAACCACTCAGTCACAAAGTTCTGAGCAATGTACATTAAATAACAAGTATTGAAATTGTATTTTTTTTAAAAAAATACACATTTTTTTAAAAAGGAAAAGAGATAAAGGTGAATATATTCTGAAATGACACAGGCCAGCAAACCACTTCCAAAATCATGCCAAGAAAACATCAGGAATTTGTCAAAGCCAGAAGTCACCTCTGACTCAGAGGCATCAACAGACCGGGAAGACCACCGGTAATAGCAGATGTGATAGTTGAGCTATCTTACCTCTTCTTCTGGCTTGATTTTAAGCCCCTATTGAGATCTGAGGTAGCAGCTGATCCTAGGTGACAACATTTCTGAGAACAATCTGGCTGAATAATTCATTTCAGTGGAGTTTAGATAGGAAAATGGATAGGAAATTATTTCACCCGAGAAGCAATTTCAGCTTTTGCTCTGCAAGCTGCTTCAAGAAAAACTTCGACTCTAATTCCAGTTTTTATTTTTATTTGTTTTGTTTTGTTTTTTGTTGTTTTTTTTTTGTTTAAAAGAACTCTAAGACAAGGACCTTAAATATTTTCTGTAGCTGCAGGAGTTAGATACCCCCAAATCCTCCAATACACATTCTAGTCTTCATACTTTTTGTCATCTCAGACATCTGAAATCATCATATTTGTTGTTGTAATTGCCACTGTTTTATAAAAGAAAAGAACATAAATACTTTTGTTTCTACTTGAAAACCGCTTCTAAACTTTGTGCTTGAGGTGGGGGAAAAATGATATTATGGTTTTGGGTTTTTCCAATTAGACTGATTTGCCAATACAGAAATGCTTAGTGCATACTACTATGGAAATGTAAAAAGTTGAGATTGGATTTTAATGTCTGATTTTACTGCAACAGAGAGAGTCGGAAGTCAATGCCTTTTGTTTCTTCCCCTCCCTTTCTTGACACCTTTTTTGTTTTCCCTTTTTCTACTGTTGTCCCCTACTATTTGCTTTTGTATTTTCACATTTTATGTTATAAATGAATAAAACTAAGAAAAACAATATTTGTTGTTGTAATTGCCACTGTTTCATTGCCATACCATACCATTCCTTTTCATCATTTATCTTTCCATTATTCAGCTTCCTCCTTTCAGGTGGCCAGAAGATAAAATGAATTTTTCACCTTATGTACAACCTAGCAGTTCGAAAGCACGTAAAATAAATGCAAGTAGAAAAATAGGGACCACTACGGTGGGAAGGTAACAGCATTCTGTGCGCCTTTGGCGTGTAGTCATGCCGGCCACATGACCACGGAGACGTCCTCGGACAAGCGCTGGCTCGTTGGCTTTTAAACGGAGATGAGCACCGGCCCCTAGAGTCGGAAACGACTAGCATGTGCGGGGGAACCTTTACCTTTACCTTTACTTTTACAACTCGGTGGCAAATGTATTAAATGGTCCTTTTGATCTATTCAGTGCCTCAAGTCTGTGAACACCAAAAATCTTTAAATAGGACTTTAGAAATGCTGTTTGTACAAGTTGGTTTCAAAAACATTTCTGCCTCATACATGCGTTATCCATTCTGTTTGAATAATGAAGACTATGAAAATGAAACACACACAGCTCTTCCTTAGAAACCAGTAAAGAATCTGGCCACAATCTGAATAGGTTTTGTGACATCATCCCATAGGGAAATATGATTGCCATTAGCATAATAGTCCGTATTAATCCAATGGCATCTGTAACTCTAGAACACAACATAGCCCAAAGCAGTGGAAGGCAAGATAACTTCAGATCAGCAGAAAAGAAACATAGGCAGAGTAGAAAAACCTAGTCTGACAATAATCCCTTGGCCAAAAAACCTTCTTTTCATCCCCAAATTTATGCTGACGAATGTATAGCACAAGTTACAAAGTGTGTATAACATTGTACTTGTTTGTTTAAATTTAAAATATGCCTGCATGGCTCACTTCCTTAATATCTCAGTGCACCTTTCAGAAAGTGAATAAAAAATACTGAAATACAATGTAAACAAACAATCGAGGTGATTACATGATGCATTTTAAAGCACATAATTAAGGGGCTAAAGCAATTACACTTATGAAAATGATGGATTCAATTAGAAGGCCCGAATAAACAAGGATGTTTTGAACCCTCTCTTCAACTGTAGTCATGAGGGTCTTCAACTTAGCGCTCAAGTGGCTTTCTCTGCTACAGCCTGAACTATCTCAGGAAGAAACCGAAATGAACTGGAGATGTCACGTGGACCTGTGGTAGGACCCTCCGAGATCACCCCATTGATAAGGACACATGAGAACGTGGTCCTATAGCAGACAAAGCTTTGTACACCCCACCTCAATGCATACAGTTGTATTTACTTGCATGTTACAAAATAAAATATGGGAACTCCCATTTTTCACAGAATGAAAATGCAAAGAAAGACAATGAACCTCTTATCTGCTTCAAGACCTCCAAAGTCCTTTCCAGCCCTATAATTTTATGATATTATGAATGCTCTGAAATAATTCTAAAAGACTTCTCAAAAACAAGCTAAGGCTTTGAGAAGAATGCCCCCACCTTCCCCCAATCTTTAGAGCTCTCATTAGCTATGGAAATTGTTTGGGATATTTTAACCTCGAAATATAGTAGTCCTGATTCCAAAATTACCCTCAGGATGACTGACAGGTTTCTCTTTGGCCCCACCTCTACTTGGTTAAACCCATCCTTTTCTCTCTATAAATGCATGCAGCATGGCCCAGCAAATTCACTCCTTGCTCGTGTTGCCTACATATTCCATGTTAACACCCACTCGGTGTCTACTGCACCAGGCATGGCTACTACTACTGAAAGACGAGCAGAGATTCTGAGCCCCAAATTTGCCTGGGCTATTCTAAGTGAATTTGTAGGAACTGCAATCTTTCTCTGCATTGCCTTGGGCGCATCCTTCAAGTGGCCTTCGGAACAGCCTACCGTTCTCCAGATTTCTTTGGCTTTTGGACTAACCGTCGCAACAGTGGTTCATATATTTGGTCCCATCAGCGGTGGGCATATCAACCCAGCTGTCACCCTCGCTTACTTTATTGGGAATCAGATCTCCATTGTCCGCTTCGTATTTTATATAATCGTACAGGTGATGGGAGCCCTTGCTGGTGCTGGAATCATCTATTCGGTGACACCTGGAGACATCCGCTCAACACTGTTTGCCAATAATGTAAGTCTTTATTTGCCAATTCATCTGAAAGAAGCTTGTGTGCACGATTCCCAACTTATTGCATTGGGTCAGTGAATGAGCATAAACCAAACAGGCAATTCTTTAAGAGCACCCCCTAACTTTTGTAAAAGATCCTATGGTATAGGTCCTATCTGGGTGCTCTGCTAAGGAATTAACCAAAGGGTAAGAGGTTGAGATGTCTAGCAGGATCCAATTTTCCAAAATTCCTTTCTGAAGCATTTTTGCACAACAGAAGCATCAATCTGATGTTGTTGAGAGCATTTAGAGTTGACGTGTATTTAGGCCATGAGATGTGTTCCTTATAAAAAAGAAAGGTAATAACAAATTATTATGCCTAATTGCTACATAGAACCTTTATATGTAAAGCCCGCATACGGCACTTCTGAGTGTTAGAAGTTGTTGTCTTTGAGATCACCTTGCGGGACAGCGTCTAGTCATGCCGGCCACATGACCACGGAGACGTCCTCGGACAAGCGCTGGCTCTTCGGCTTTGAAACGGAGATGAGCACTGGCCCCTAGAGTCGGAAACGACTAGCACGCATGTGCGGGGGAACCTTTACCTTTTACCTTATAGACAGAGATGGCCATGCAGTGACAAGGAAGAGAGTCTACCACTGCTGAGGTGCCCTCAGGGACAGCCCTCCAATGACTGAGTCAGTAGCCTGCCACTCACACTTGGGGAAGTGTTTTCATCTGGGGGAAAAATGTGCTGAAGAATTCCACATACAGAACAAAACCTGCAGCCAAAACAGGGGGAAGAGAATTGACATGTCCTCCTCCGATGCAATGTTGACTTCCTAGTAACACATCTTTGGGAAGACAACATCAAGATTGTGTTGATGGGAAATTTACAAGGACACAGTAACAGGTTGCTTTTGCTGTGCCTGTGGTTTTTGTTTTGTTTTTTTCCCCTTAACTCTCCTTTCTTGCACTTTGGCAGGTCCCCAAAGAGACTTCTGCAAGTGAAGCCTTTCTGATTGAAATCATCCTAACCTTTTCCGTGGTTATGTGCATCTTCTCTGTAACTGATAAACGCAGGAGAGACGCCAGAAGCAATGCAGCATTGTCTATCGGCCTGGCTGTCTCTATGGCTCACCTTATCGGGGTGAGTCCCTTCATTTTATTCTTTACTGGTTATTAAGCAGAAAGATTCGCTTGTAGGAAACACATCACCCTATTAAAGAAAGCTGAATGAAAGTGGGCAGGGGCTAGGTAAGATTTTGTGAGAATAGGGGGGAGGGATTACTCTTTGTGTTGACTTGTTTGATTTTGTTTTTATAATGTGACATCTCAAGGTTTTCAAAAGTTGATTGGTTTGTTTTTTAAGCAATGCTTCACTTTGAGGAGGCCGAGTAGAAGGCCGTATGCTTTTGAGAGACTCTGGATCAGTTCAGATTCAAACTTGGTGACAGAAAAACTTGTAAAAACTAAACACTGAGCCAATTGGAGAAGCCACAGATATCTTGACATAGCTAATGAAATTTCTCACAGAGTGTTTCTGACCTCCTTAATCAGTATCAAAACAATTCAGTTCAGAAATCAATGTAACCAACACCCTTGATTCAGAAGCCCTATGCAGAATAAGTCTGTCTTAATGTTGTTATTAAAGTGCAGAGATGAAACTCTGCAAACAGTAGTTAATTGTATTTGGATTTATTTGCAGGACAGTCTTTGCCTCTCAATTTCCACCAATGTCTTGAGAAAAACACAAGTTGGAATGTGTATCTAACCCAATAAACACCTATGCTGGAATGATAATTTTATTTCTGTCTGTCATATTACATTTACAAATGTGTGACATTGTAATGAATGCAATATTAAGGAAAGCATTAACAAGCAGCCCAAGTGAGGGCATGATCTAATTCATATGTATACATGCAAATTTAGAAATACTTTGGATATTTTCAAGAGAATTTCAAAACCACTCACATAATGTGGGTGATTATGACCAGATGTATCATATCTGCCCACTCTGCTGTCTAGATTCTCATACAGATAAATAACTTCAACCTCATAGTGTATTATTTTTAAACTGGATTTGGCAAATAATCCTCTGCTCCCATACATGAGATCCTTCCATATAGAGAGCTATTCCCTATTTCTGATTGGGTTCAACACAGCTTCCACTGTTGTACTGAAAGGAAGTACTGCTGGATGCCACATACCAAGATCATTCCAAATTTATATCCACAAGAGAAAACTCAAGGAAGTGTCTGTAGATAACTTATATACAACTGTTGTTTCAATGGGCAATAAGAAATGGGAAATATCCTGACAGTGATGTTTATCTAAGTGAGGCAAAGAATCTCCACAAAGAAGGCAATAATAAATTATGCAGGACAGGAGAAAGACAAAATAAAGGCCTCCATGAATAGAATACTTGAAGTCAATGTTTCTTAAGCCGAGCAACTTTGACATATGTGGACTTCAGCTTCCAGAATTCTTAGCAATGGTTAAGCAAGCTGATGAATTCTGGGAATTGAAGTCGAGGCATCTTAAAGTTGTCCAGTTGCCTGACAGAAGACCACCACCAATCTAAACTAATGCCTTTTCTTCATTTAACAGATTTATTATACTGGCTGCTCCATAAATCCAGCAAGATCCTTTGCCCCTGCTGTCATACTGGGAAAATATGGTCCTTTTCACTGGGTAAGATTCTCTTTGTGGACTCAGATCTTCAATTGTTAGCCTAAACCTCCTGTAAACCAAACTTCCTTCACTGATAAACCTTCTTCCAGCTCCATCCATTAGTTACTCAATTTGTCAAGAGTCTTAACCCTGGTTTATATTTGAAGATTTTGAAAACAGTGGCAGGGTTTAAGATCGTAATCCATAATAAAGACAAAGCAGGGAAAAGTCTTAAAAAGTAAAGGTAAAGTTTCCCCCGCACATGTGTGCTAGTCATTTCCAACTCTACGGGCCGGTGCTCATCTCCGTTTCAAAGCCGAAGAGCCAGCGCTTGTCTGAGGACGTCTCCGTGGTCATGTGGCCGGCATGACTAGACGCCAAAGGCACACGGAACACTGTTACCTTCCCACCGTAGTGGTCCCTATTTTTCCACTTGCATTTTTATGTGCTTTCGAACTGCTAGGTTGGCAGAAGCTGGGACGAGTAACAGGCACTCACTCTGTTACGCGGCACTCAGGATTCGACCCGCCAAACTGCCAACCTTCTGACTGACAAGCTGAGCGTCCTAACCCACTGAGCCACCGCGTCCCTATGGAAAAGTCTTAGAGGGCCCAAAATTGTTGACAGTCAGAAGCATACAAGTTTAATAACTAATTGCCAATGTAAGACTGCCAGAGTTTTTTTTCAAGCTCTCTGGGCCTGAACCAAGAGAATTCCATCACTTAAAAACAGATTTTCATCACTTACTAGCACCAAAGGCTTAAAAGGGACTTAATCAATTTGTGAGAAATAATCATCCTGAGTAATCTAGATTTTGCTCTGAAATTGAGTCATAGAAAAGGGGAGCTGTCATCAAAAAAAATAAGCAAATATACAACTGGTGTAGAGGACACACAAGACACCAGTGTGCATAGTATTCACAAACTAATATTTAGAAATAGTTGTTATTTCAGCAGATATTCTATGCACCTACGATGGTGGAGGAAACTGTCCAAGTCACCCATGTGCATATTCTATTAGCCTGGTGCTCACTGAAGACGGGCAGTTTCATTCTGCTTTGTCCTCTTGCAGTTCTTCACTTTTAGAGAGGCCTTCAAACAAACGATGCTGATCCTCAGTGACCCTTAGGAGCTATTGTGGTGCCCTGTCTCCCTTTGCTTCAAGAATATCACCTCTAATGGTATGCTGAGAGCCAATGCAGCGTAGTGATTAAGCTATCAAGCTAGAAACCAGGAGACTGTGAGTTCAGATCCTACCTTGGCCACAAAGACATTTCAGTGATATTGGGCTAGTTAGTCACTCTCTCTCTCTCAGCCTTTAGAGGAAGGAGCTATTGGCAAACCAGTTCCAAAAATGTTGCCAAGAAAATTGCAGGGATTTGTGCAAGTAGTGGCAAAGAGTCAAGACTAACCCGAAGGCATAAAAAGAAAAAAAAAGTAAAACCTTGTGCTACACAGTGACTCTTCATCTATTTCTACAATTTAAATTTTGCTCTGAAGATGTCACGTGTATTGCATTTACAGGTCTTCCACGTTTTAAGTGGTAGATTCAGAGAAGCAAATATATTATCAAGGAATTACTAAGACCACTCCTATCAACGTGGAGAGGGCAGATCCCACTCCCTGCTAACACTGATAATGTTATCTAGGTTGGTAATGAAACGTTGGCAAACAAACAAACAAACATCCAAGCTCAGAGAGCACCAAGTATTGGCTAAGCACAAAATCTGTTCTAGAAGTAGAGTATGAAAACCAGCGGGAGAGCTGGAGCAGTTGTCTTCAGAACATATTTTGGCACGAAGCATGTGGAGAGGAGATGGAACCATGGCAGTTAAATAGAAATTGGTGGTTCTTCTCAAGTGTCAAACTATTTGAGTCAAATTTGCTTCTTGGTGGCTTGTCTACCAATGGAACATTTAACCCAAGGTATACAAAGGATCCTGGCCTGACGAAGCAACATTTTTACATTCTTCAAAGCTGCTTTTCATTTACTTCTTTCTGCAGGTCTTCTGGATGGGACCTTTCGTAGGGGCTATCTTGGCTGCTATAATATACAACTACATCCTGTGTCCCCAGAGGCTGAGCAAGGAGGAGAGACTGGCTATTTTTAAAGGTTTCTTTCCCTGCGAGGATGATCTGCAACAGTCACCAGGAAATAGGACTGACTCACGCTGGAACAGTGAGTGTGCAGAGTGATTATATCAAATCTGTGTGAATGGCTTCGCTATCCACCACCCATTATCATTAACAATGCAGAACACAGAGAAACCATGCCTTACCGTTGCAAGAAAAAGGATAAATTAAGGTGCTCTAAATTAAACTGTAATCTAATGCCATGCCCACTTAGTCCACCACAAGCAGACATGGGATTTAACTACAGGCCAAGGGTTTAAACCATGCCTGCAATAGCCATAGCATGTAGACTTGTATACTGGTTCACTGTGCTTTGTAGTCCTCTCTAAGCGGTTTATAGAGTCATCCTATTGCCCCCAACAATCTGGGTCCTCATTTTACCAACCTCAGAAGGATGGAAAGCTGAGTCAACCTTGAATCCGGTCAGGATCGAACTGTTGGCAGCCGGCAGTCAGCAGAAGTAGCCTGCAGTACTGTGCTGCACTGTAACCACTGCGCCACCAGTGCAAGTCAGATTAATAATAGGATCTGCCATGATTGCCAAATGTTCATAAAGTTTATCTGTTTGGCACAGAAAGAGACTGGAGATGATGTTTATGTCTGTATGTATGAACATTGGCATTGCTTCTAATCTAAATGGCTTATAATTACTGCATCAGATTTAATTTCCTTGGCCTGCCAACCAAGATTTATTATAATTTTCCCCATTCATAGAGAGGACCCACTCATGAATGTGTCTGAGCAATAAGGCCAGTGTCTACCTACCTTCCCTATCTAAAATTTCCCAGCTGGCTGTAGAAGTCACTGCCCTTATTGACAGCAGTATCAAATACTGGGGAAGAAATTCCACAGCTCTTCTCCAAAGAGTATAGGCCAGGGGTAGGCAACCTTGGCTCTTTTATGACTCATGGACTTCAACTCCCAGAATTCCTGAGCCAGCCTGGCTGGCTCAGGAATTCTGGAAGTTGAAGTCCACGAGTATAAAAGAGCCAGGTTTGCCTACTCCTGGTATAGGCTAACCAGCCCAATGAGTTCATGATTGTCCATTTAGGTGGACACTAGCTGCACCAATGGAATGAATCAACATATAGGTAGCATATAGAAATCAAATCTTATATTTATGCTAGGGTTTAAAACCTAGCCCTTTTCCTCTCATCCTTTTGAGTCTATGGACTTTGGGACATTACTTTTCCCTGCCCTGAGAGTCGAAGACATCAGCTCAATGTTTACAGTTATGTCTGACTTGGTTCCTACATTGTCAGCTTGAGCATTGATAGATATTCCTCTCGGGTACTTTTGAAAAACAGTAGTGTGTCTGTAATTGTGCTTCCTGGGACCCTTTAAATCAGGGGTCTTCAAACTTGGCCCTTTTATGACTTGTGGACTTCAACTCCCAGAATTCCTCAGCCAGCATGCCTGGCTGAGGAATTCTGGGAGTTGAAGTCCACAAGTCATAAAAGGGTCAAGTTTGAAGACCCCTGATTTAAATTGTAATGTTGGCTTCTCAAATTGGGAGCATCTATCCACCTCAGAGAGCAAAGAAAGCATCAGATCAGCTCTGCTTTCTATTTTGACTCATTTCCTTATTCTGAGTTTCTCCTGACCAAGTTACAGCAATGGGATAATACAGACTTCTACTCTGTTCTGAATTGATGCAATTATCCCATTTTGCTGAAGCTGAAAAGATGTTCACATAATGCTTTGTCACTTATAAGGCTGGAAGAAATAATTTGATTGGCTTCGGGGCAGACACATATAGTCCTTTGTGACCCATTGCATGTTTCATATTCACTGGAAGCATTATAGAATCTGGGTCCTTGTCAGAATCACAAAATATCATTGTGATATTACAGCACAAGCCCCCACCCGTGGCGTGCATGTATGTGATGTGATAGTTATACAAAAGGGGTACAGTTTGTGTTGTGACATTGCAACATATTTTGTTATCTCTATGCCCTGCATCTTCTATGGATGCCCATAGTTGGTGATAGTTAAATGGACAGATGGACACACATAGACATACATGCACACAAACAATATCCAGAAAAATCAGTTTTCATATTTTGTCTTACTGCTACTTCTGTGGTTTACATAGCGGGGAGAGGACAGTCAATATATTTGATGGATGGATGGATGGATGGATGGATGGATGGATGGATGGATGGATGGAGAGAGAGATGATAGAGAGAGAGAGATCACACTACAATAGGTAAAGAGAGGCACAGTAACAATAACTTCCTGAGTGAATCGTTTGCACAACTCTTTGCAAATGAGTTTGGTAACTGGCAAGTTATGTTATGTGGTTCTCAGTCTTGATTGGACATGAAAGATCATGAGACTACAGTTCAGAGCTCCCCCCAAATGCGACTGCCCCACGTGTGTGCATGTGCATTTGGGCCAGTAATATCTCTGCTGTACAATGGTTAGCTCTCTTAAAAATAACCACTAACCCTCTGCCATTTTCAGATCCCTCGGGTCAGGAGAGCCACCCCATGAACTATACTTCACACATGTAACTTGGAAAGCTTTGCAGAGTGATGCTTACTTACCTCCTCCCCAAGATGTCCGTCAAGCATCATATTCCTGAAAAGCTCCTGTGCCAAAAAGACTTGACACTGCACTGGAGAGGAAGCAAAGATAGGTTCACTCCATGAAGGAGGAGGCCACGCCCCTCTCAGTCACCATATCCTCTCTCTGAGTTCCATTAACTTGTAAGCATTTCCACTTCAAAACTGTGACTCAAATTCTTCTCTGGATTGTGGAGTTAATCGGGCAGCAGTTGTGGGGTATGTAATATCTAGAAATTTAATGGTGTACTAGATGTACTTTCTCTTAAATGACATTGCTGTTAATAACCCAGAAGGTGAGGTTTTATGTTTCTTTATATCCGTTAAAAATAAATGAGTGGAAATGAGTATTGTTTTTCCCTTGCTTTATATATACCGTATATCATGTGGAGAGCCTTTTTGACAGAAAACATTGTCTGATAATATAAATAAAATATTATTACAATCCTCATGCCTGGTGATCCCTTTATGCCTTGAATAGTTTAGGAATCATTTTCTTGTTCCTTTGCATTCCATTCATATGCCATTTCTGCATTTTTTATAAATGAAACAAAAAATATAAATAAAAGCAATGAAAAAGCCAAACAAAATTGCAAAGATACACATAGGGAGGGAGGGAGGGAGGGAGGGAGGGAGGGAGGGAGGGAGAGAGAGAGAATAAAACCAATGGCCTTTTCTCTGTAGCTAATTATTCCTAATGCTACCAATGTACAGATGAAAATACGGTAAAAAATAAAGTTTTCCCTTATCCACTTGTGTCTGACTCTAGGGGATGGTGCTCATCTTCATTTCCTAGCTGATGGAGCCAGCACTGTTCAAATAAGTTCCGTGGTCATGTGACTAGGTATAGGGGTAGGCAACTTTGGCTCTTTTATGACTCGTGGACTTCAACTCCCAGAATTCCTGAGCCAGCATGGGAGTTGAAGTCCACGAGTCATAAAAGAGCTAAGGTTGCCCACCCCTAGGCTAGGATGACTATACACTGAGGCACATAGAATGCTGTTACCTTCCCACTGAAGTGGTACCTATTTATGTACTCATATTTGCATGCTTTTGGATTGCTAGGTTTGCAGGAGCTGAGGCAAATAACCTTGCGAAGCGCTCAAGTCTTGAACTCAGGCTATCAGATTTCCAGCTGACAAGCTCAGGAAAAGTTTACAGTAATTGAACCAGTTCAGTCTGAGAGAAATACTTTCAAAAATACCACCCAGTGTCTGTATTCAGGACATCCTACAAGTTCTCTGAACTTAAATCTGAAAGAGGAGTGCAGTTCCCACTGGAAAAGATTGGCTAACTCTTACAGAATCTATTTCTCTATCTGTAAATCCATCACAACATAAAGGAAGTTAGTTTAAGGAAACTCTTTTCCCTTGTTAATGATGTTTCACTTTCCATATTCAATTGGTTTTATCTTTATGTCTAGCGTCAGCATGAGGATATGAAAATGTGCTCCACCCCGAATTAAAGAGCACTGTCATTTGCTTAGCAATTAGCCTTCATCAAAATAAAATTTGTTTTATTAAGGTCTTCATTTGTGGTTAAATCATAGATGAGGAAGTTGACATGGGTATATTCATGGGATCTGGAGGGTCAGAGGTGGGGACTATCCCTCTCAGAGATGTGCCTGTCTTGGTTTGGGGGGCAGCATCAGGCAGGAACTTGGGTGAAATAGCCATTGTCATTTGAGATATACTGCTGGTGTTCAGAGGCACTGCCTCGCAGATAATTGGATATGAGACCCTGTTTCTTAGGTTGAGCTCTGGGGACCAGTTGAGATTGTTGCTTCTGTACCACCAAGTGCATTACAGTCTCCCTCCCTGAGCATCTTCCCTCCATGGCTAGATTGGCAGTAGAACTTCTCAGGTATATTGTTTGAGGTACAGTAATTCAATCTGCCTTCTCTGGACGTGGAGTCTGAGGTACCTTGGGATTTTATGATCACTATGTCAATCTTAGCCCTGATCCAGGTTATCGAGGACTCATCACATGACAGTGGTCACACATCTGCTCTGTTTTCCTTGTTTGGGCATTGGCAGCAGCATCTGGAACTGAAGGAGATCACCATTATTTCCACATTATAGTAAGGTCAGTTTGATTTCAAGATGCCTAAGGAAGAGTTCTGGAAAAAGCTTGGGATGTCCCTGAAAGCCTGATGCAAAGTCCAACTAAGGCCTTAATCACCACTTGGAATGAAGGGGTGGCTGGGACCTTGATTGCACTAGGCTGCCTGTCTCCTCTCATGGATACTGGGGCTTCCTTCAGCTTACAAAGAACCTGAAGGAGATGAAATAGGAGAAGAAATGCCTGTCACTGGTGGACAACGAGAAGTAAACCCAACCAAGGACAACCTAGAACTGCTATTAAGGTCTATCGAAAGGCAGTAAGGGCAGTATTTCTCTCATGATGTCCATAGATAGTCATCCAGTACTGTACTTCCTGTAGTATCCAGTAGCCCTGCTAAAAGATATCCGTCTCTTCTTTGTAAAGGTGGAACCAAAATTTCACCCGCAATGCCACTGAGAGGAATATGTTAGACATCTGTTGGCTAAAGTTGCTTGGATTCACTTCAAGCCATACTTTAGTCATGAGGTCCCAGGTAGTTGACTGAGGCCCAGTCTGGCTTGGTTGTCTGAGATGAGTTTGATCCTGTTAGTCCTAGTAAAGCAGACAATGTTCTTGGCCACCTGTGCTTTAAATCCAGGTTAGTGAAATATATGTGATTGGGTCCTGGTGGTGGTAGATTCATCCTTGAGGAGTGGTTGGTTCTGCCCTCTCTTAAAGAGGCACTGATTCTCTTCCCAAAGAAATCACTATTGGACCTGACTGGACAATTTTCATCCTTGTCTCCAACCTTCCCTTTTTAGAAAAGATGGGAAAAATAGTCACATTGCAGCTTCAGAGAAGGGTGCAATTAACAGTGCTGGTCTTTGCTTATATCCCTTTATAGCAGGGGTGTCCAATCAGGGCAACACTGAAACCGTGGAATTCTGGGAGTTGAAGTCCACAAATCTTCAAAGTTGCCAAGGTTGGACACCTCTGCTTTATGGTCTTCACTGTTTGCTAAACCATTTGTTCCACATGAAACATACCTGCTAATATTAAGAACAGTACTGGGCATATTTTGTCAATATGCCACGTGCACAACCACAGCCCACATTTACCAGAGGCATGCTCACAGTATTCCATGCAAACTTGGTGGAGCAGTGGGCTAATGCCTCCTTAAGTAACACCAGCTGCCTGCAATTAGTGCAGGTTCGCATCCCACCAGGCTCAAGGTTGACTCAGCCTTCCATCCTTCCGAGGTAGGTAAAATGAGGACCCAGATTGTTGGGGGCAATAAGCTGACTTTGTAATAATGCCGCTTGGGGTGTGTGTGAAAGCCCTAATAAGCAGGCATATACATAGAATGAAGGCTACTGCTAAGCTTGTAAGCCGCCCTGAGTCTTCGGAGAAGGGCGGGATATAAATGGAATTAAAATAAATAAAATAAATAAATAAATTTGTGATCTACCACCTGCTCCTCTTACCTCCTTAGGAGAAAGTCCCAGTGGGCTTTGTGAGAATTAATAAAGAAACTTAGCATTGCCCTGCTCAGCAGTGCTGCCAGGTACCTCTAACCAGGGCTTTTTTTCTCATAGAACGCTCAGAACGGAGTTCCGGCACCTTTTTTGGATAGAACCTTGTAGGATAGGCAAGGCGGGTTGTATGATGTGTGAGTTCCGGCACCTTTTTCTTTTACAAAAAAAGCACTGCCTCTAACCCTTTGGAATGGGATGTTCTCTGGGTAAACATATATGAGAATTGCATTTGCAAGAGCAGACAAGCAGAGCATCAGATTTTGGAGTGTAACTCCTAGGATTGCTTAATAGGATTTGAAGTCCAACACTTTAGAGCAGGGGTGTCAAACTGCCGGCCTGCAGGCCGGTTGCATCATGAGGAAGCTGCACCCACCCCAGCTCCAGCGGTACATTTTTTGTCAATTTCATTTCAAAACTTCATAAAAATGAATAAATGACATCAAGGACCAACAGCCTGGAATAAGTTTACTCCTTAATTTATTCAGAAATTACAGCTTTTGGTCCTTGATGTCATTTATCTGTTTTTTATAAAGTTCTTGAAATTGACAATAATATGAAATTGTTAATAATATTCTGTTGTTGGTGAAGCATGCAATATAAATGTTTTTTGCTCTAGTTTGTGGGTCTCTGTCATTTGTTGATGGTTTCAAGAATGAAAAATTTTATGTATTGTTAAAACACCCTACTTAAAAGCAGGTTGCAATATGATGCCAAGTGTGCATTAACAATATAAACCAGTAGCTCCATATTGAATTTCCCTTCCACTGTATTGCACCACCCTAGAAATTGTTGTGTTATATAATGTCATGCATTACTCTCGGTCTTCTACCTTATTAACTATTTTTGTTGCCATATGTCACATTCCCAGCCCTGCACTTCATGATCAGAAATAAGCAGAAAGAATCTACAATCCAATATTTGCTTTCAGCTTTGATCCACCTTTAGTAACAAATCCAAAGGACTGTTAATGGGAACCTCCCATTAATGCTAAGCTTCAAAGTAAACTTTTTCAAAGCTATCACTGAATCCCGACAGTTTAATTCGCCAGAGATTAAGCTACCATGTAGCCTACAAACTAATTCAATAGCATGCTTTATTGGTATTTACTTTAACTGCGACCCGGACATCCTCATATTGAATGGGTCAATTGTGTGAAAATAGGGAAATTGCTCCTGTTTAATCACACGGCTTAATCATATCAGACTCTGGATTCATAAAAATTGTGAAATCTCCACTTGGACAAGAATGTAACTTACAGTTCAGATTGGTATGTCTCTCCTTCCATCGGGGGGGGGGGAGAGGGGGGAATGTGACATTTACTCCTATTGTTATTCTTACTTCAAGTACCACAGAAATAGATCCCCAAGATATGTCAGAAGAAAAGCCATACCATTTAATCACAGAGGATTAAGAGGCATTAGCTGGCATAAGAGATGGACTTGATGTGATGTGTAGCCAACTGTAAGCTCTTTGTTCTGTTCCTTAAACATGCTGTCATATTCAGAGTCCAGGGTTTCTATATCACATTGAGAAATTCTTCTCATACATTTAGCTAGGAGAAGTGTCAGAGATCTTTTTGAAACCATGGAAGGCCTAGGCCAGGGGTGGCCTAGGAATTCTGGGAGTTGAAGTCCATGAGTCATAAAAGAGCCAAGGTCACCTACCCCTGGCCTAAGTGGACCAACAACCTAACCATATAAAGTAGGCATGCATAAACTGTACCCCACCCCAAAATCCATGGGAATGCTCTCCTGAGCACTCCCAAAGTGATTGGCAGTCATTTTTCATCTGCCAGAAGAGACATGTTGCATGATAATATAAACTACACCTCAGTTCATTGAATTTTGATTTTCATTGAAATTAAATTAACTCAAATCAAACTGAGGATTGCCTGGATTGCCAGGACACTTTTGTCATATTGTTGGCAAGCCTCAGTCCAAAAAGGAGTTTCATTCTTCTGACAGAAGGTAACTTATTATCTGAAGTTAGTAGGAGAAAGCTTTGCCTAACAAATAGATAAAAAGTTGCAGTGCCAGAGAATTTACTACTTTCATAAATTGCTCGTATTGGCTTTTAAAACAATTTTTTAAAAAACAAAGTCTATTTTCCTATTTTTCCAGTCACCTGAATCAAAAGCATGGTGCCTCAGTGGCTTAATGATGCTGGAGGTGATCTTTGCTCCAGCAATTCGAGTCCTAGCACTGCATGGTGGGGTGAGCTCCCGACACTTGCCTCAGTTTGGCCCACCTAGCAATTTGAAAGCATGTTGTATGTGAGTAGATAAATAGGTTCCAGTTCAGTGGGAAGATGAGCCAGCATTTCATGCAGACGGTCATAACCCCGATGGCACTGGACATTCCCAGATCTGACAGCCATTTGTGAGATGACTTTGGTGGAGGGAGAAGGCCCCGGATGATGCTGAGGGATGCCCTTGGCTTTCTTTCTGGTGTGGAGCTAACTAACCCTATATGCTAAATAAATAATAAGTCACCTGAATTCATCTCCAGCTCTCAAATTTTAGCTGTTTAGGAGCCGAGGGTGAAAATTTTCAATCTAAGGTAATTGAGGACAAAACTAGCTAACTCAATCCAATCTCTGAAGAGATCCTTCCTGGGCATTTTTTCAGACAGGTCCTTTTGGAGGGGAAAATGTGGAATCCATATCGTATACCCACACACATTTACACAGAGGCAACACCTAATTAAATCACACTATGTGCGATTTTAGTTCTGTTTAGAGAGCCTATTGTGGCTGAAAAGCTTGTACAATTGATTGATTAATTGATTGGCAGGAGTAAGTTTTATAACCACAACAGGAAACGATCAAATGATGCATTATTTACTTTTGGATTTCTCTTCCATAACAGATTGTAGAGATGGTTTCCAGCCCTGTTGTTGTTATTTCATCAGAAAAAAAGTGTAGATAAATTTATATAAAGGATAGGCATAAAGATAAGCCAAGCCCAGATTTTTATGGAACATCCACTGTAATTGTTGTACAGTATATAGAATATTTCTAGGTATGCTGCAGGAGAAAAGGGAAGTATGTATGTATGTATGTATGTATGTATGTATGTATGTATGTATGTATGTATATTTATTTATTTATTTATTTATTTATTTATTTATTTATTTATTTAAATTCAATTTATATACGCCCTATACCGTATCTATTTTTTATTATTATTATTTGATATGCAGTGATAGGTGGACATTTAGTTTGGCCCAGTAGGATCCTTCCTTCTTATTCTTGTTTCTGTTGGGATTTGTTCTACAGAGCCAAGCGCTAAAAGATGAGTAGGAGATAAACCCTGTCCCTTTTTGGCTGTTGTCTTTGACTTTCCTGGCCCACAATACCATAAACAGTGCATATAGATCATGGATTCCTTCCTAGTTCTGAAGGATACAATTAAGATTTTATTTTTTTTACAGAAGAGGTAGAAGGAAAGGATGGGCAAGTCAACTGACTGGGCACCCAGTCTAGTTTCACTGCCCCAAAGCTTTTAAAACAACCCTTTCCCGCCATGATACTTGGATACTGTTGGGCTTACAACCGCATAGTCATTGTCATTATCTGTATTAGCTATTAAAAATGGGAATTAGCCTATAACAGCATCTGATCATTCCAAGGTTGAGGAAAGCTGTTTTAATGCTACAAATAATCGCAGCTATAAGGCTTAGAGGAATTCATCTCAGAGTTTGTTTAGAATATAGAATAATAGAGTTGGAAGGGACCTTGGAGTTCTTCTAGTCCAACCCCTTGCTCAGGCAGGAAACCATATATCATTTCAGACAAATGGTTCTCCCATCTCTTCTTAAAAACTTCCATTGTTGGAGCATTCACAACTTCTGGAGGCAGGTTAATTGTTCTAACTGTCAGAAAATTTCTCTTTAGTTCTAGGTTGCTTCTCTCTTTGATTAGTTTCCATTCCTTGCTTCTTGCCCTGACTTTGGAGAATAGCTTGACTCCCTCTTCTTTGTGGCAGCTCCTGAGATATTGGAACACCGCTATCACATTCCCCCCTCGTCCTTCTCTTCATTAAACTACTAGACATACCCAAATCTAGCAACCGTTCCTTATATGTTTTAGCCTCCAGTACCTAATCATCTTTGTTGCTCTTCCCTGCACTCTTTCTAGAATCTCAACTTCTTTTTCACATCATGGTGACCAAAACTGGATGCAGTATTCCAAGTGCAGCCTTACCAAGGTGTTATAAAGTGGTATCAACACATCACATGATCTTGATTCTATCCCTCTGTTAATGCAGCCTAGCATTGTCTTGGCTTTTTTGGCAGCTGCAGCACACTGATGGCTCATATTGAAGTGATTGTCCACTAGGACTCCAAGATCCCTCTCACAGTTACTACTATTGAGCAAGGCACCACCTATAATGTACCTGTGCATTTGGTTTTTCTTGCCTAAATGTAGAACCTTACTTTTTTCACCATTGAATTTCATTTTGTTAGATAGTGCCCAACGTTCAAGTCTGTCCAGATCCTTCTGTATTTTGAGCCTACTTATGGAGTGTTGGCTATTCCTGCCAGTTTTTCCCCCCACATTTTTCACTGTACTTTGATACCAGGAAATACCACAATCAAGCACAGTGAAACAAAGGACAGATAGACTAATCAACTAACCAAACTGGTTTGTGGATGAAGACATTTAATCCTGAATATACATCAAGTTATTTGAATGCCAAGGAGAGGCACACACTGTTAACAAATGCAAGGCCTCCTGAAAGAGAGCCAAGGTGGCTTTATTCTGACTCAGAGTTGAACAATTCACATGACTGTGGTCTCAGGGGTGAGACTAGGGAAACACTGATGGATAGAGATGGGGCCCCATGAGGCAGAATACAAAAGGGAAGGGGAAGCAGCACCAGGAAAGCTGGAGGGGTTCAAGATTTTACTATACTCCCCATTTGTCAATCTGTAGGCTTCCCACAGGCAGAATCAATCAGATGAGCAAGCCAGTTCTTTCCCATAACTCAGGGGTAGGCAACCGTGGCTCTTTTATGACTCGTGGACTTCAACTCCCAGAATTCCTGAGCTACCACTGCCATATCTCATTCTTCAATGCACTCTACTTCACAAAAGAGAAGCCATATGATTCTGCCTTCTCTGCATACCTCGTATCCTCTGTTGGTTGCATATTCTCCTGCCTCCATCTCAACCACTTGCTTACTTTATGGCCTTAGGCATTCCCATCTTCCTCCAGCCAATCTTCCACTCCCAGTTAATAAGTGCCGAATAGCCTCAGGCTTCACTGAAAGTATTGATTACTCCATCATGTAAGACCAGGAAAGTCCAACCCGACATGACAGGATTGGTTACTGTAGACTAGAGAAGGAGGTGACAGGATTGGTTACTGTAGACTAGAGAAGGAGGTGACAGGATTGGTTACTGTAGACTAGAGAAGGAGGTGACAGGATTGGTTACTGTCCTTCCCTCTCCAAGGGGCAAACATCAGAAAAATAGTTCTGAATGGCTGATGCCATTTACCATAACTAAGAAAACAATCCATCCATTGAAAACAGAAATGATCTATTACAGGATTAGGCAATTTGTAGATCGCAATGTTAGATGCAACCTGATCCCTGTTTGTATACTGTAGATCCCAAAACACTCAGAAAGCAAACTGTAAATTTGGGGGGGGGGAATTACATTTATAATAAATTAGTCTAGCTTCGATATCTGTTTTCTTCAAGACTGATAACATGATGAACACAAGAAACTAATCCACATTTTGTTCTTAGTTACCAGATTTGTTGCAACAGAACATGGAAGTAGCTTTCATTTGGAAGAACAGTATTTAAAAATATTGGAAATAGCACTGGCTGTAAAATGAACAAAGCAAAAAAAGTCTTGAAGAAGCTTTTAATTAAAGGTTATTTTATACTCGAGTCTCAGTTTTTATTCTTTCCAGCTCAACAGTATGCTAGAAAGCAATTAGTGATAGGGGCTCAAGTCTGATTTACTATCTGCTTATCTGTCAGTAGCACTCTTGGAAAACAGAGTAAGACCAGATTTGGTGTGTGGGGAGACCCTGGCCAAAGAAAGATCAAGCTTGAAAATGGACTAGGTCAAACTAAAGGTTGCAAAGGAACAACAAATCCAGAAGAAGAAAAAAGCATCACCCAATGAAGCATATGAGAGAGGAGGCTGATATCAGCTTACCGAGATAGTCCACCTGGATAGACTAATTCTACTTTATTGCAAGGTTATATTAACAGGACTCACTGGAGAAGAGCCTAATGCTGGGAAAGATTGAGGGCAAGAGAAGAAGGGGACAACAGAGAATGAGGTGGCTGGATGGAGTCACTGAAGCAGTAGGCATGACCTTAAATGGACTCCAGAAGATGGTAGAGGACAGGAAGGCCTGGAGGAACTTTGTCCATGGGGTGGCAATGGGTCAGACACGACTTCGCAACTAACAACAACAACAACATATTAACAGGGTCTTGCAAGCCTGAAAGTACTTCTCTCCCCCACCATGCCTTTATAGCCAAAGAAAATATGAAGACTCACTTCTGAGATGTTTGCCACATACACATTTGTTGTGCGGGCTAAGCTGCCTCTTCTTCAACGATTCCCTTTGTTACGGCTCTTCTCCCTAAGGTCCTTCACACATTACATGGTAGGACATCTGTGAGTCAGAATGATGCCATGTCCAGTCATCCATTCTCAGTCTCCCTCCCCACCTTTCCCTCCCCCACACCCCAGTAATTCCAATCTACATCATAACCACCCAGCAGGGATTTATAAGAGGAGAGATGGCTTCAGCTAATATACAGACTTTCATATTTATGTTTACTTTTTCTGCCTAGCTTCAGAGGTCTAGTCTACTGTTGGTTTGGAGAGACACCTTGTGGGGAAAGAAAGCTGTCAGTTCCTCTGCTAGTAGGCAAGTCTTAAAACCATTCATTTAGGAACCGTTTGAAGTTATAGTGGCACTGAAAAAAGTGACTCTCACACTTATGAGTGTGGCAGCATCCCCAGAGTCACATACCGGTAATCAAAATTTGGGCGTATTTAGGACAGTTACAGTATCCTGGAATCAAGTGATCTCCATCTGCTACCTTTCCAGCAGACTTTTGACAAGCAAAGTCAACGGGGAAGCTAGAATCACATAACAACTACAGGATTCGCTAAACCACTCCACTAATTTGCTTAACAGGTCTAGCAAAAACATAGTTAAAATTGGCCACATTAATAACCACCTTGCTTAGGAACAGAAATTCTGGTCCCCGTGGGTAGTTATAAGTTGAGGACCACCTGTTACACAAAGAAGCTTGCTTTATCTGAGAAACACTGATGATTTCTTTGAACCTTTAGACTATTGACACAGACGTTTAATCTGTTCCCCATTGTATCCTTTATTTTAAAGGGCATCAATTGGAATGGTTCTGTGAGAGGACATAGATCCTGCAAAATGGCCTGCACCTGGGTTGTGGGTGTGCTGTCCCTTTAAGACCTCTCTCCCTAGCCAGCTCAGCAACTGGTGTCTATAAATCTGAGCAGGGACTGGAAGGGGAGTCAGAGGGAAGGTGGTTTGCATTTGTTTGGGAACCTGAAGCAGACTAATTTACTTTTTTGATACTGTTCTCCAGAAACAGGGCCCACAAAGAGAAGATGTGGAAGAACAGAAGTTGTGGTAGAATAAAGGGAAGAGGGATAGAGTAAATTGTGTGTACTAGCCTTTGAGTACTTGTGGCTGTGTTGCCTAGAGACCAGGTGGGATTGTGTTGACTACATTGGAGTGTTGGAGCCCACTAACCCACTAAAATAAAAGAACCTGTGATAGGTCCAAAAGGGAAGGATGTAAAGCTGCAATGTAGGAAGTGGACTTAATTTGAACACATAGCCCACATGTTGCCATTTTTCTTGTGTATGTACATTGTGTTCAAGTGAGTTAGTCTACTATAGAAACACAACACAGCAGTTTAGGAAGGATCCTGGGCTTTTAAATTTTTTAATGATTTTGTAACACCATTATCCCTCTAGTTTGTTCCCCCCCCCAATCTAAATTTCTTCCCTTTTATTGTCCATGTCCTGTTCTAATGGAGTAAATCCAGATATAGTTCATTGATCTGTTCCAGCAACTCTCCCAACCAACCTTGTCCAGATGAATGAACTTCAATTCCCAACATTCTCAGCCTTGGTCATATTGTCTAAGAAACATGGGAATTAAAGTACCTGTATCTAGAGAAGCTTCCAAGCTAAGAAATATTGATCATGTTCTTCAGCATAGGATATGGTTCTTCACCATCTGCAACCTCTTAAAACTGAAATCAAGATCACTGCATGCAAAGTAGATAGACAGTCAATATGGGGATAAAGATTAAACTAGACCTTAACCAGAAGATCAAGAAGCAATGGCACCTTTCACTCAATGGACTGAAGATTGGATTGCACGCCACCTAGGAGCATGTTGCCTACAGATGTTAGACTTTGAATTGACCAATATAATGAAATATGGGCCTCACTTATAGAAAAAAAAACAGGATAATAAAATGTTAGTTAATACAAATGCATTAAAATATATGTGCTTGAATAATAATTGCATTAGATAACACATAAAATTGTAATTAACAGCTAAAATATGTATCATTTCGTTTCATTTTTTCACTTAGAAAACACTATGGTATTTTTTTCTTTGACAATGTGTGTATTATATCTTTATGTGTTTTTTCCCTTTTTCTCTGTTATCATTTTGACAGCAATAAATGAATGCATTTAAAAATCCAAGGGGATAAAGAGAAAGAATCCTGTCCTAGATTCTATTTGGTGCAGATTTGGTGAGACCATTTGTACTTTTTAATTTAGCAGAACATAAACAGGCTCTGCAAGAATGGAGTTCCTGCAAACAAACACAAAGGTAGAGCCTTTTTAAAGCACCAGTTTGGGATGTTATTGTATTTTTTTCTAAATTAATTTATTGGTTTTTAAAACACTGCAGTCATTAACTTTAACAGCTAAACATACATGTCCAAGATTCAAATAAAAATATAATTAATACAAATAATAAAAACAGAATTCAGCATTAATTTAAAACTGGAGTGGTATGTAAACAATTCCCAAAGACCTTTCAAAACTAATTGGGGAAAAATATTCCAGAAGATTTTAATCTGCTTCTGCATGGCAGCAGGGTTGTGGGGGGGGGGGGAAGTAAGATGAATATTGATTATTTACATGTACAGTCAAATGTTTATTGATAACTGATCCCTAGCTGGGAATAGAATATTGCTTCTGTCTCTTCTCCATATTTCTATTTTGAAAAAAGTATAGTCAATACAGAATTGCTTATTAGCTTCTAATATTCTCTTCTCCATATTTCTACTTTGAAAAAAGTATAGTCAGTCCAGAATTACTTATTAGCTTCTAATATCTATTATGCCTAACATCTGCACGAACCAAGTTATCACACTGCAACTTAATTTGACAGCAATCATAACAGAGGCACTCAATGATGCACTAAAATATTAGCTTAATAGGAAGTTCAGTTCATCAAAGGTTGCACTAATGAATCTGTATTTGTGAAGGTCAGTTTACGTGTACCCCAGAAGATGCCTAATTAGTAAGAGTCTCTTGTTCTCCAACAGATACTTTTTAAATGATATTAAAACAAACTCAGTGGAGGAGAAAACTCTGGAGTGAATATCATACACATCAGATGCATTCAGAATGAGAAGATTTATCCATGTCATAAGATCATGACTGGTAATATCCACATGGCAATGTCCAATCAAACTGGAGAGGAAGCAAAGGAAAAAATTGCCATTCAAGTTTTAACTACTTTTCTTCCTGCATCTTTCAACCAGATTTGCAGGGCATGATCCTTCAAACACAGGACACTTTCAGACAGAGCTCAGACTATTTTAGTGTCCTTGCACAAAATCTCACAACAATTCCACAGTCTTCCTCATGAAACACTACAAGATTTGGGCCACCTCAGCTGAAATGTCACAAGACTTCAGCAACCTCAGCAGATTTCAGAAGATTTTTGTTCAAAATCTTGGCTCGTCTGTGGTTGCATAAAGATATTTGAGGCCAAAAAAATAATGGATGGAGACTCCATTCAGAGACGTAGGAGGATAACCTATGCCTCATTAACTGGAACATCAGTTGGCACTTTTTTCCAGAAAATATAAAGGATACATGGAGGGGAAATAATTCAGAGGAACATATTTTTCAGGTTATTGTAACAATATCAGCCCAGTCTTTACAACATAAGATTTTATGGATTAGAAGTTATTTCTTCAAATGTATACTGGATGACCTCTTTTATTGTTGACAGGAGTATATAGATTAATATAGCACAGGGTGAATATGAACAAATGGTGGAGCCCAACTGTCTGACTGTTGCTTTCTAATATAAATCCCCAATATATGCCAGATTAAGAGAGGCCTATATTTTTCCTATGCTTAGTTAATATCTGAAAGATGGTGGATTTTTTAATAGGGCAATACATAATGTTGTATAGGACAAAACACATGATGTTCTTTCTCCATCAATTGCACAAGACATTTTGAAGGAGTTGGTTGGCTTCATCTTCTCTGTGGAACCACTAATAAAGTAAAAGGAGACGAAAGCAAGGAGAAATCCAGTAATGATTCATAAGTGACCTATCCAAAATTTGGAACACTAATGACCTACCTGTCATCCTTTAACATTCTACTAACAAGCTTAAAAGCACTGGTAAGAATAGCGTTAAGCCACAAAACAGCTCATACAAAGAAAAGGAACACAGGATTTAAGGAGAAACTTTCATCTTTTAGAAGGTAAGCACTATATGCTTCATCCCATTTAATACTACCCGTAGCATGAAAGGATGCATTATCATGGTAAAAAAATCTATTTGTCAGACAAAGTTGGAGGAGAATCTCTTATTCCCACCATGTTCTAGTTTTCTATTAAATCAAGAATGAAAGAATGTTGTTTGTTGTCCGTTGAGGACCTGAGAGGTTGTCTTAGATGGAATAACATAAGAAACATGAGCTATTTCTGAGATGTCAGTGTTTGTATCAGTTTAACTAGAAATCCTCTGCATTGCTTATGTTCTGTCAGTGATATGAGAAAGGCATATCTCATGATATATGGATACGCAGCTTATTAGATTGGATGCCTCTTTTCCTAAGCAATCAAGGGAGTTACAGTATTACAATCATTTTTACAGTAAAACAATCATATAGTAAATGGAACCGTTTGGAAAAAAAAACACCAGGTTTTGTTCACAAGTTTTTAACATAACTCAAAGCTCTCTGTGTTTAGAAGACAGTGGCCAAATCTGCTTCAATGTTCTTTTGCAGTCACAGATTTTAAAAAATAAAAATAGTAA
The DNA here is from genome assembly GCF_964194415.1 of Vipera berus. Classification (NCBI taxonomy): domain Eukaryota; kingdom Metazoa; phylum Chordata; class Lepidosauria; order Squamata; family Viperidae; genus Vipera; species Vipera berus. The sequence goes on from NC_138203.1 coordinate 135,929,466, forward strand.
AAAAAGAGCAAAATGGAGATGAGAGTACACTGGGCAATGATTCCCATCTTCTGATCACCTTCGTTGTTTGTGGAGGATGAACTTCATTATTGTTCTTCCTGTGTTAGAAATTGCCAATTCCTCTAAAATAATGCAAACACGAATCAACTTCTGACCAACTAATTTAGTTTAACTATTTTGGATTTTTCTGCTTAACCTTGAAAAAACTGAGTATACAAAACTGGGATTGTAAGCTCAATGCTTGCAAGAACAATTTCAACTCATCTCTGGGATAATGAAAAGCTTGAACTGTGTTTTCTTATGAGCATCCAGTCCTAAGCTGGTAGGAAAGTTAAAAGTGTGGTCCAATTCTTTTTCATGCTTTTGTTTGCCGTGCTTCATAAGATCTGATGAAGAAAACATGGTGGATTTGTATCTGTGCCATGGTCATTGCAGCTTTACTCCCTGTTAGCCGGCAAATGATCCTGAAGGATTCAATGGACGAGTCCAGGTATGGAAAAACTTTTAATATATTTGTTTTGAGTTGGGGGTGTACGGGGAGAGGGAAGAATTGCAGAAGCCTCAGTGTTTGCCAACTTCCTACAGAAATCTTCTGCAACCTAAATTTGGGGAAAACAAAATTTGAGGAAGGCAGGGAGAGGAGAGAAGGGAGTGGAAGGAAGGTCAGTGGGATACCCTGCAGTAGATAGGATGGGACAAGGAGTGAAGGAAAAGGTGAAAGTGTAAGAGACTGCCAAAAATTATGATGAGAACAGAAGGGAAAGGTTGGTAGGGTAGCACATACAACCAAAACTTTATACCAGGGTCCTATTACAGACATATCAGTAGAGAGTTCCGGGGATTTTACGCTGGAGAACAATTTCAGGATATAGAGTTAGTTTTATACTTGCCCAGATGTGTGCCACGAGACTCCAAGGAAGGCAAATTCAGAGGCTTTTTCAAGAATCAGTTTTTGTAAACTAGTAGAAATAGATGTACAACTTTTGCTTTGTGATCAATAAAATATAAGGCAAATAAATGTTAACAATATTTTAACAATTTAATAAAAGGAGATCCTATGTACCAACCGAAAGACGAACAGGAGTGTTGCAATGTGACAACTGGACAAATATAAATAAAAGCATACTTTTAGGGACACATTAACAATCCTTCTTCGCAAACCAACTATAGAGTTCAACTTCATTCTCCTTTTATAACTAATTCTATTACTGTCTTGTTCCTTATCATTCATTTTATGTAAATATATCGCATGGCATTGTTTTCATCAGCATATGGTAACCTGGTTGAGATGGTGTGATGATTCTCTTGTTAGTCTCATTGTTTCAGTTGATATATTAAATATAGAAAATTTTAAAGAGGAAGGTAGACGAGCCAGTAGGAGATAGAAGACAGCAGATCACTTTCCCTTTTTGAAAACCAACTTATTCAAACTCTATTAATAACTGATTGGTCTGTTTCAGTTCTGTTGACTGTATCTCCGAGCAATCCCAATCGGCATATCCAAAGTAATGGTAGTTTGTGTCTTGTCACAGACCAGTGACACCTTTGGAGGAGAGTTGGATCATAGGGTAATTTCAGATAACTTGATGGAAGAAGACAAATATTTTAAAAAAATGCTAAGTGAAAAATTCTAAATTAAAGAGTTTGTTTGTTTAATTTACCAGATTTATAAGACTACTCAGTTGAGGACTCTAGGTGATGTGCAAGTTAAATACAGCACCTAATGCAAGGAAAAGAGTATACACCAATCCATGGACGCCGTATCATTTAGGGGGACACATTACCTACCTTTTCCTCAGATTCTCGGGAAAAACAGGTCTTCAAGGCCCATTTAAAGGCTTGCATGGTTGGGAGGATCCAAACCTCTGGGGAGATATGATTCCAGGAGTTAGACGCTGAGATAGAGAAGACATACTTCCTGGTTCCATTTTCCTCAAAGCAGCCATGTTACATAAGACTACCAAGCCATAACCATCACTATCTGCATCGCCGCATTCTGGACCAATTGCAGCTTCTGAGTAGTCTTCAAGGACAGCTCCACATAGGGCATATTGCAATAGCCCACTGAGTAACAATGAGGAGGCATTCCTGGTTCAGGAAGAGGTGCAATTAGTGTAACAGATAAATCCGAGTTACGGCCTCAAGGGTGAGCTGCAAGTCTAGAAAAATGCCCCAGCTGCACACCATTTCTGTCCAAGGGAATGCAACCCTAAAATTCAGAACTAAAACTGGAAAAATCATGGCAATGAAATAACTAGGACACCACAGCCATGATAGCTAGTGAGATCTTATTAGAATTGGCCAGCACACCAAATTCAGCCATTTTTAAAAAAAAATTCAAAAGATATTATTTTGCTGTTGGCCATCAGTGGGCACCATGGTGTTTCGAGGCGTGTGTAGCACACATAAAAAAAGAGCAGGGCTTTCATCACCTTTACCTTTTGACACACATATCCACCCCGTGAATGTCCTTGCTGGGCACAATCAAGAGTACTGCAGACACTACGACACCCATTGACAATTTCAAACTATATCAGTGTCATTGCTGGCTTATCAGTTATATCATATTACTTGGTGGTTTTATTCTATGTATCAAAAATTATCATCACATGCTCTGGGACTAGAACAGGGGTGTCCAATCGTGACAGTGGCTTCTCTAGTATTAGAAATGTGTTGTTGGTGTACAATTGCAAGGAATAAAAGTACTGGGGTTTTTTTTGGGGGGGGGGGAGAATGCATAATGCAACTCATTCTTGGCTTTCACTCAGGTGGCAGCAGTCTTACAACATGAAAAGTGCCCACAGCTTTACTTCTGACATCAAACGCCATTCTGAAGGGACCTTCACCAGCGATTTTACTGAACATTTGGACAACATGAAGGCCAGAGATTTTGTGCATTGGCTTATCAATGCCAAACGATACAGGTAGAAAATGGTGAACTGTAGGAGAAGGACAGGTAGACCTTGAGGGCTGAGGCTACAGTCCTTACAATCTAGGCTCTTGGTGTCAAACTCCCAGCCCCCAGGTCGATTGCATCATGCAGAGGCCACGCCCACCCCAGCTCCGGCAATGTGAAAAAAGTCGCGACATGTCATGACACATCACATAACGCAGCAAGTTTGACACCCGTGTTCTAGGCATTCTAACTCTAACCCCTCTTCAATCCCGTTAACTCTTATCTAGCACCAATTTAATCCTGACCGTTAGTTGACTAGATTCTTGCACAAGCAATAAATCAGTTTAATTGGACCTTAATGTGTGGGTCCTGATTCTTCATGCCTGTTATGAACCTTTTCTTTCCCATCTAGGAAGACTATCTTTTTTCCATCATAATATAGTTATTTCACTTATTATTCCAATCCATGGTATAACACAATGTTCAATTATCAGGTGAGCAATTAAAACAGTAGATGAAGAAAAAAAATGTTAAGCAATATATAAAACAAATTCAAAAATTACATTAAAAAGATAAAATTAATTACATTTAATGACTCTATGAAAGAGCTATGTATGACATGAAAAATTTTGGATATGAATTTGATTTTAAGAGGGAAGAGCCTCTCAAGTAACATTGTACTTTCTTTCTTTTGATTTTATTTCTTGATATGAGTAATATAAAAGAGTTGGAATGGCTTATATAAAGGAAATGTTTTAGATATTTAAAGGTGATTAACTTTAAGAAAATTACAATGGATTTAAAAATGTTTTGAATAAGAGTTAAAAGACTAGAGGACTAGATTTATTAAATGGAATATTTAAAGATTAAATATATTTTTAATGGTAAAAAAGAATGAATTTATTTTGGAAATAAATATGTATTAGCTTATAGGAAATAGGGATTTTAAGTAGCATACTATCTTTTTTTATTCTTATTTTTTTCTTTTTTTAGTCTTATTTATTCCTTAAGAAAGGTAAAAGTATTGGGTTGGCTTACATGAAAAAAATAGACTTAAATATTTAAATGTAATTAACTTTGAGAAAATCTTAACCAGTTAGAATGTTTTGAACATTGTGGGGAAAACAAATGTAAACAAGAACTGTAAACAGGATCTATGATGAGACAACCAGAATGTATAGATAGGAAAGGAATATTATATTGATGTGATTATTATCTGTAGAAACATTAGAAAACTTTTATATTCAATCATCATTCACTAAAATAACAAGAATTATATTAACTTAAGGTTGGTAAAAGAGAACATTATGGGAAAGAGTGGATTATAGATTATAGAAATCAACTGTTAGTGAATGTTTCTTAAATGTAAACCCAGACAACACACTGTTTACCGAATATTTATTTTATTTTATTTATTTTTTATTTTAATTCCATTTATATCCCGCCCTTCTCCGAAGACTCAGGGCGGCTTACAAGCTTAGCAGTAGCCTTCATTCTAAGGTGATTATGTTAAAAAATTAATAAAACATATTTAAAAAAAGAAACAGCTATGTATGACTATCAGCTTCAGCTTGAACAAAACTGCCAGCCTCCATGGGACAACCATCTTCTAGGTTTTTAAATAAGAATTCAGTTTTATTTTTTTTGCTAGAAGTGATTCTAAATACATTCAAATATGTCTAAGAACATTCAGCAGAGTTAAACTGGGTGATACAAAAGGTAGTGAGGGATGTCCTTTAAATCGCCATGCGTTTCAAAATAAAGACTTTGATGTGTCTAAGGAATATTATAAGGAGTCCAAAGCAAAATGATTCTTGGAAATCATCTCTTGTGTTTAAGCAGATGGTGATTGAATAGTATAGATGATGATCAATTCTAATGATTGGTCAATGGATGGTTTGTGGTAAAATTATGATTTCAAACCGCTTGTTGTTTAATAGCCGTATGAAAAAGCTTTTCCTCACTGTAACTGGTTCGTTGGGATCCTTATCTTTATGAAGTTAGATGTTTGTTAGATTGTATTTGTACCCTAGATGCAGTTCACTCTTCAGTATAATCTAATTCCCTTCTCACCTTTTCTCCTCTTGCTCACTGTGTGTGCAGCATGCAAGAGTACAGACTACAGGATACTTGCCAAGCCTTCCCAATTCTTGTGTAAAATAATGGGAGCTGTTATGTATGGGGGTTTAAGAGATACAGTAAGCCGCAGCATAGCCGATACCACCAGGTGGCGCTGTACTGAAACTGCTGTGGCTGGTTAGTTTTCGGCGGGAAACTAAGCTTTAAACTGATTGGCTGAGAGCGTACCTGGCCAGGTATATAAAGGTACAGGTAACCCCTAGTTCCCCAGTACAGTTTCTACCACCAATAAAGAACTGCTATGCTGTACTCATCGGCCTGGCATCTTTCCTGCGTTCCAGAACCCACTATGCAATAGGAGCTGCAGGCAAGCAGCTCACAAGATCATCAGATTTGAGAAACAAAAGCCCCAGAATCAAATCAATGCCTTCAATCAAAGGTTGATTTGTTCACAGACTAGTCTCCAATTTCCCCAGGATTGATTTGATTGATCCTAATACCTTAGGACAGGGGTAGGCAACCTCGGCTCTTTTATGACTCATGGACTTCAACTCCCAGAATTCCTGAGTAGCTGACTCAGGAATTCTGGGAGTTGAAGTCCATGAGTCATAAAAGAGCCGAGGTTGCCTACCCCTGCCTTAGGAAAACCCCAAACAAGACAGAAATGCATTACCCAAAAGGAGGACATATGTGGGTATAATGTGTGTGGGCTTAGATATGCAAATCTATACAAACAAGATATCCCCCCCCATGGGATGCAGTGTAAAGGTATGTGGGAATGACTTTGGAAGACTGGGCAAAAAGACACAGGCTAAGAAAAGGTCAGATATAAAGAGCCTGCAAAAGGAATGTGGAAGGGACAAGAAGCTCAGAAGAAACTCGCCCTAGTATCTTTAGCATTAAAGGGGATGTGTGTGTGTGGTGGTGGTGGGGGAGAATATACTTTCAGATTTGCAAGATTCTGTTAATATAATAATACGAGCTATTATTAATATAATATTACAATAATGTAATATTATTGCATGGGTCTGGATTACTTATGGGAGCACCTGCTGCCGGCATCAACTTCCCTTCATCCAGTGTGCTCCCACAGAGAGGGCCTCCTTAGGGTGCCGTCGGTCAAAGAGTGTTGATTGGCGACCCCCAGGGGGAGGGCGTTCTCTGTGGGCGCGCCAGACCTTTGGAACCGTTTACCGGTTGAGCTCCGGATGGCTCCCGATCTTCGCTCCTTCCAACGTGACCTAAAAACATACTTATTTGAACAAGCCGGCCTGGTCTGATGGGTTTGGGGTATTTTAATATTATTGTATTAATTTTATTGGAATTGGGCTGCATTATTTATTTTTTTTAACTTTTGTATATTGTATTTTTATTGTATTTGCGCTGTACACCGCCCTGAGTCCTTCGGGAGAAGGGCGGTATAGAAATTAAATTAAATAAATAAATAAATAAATAAATAATGTAGAATTAGCTCAGCTGGCCATATTTCCTCGCTGGTCTGCTTTGCAAGGTCGACATCCATAGATAGCTTATTCTGCAAATGACAGAATAGATAGGGAAAAAAATACCTATATCTAAAAGACAAAAGACTGCTTATTTTTTAAATAGTCTCTAGTCTAGATAAGCCTTCCCATTAAGGAAGCCAGTCTTAAAAATGAATACTGACCTCCCGAAGAGCTCTTCAGGATATAATATTCTGAATATCTTTTTGAGGATGATATGTATCACCGCGGATCAGCCTTTCAGTTTTGGCTATTCAGAGTAGATCTAGCAGGCAATTCTATTGGATTTCCACCTGGAATTAAGTTCCACTGAATGAAGTGTGACTTACTTCAGAGTAGACCTGCTTAAGATGACAACATTTTTGTGGCTGTCATAACCTTTGCCTCATTCTTTTTACAGCTCTACAAAGCGGTTCATTAAAGAAAAACCCTTCTTCTTAGGCTATCCACCTGGCTCTTTCTGGTTGAGGTAAGGCTACATTAGGTAAAATATAATACTGCATATTGATGCTTAGGTTCACATTTCTCTATCTGTGTTTCTCAACCTCAGAATTCTGGGAGTTTGGGGGGTTGAAGTCCGCACACCTTAAAGCTGCTGTGGTTGAAAAACACTGTTCTATCTGAAGGCCTCTCTCTTTCTGGGAAAAGACGGAAGTGCACGTTTGGAAAAATGGACTAAGACTGGGAAGTCCTCAGCTGAATTCCTCGCCTAGCTTTGAAGCTCACTGAATGCTAGTAGCCAAAGCTAGTTACACACTTCCATCCAAACTTCCTTCGTAGGATGGTTGTGAGAATGAAATGGAGGCAGGAGGTCAGCTGTGGCCACCTTCGCCTCTTTTGGGGGGAAAAAATCAGAAAAAATACAAGAAACGTATGAAGCTTTCTGGATCTTTCTAAATTGCCTTTAGAAACAGCACTTTCCACATGGGTAGTCCTCAACTTGTGGCTGGTTGCTTAGCAACCATTCCTTTATGGTGATTTGGCCTTATGACCCACTACAGAGGCACTGCAACAGCCTCCCCCACCTACCGTATCTCTTACCCCATCCTGCCCAACCAGGTCCTCAGAGTTCCAGCCATTCCCATGGTCATGTGATCCGTGATCTGGGTGCTTGGTGTCTGGGATGCAATTACGACGTTGCAATGAGCTGCAGTTGCATGGACGCAATTTCGAACAGTCCCTGCCAGCTTCCCAACAGTGGAGAAGCTGGTCAGATCATGGTCACATTACTAACTTAATGACCTGCACAGTTCTTGCTTAAAGATGGCAACCTGATCTGCAAAATCTGCTGTTAGTAAACAGTCCAGTCACGTGACATCATACTTTATGACCTCGTTGCTTAGCAACAAGAATTCCAGTCCCAATTGTTGTTATTAATCAAAAGCTACGTGTAGGGCTGATACAATTGTCCCAGTCTTTCTATGCTGAGAAATTGCTCAAATCTCCTAAATCATCAATTCTATAATTACAGGGAGAAACAGTGATCCAAATGGCTTTGGTCAAGCCAAATGAATAATAATTTCTCATCATTATTGTAATTTTTCTAAAATGCACTCAGTAGTTCAAAGCAATTTGTACGGAACATCTCAGTGTCTTCCTGATCATTCTGTCTCTTTTACAGGTACAATTAAAAGGATAATATAGAAATTTCCATCTGCACATCCAGCAATGAGAACTTCTGATGCTCGTTTTCTGTTGTTTCCAACTCAGTGAATTACAGATACTTCTTTCCCTTGTTGCTAAATATATCTACAATAAATGTCATATTAAACATACCTTATTATATATAGTCTGTCTGGGAAGGCATTATCCAGTCGTTTTGCCTGGATTGGCCATCTATAGGAAACTACTATCATGTATTGTTTCCTCTTTCTCGTTTTCTTACACAGATAGTTTGAGTGGACTTTCACACTCATTTCTGGATCCCAATATATGTGTGCAATTTCCTCCTCCTCCCCCTCCGAATATTAACTAGGGAACGTTGATATACATGACCCATCCATAAGCACTTATTGGTCTAGATCAGCTTTTCCTTCAGAATGAAAACACTGAGTAGGCAAGAAGCCCACTTCATTGGAGACTTGTAAACAATTTAAAAAAAAAGATGACATGCACCAATCAGAGAACGATTAAAGCAGAGAGTGATATTCTCCATATCAGCTCATGACTTGGTCACTGAAGACTTCCTTTATTCATGGCATGCACGCAGATTAAAAAATTTAAGTATCTTAAAAATATGAGTATACAAGTAAAATAATTTTTAAAAATCAGAAAATGAGAAAGCACTATAAAATTTTAAGACCTGTTTCAACGGAAACACTGTCTTCTGAAAATAACATGACAAAAAGAGTACATTTAGAATAATATTTTAATATTGAAGTTTCACATACAGTTCAGCAATGGGTACAAGTCTCAATCATCAGAGTGTTATCATTACTGACAGAGTTTGTACAGACATGAAGTATGAGGCAGAATCAGTGATTTTTAGCCATAAAACAACAAAACTATACTTATTTAGATAACTCATCTTTGAGCAAAGTTTTAGCAAATGTATTTCAGTTTCTACAGAACGAATAAGAGCCCATCTCCCCATTATTACATTTATTTACAATAAGGGGTGGGGTTTTTTAAATTACATTTCTTACAACAAAATAAATATTGTTTTCTTTTATATCTAAAAAGAAAATAGTTTCTCTATTTCTACATGTAGTTGTCGTAGGAGGAAGAAAAAACACTAGAAAAATGTGCCAGCACCTTTTCTTGGATTCCCCTCCTTCTTCATTTAAGATTATGAAATTCTTCATAATTTTCAAAAATAGCCAATATGCTTGAACAACTGAACCCAGAGCGTGTTATCATCTTTCCCTATTACCTCCCTGTCTGTTGGAATTGCAGTTCCATCATCTTAGGATTTCCAGTTTGTGGGAGATTAATCTAAAATGGATCAAGAGCAGACCTCATGAATGCTCTGGAAAAAACCGGAACAAAGTCTACAATCCCTTAGCCCCCAATGAATGATATGGATTTACTACCTCCAGCTAGTCTTCATTTGTATTTTTTCTGGTCTACTTTGCAGAAGATTGGAATAATATTTTTTTAAAAAAAAAACCTATGCTGTGGTCATGGAAACTATTAGGCATTCAGAGGCAACCAAGGTGAATTTTCTACCTTGTAATCTGTCCCCTTTCCTGTGCTACTCAGAAGTTTAGCCTCCTTCCTCCTGCTTCCCCAAACGAATGTCAACCCTCTGGATTGAAAAACTATCCATCTGGATGCTATTTACCAAATAAATATTTATTCCCTTGTTTTTCAAAAGTATTTTATTCATCAATAGATAGTGGGCATCTTCTCTAGATTATGTAAGCAAGACACAATAGACTTATTTCTCAATACTGGGACCTTTTCCAGTCTTGAGGTTTACAGTATGCTTTAATTCAGAATGATCCCAAGTACCTGGAGTAACACATAGCTCCACAGATCCATCTGTGCCACCTTTCAATATTATTCCAAAACAGATTGTTTGGAATGAGTTTTTTTTTTCTTCCATTCAATCGTAATTGAAACCACCTAGACAGGTCCTTGCAATTTTCTAGGCAAGGTTTTTTCAGAAATGGTTTGCCACTGCCTCCTTCCTAGGGCTGAGAGAAAATGACTGGCCCAAGATCACCCAGCTGGCTTGTGCCTTAGGCAGGACTAGAATTCAGATTCCAGGTTTCTAACCTAATACTTTATCTACTATACCAAACTAGCTCTGTGATATGAATCTAGCCATGTGTTAACCGAGATTGTTGGTGTTTTACTTGACCAACTAATATAACAGTACTCTGTAAATAACCAATAATTGCCACAATCCACACATTAATGTATCTATCATGATACTGTTTTCTGTTTTCTCCTCTTAGCCCCTAATACAAGTAGTCCTCATTTACCAACTGCAGTTGGGAGTGGCAACTCTATTGCTATCAGATGTAAAGTAAATGTCATGTGACTGTGCCCAATTTAGTGGTGATTAAGAGATGCACTGTTGATCATTAAGCATTACATCATATCATGACTTGCCACTTCCTAATGGCTTCCCCATTGAAGCCTGCTGTGAAGGTTATAAATGACAAGAACGTGACCATGGGATATTGCAATCATCATAAATGTTTGCCGGATGGCAAGTGTCTGAATCACAATCACATGATTGTAGGGGTACTGCAATGGCTGCTATTTCAAGGACCAATTTCAAGTATCCTTTTTCAGTGTTCTAGCTTCAAATGACTGCTGAATGAGTGGCTTATATGTGAGGACTACCTGTATTGCTCTGCTATTTCCTACTCTGGTTCTACCAACTTATCCAAAGAGTCTTTCAGTACTTTTAGACACAAAGCTGAGCATTTTCTTTTATGATTATTAAATAAAACACATTGCCACAACTAAGACAAACTCCTTTATGAAAATTAAGATGCAAATGATTTGGACCCTCTACCAGACCTGATTCTAGGAGATGTGGGGGTTGAGTTGTCTTCTCAGATCAATAAATCTTTTGAAAGATGCTTTTCCTTCCCAACTGATTAAGTACTACTGGGTTCTTTTTCAAATTATCCATCAAATTACCCAACGACTGAAACTGTTTTATCAGGTTGAATATACTGTATCTGATAATGAAATCAGTCATAATTTTTATTTTATATTCAGTTAGGCAGAATAAAGTAAATAATGTATATTCATTTGTAATTTGTTGCCTTTATATTTAGCACTGCTTCTCTCCCACTGCTCTATGAAAATTCATACTAATACAAACCAGTGTTTACTGGCAGTGTCTCTCATCACCACCCAAATTAAACTCATTAAGAGTTTTAGAATTGGGTGGTGATGAGAGACACTGCTACAAAGCTCAAATTTCTGTGACTTCCTTTTTTCAGCAATGAAATCCATCAAAGAAACTGAAGGTCTTACTGAAAGACACTGCAACAATTGTTTGACAAATACTGTCTCATTATATATACAGGTAGTCCTTGACTTATGACTGCCGCTGAGCTCAAAATTTCTGTTGCTAAGCAAGACAGTTGTTAACTGCCTTCTGCCCCATTTTATGAGCTTTCTTGCCACAGTGGTTAATCACTGCAGTTGTTAAATTAGTAACATCATTGTTAAATCAAACTGGCTTCCCCACGGACTTTGCTTGTCAGAAGATCACAAAAGATAATCATATGATTCTGGGATAATGCAACTGTCATAAATGTGAACCAGTTGCCAAACACCTGAATTTTGATCATGTGATCACAGGGATGCTGCAATGGTTGTAAGTGTGAAAAATGGTCATTAAGTCACTTCTTTCAATACCATTGTAACAGTCATTAAACAAATGGTTATAAGTCGAGAACTACCTGTAACTGACTTATGGGAAACTTGCTGATGGTATGCAGTGTCAGTCATCATACCTGCATAACCCAAGATTATTCATCCCCTGAAGCTTTAAATTTGTTTAGTTCTCACTTAATTTTGTTCAAATTGTCATTATTTTATTATTCTCTATAATTATGATTAGGTAAGCAGGAGAATCAGTACTGTTTTAATTATTATCTTCTTTATTCTAATATGCCACGATTTAAACGCTTTTATTTAAAAACCCTCAAAATTTGTTTTGTGATGCAGATTTTTTTGCGGAAGGGTTTGTCATTTCCATGCAGTGGTCATCATATGAATAACCACACATGCATGTGGGCCATTTTGTGAATTTCACCCATAACATGCTTTTCTGAAGATAAAATATGCCTACTGGCTTCAAAAGGTTGGAAAGCCACGTCACAATGTTAAGTTGTCTCACGTCAATCAGAAAGAACCAATTACTTGATTCTTTCCTATATTTGGTAGTGACATTGTAAGAATTTGAAATCTGAAATTTCCCAAAGTGAAGCAGCCTAAAAGATGAACTACCAAAGAGATGAGCTTACAAGATGACTTGGCCACACTTCTACAGTACGGAGTACAAGGAACACAGAGCCAGCTTGGTTTCCACAAATACCAGTCTACATGGAAGCCTAGGATGTAAGCAGTGCTTTTTTGTAAAATAAAAAAAAAGTGCCAGAACTCACACACGTCATATAACCCGCCTTGCCTACCCTACAAGGTTCCATCCAAAAAAGGTACCAGAACTCCATTCTGGGCATTCTATGACAAAAAAAGCCCTGAATGTAAGTGTATATAACTTTGCTTTCCCATCCTTGCTAGCCTCATTGCATCACAAAAGACACAATAAGGAGTCATTTTGCTGCATCAAGACTGCATACCAAAGTGGATCATCTCTAAGAGTTCTCTGCAGGAAGTGGCGCTTCCCAGTTCCTAACAAAGGCAGCAATTTATGCTATTAGAGGAAATGTGGGGGGGAGGGGGGAAGTTTTATTGCCAATCACATTGCTCATCAATGCAGCTTTTTTCACTTTAGTTTTTAATTATTGGAGCTAAAATGCATAAAGAAACGTTTTGCTGTATACTTAGCTGTCCAATATTTACAATGAGTTTTAGCTTAACTTTCTCAGAAATGATACACTGAATCTAACTGACTCACTCCCGGGCAACTCTGTGTGGCAATCTTCCTTAACATTGTGACATGCCAGGATACTGGATAAGAATTTTGGGAACTGAACTTTAACACATCAGGTTAAATGTTTTAACGCAGAGAATATCCGCATTAACACTTTGTGCATTGCCTTTAATGGAATTGTACTAGAGTGCGTACAATTTGTTGTATGGTTAAAAAAATAGATATGCATCTGTACTTTTTAAAAAAGTCTGCAAAATATTTATCTTATTCTCCAAAAACATAAATCTTAAACAAGAAGGGTTCAGCGGAGTTACTTTAAAGCAGTTTTCCATAGGACCATATGCAAAGTGTGCTTTCATATCTATTATTTTGGTCCTTCTTTTTGTAAACTGTTTTGAGTGCTAGAAATGTGAGATTAAATATTCTATCACCAACAACAACAAGAAAAGGAAAAGCAATGGTGTAGAATGGACTATAGGGCAGGAATGAACAATCTCTTTGTCTGTCCACAGTCATATTTCGAGGGAGGTTAAACTATGGAGCCCACATGATGCTAGTGGATGGGATAAGAAGCAAGGTCTCTGTGGGATTAAAGTCATCCATTTTCTCTTTAACCCTGATCTCTTGTTTTATCTTCTTGATATCTTCTCTCTCCTTCTGTCTCTCCCCTTCTTCCTGTCAATCAAGCAGGCTGCGTGGAAAGGGAGAAATCACTTTTGCCAAATAATTTGTCTTATGTCATTATAACTATAACTTTTTGGAAATGAGACTGAGGAACACTTGAAATTATCTTTATTATTCTAGAGAAGAAGAACAGAATCTTGAAAACTGTCAGAGCTTCTTTGTACTACATCTCGTAACGAGCAAAATTAGTTTGTATATGTGCGTTATTTTGAGTTTCTTTCTCATGTTTCCTTATTTCTCACATCTGGGTAATATTTTGTGAATGACCACCCTTTACAGTTCATTCATCCCTTCCTATTCCCAAGGCCATATATATATTTTATCAAATGGATGAAGAGAGATAATAGATGTTTGCATTTCACTTAAGCATACTACACTACCTCCTAGTTTGTACACACCTTGAGGTCCAATATCTATTTTATTTTTGCCCACACATTACCTTGGCAACTAGTAATCATCAAAATAGTGCAAACAGTGACATTGACAACTCTTCTATTAATCACCATTTCCTCCCCTTTGCACGGCTGAGATCAATGGCTTGGCTGAATTCACCCTAAATATGAAATCACATTAACAAAGCAACATACACATTTCCTTAAAATCTCTTCACAAGATTGGCTGCCAAATAAACAAGGAACCAAAAAAGAATTTAAGCAGCGTGATTATGAAATAAAATTGGGGGGGGGGGAAACATGGAGACATTTCTCCCACTTATTTGTAATATTGGGTTACCTTTTATCAATTGCTTGCGTGGTAACTCAGCTACATTTTATTATTGGATTTTGCAGACAACACCCACATCTCTAAGTAGCACCCAATAAACCAAAACCAAAGAGAAACTCAAAATAGTTGTGGCATAATGTTGCTGTACATTCAAAGTGGAAATTGTTGAACACACACCAGAAGGCCAAAAAAAAAAAGTGGCAGCACTCTCTCTACTACTAAGAAATTGTAATACAGCAAATATGCACACAAGCGAGTCTTTAACACTAGACTTTCATTACCTTGCTGGTCAAAAGATAATTAGAATGCCCACTGAAGCACACAAAGGATAATCAAATCACTTCTCAATGGCTTTAATATGAACCCAGTTACTTGTATGAAGGAAGTATCAGGGCAGTTAGTTAGTCTGTGCCTTTTCCATTGCAAAAGTATGTTCTCTCCTTCGCCTGCACACCTCGGCTCTTCCCTGAGTCATCTTCATGGGCTGCAAGTGCCTTGTCCCAAGCCAACTCCCAAATGGCCAAGCTGTAAATCGAAAATTGCCATTAGACATACTAGTCCAGGATACCCTGAAGACATTTTCCCGGATCTTTTATTTCTCCCCCACCCCAACTTGTAAAGAAATGAAACAGCAAATAATAACCATGGTTGTCCAGTTATGTCCTTGGCATATACAAACAGTCTAAAGTGGCACAGTAGTCTAGAAATGGAACTCTCGCCTCACAGTCAGAAGGCTGTGAGTTTGATCCTAAGTAGTGGCAGGTATTTCTCTCTCTGGGCACACCTACTTAGGTGTCAGGAAGGGCATCCAGTCAGTAAATGCTCAAGCTCCGTTCAGTCGCCCCGACTCCACCCCGATGCAAGGGATTAAAAGGTTGTCAAAAGAAAAAAAATGTAGTTTGCAAATTTCTGCTTCTGGATCAGAAGTCATTAGTCAAATGACTGGTCTTCCTCTATCTATACGCTATATATAATACAACTGTTGACTTGCCATGCTGCACAGAGGGTATGGTGATTTTTGTGGGCATACATTGACTATATTCAGTTCACAGTAATAGATGTAGGAAAGCTACAGTATTTGGAGAGGTGTGGATAACAATTTTCAGCATGCCATTTTTAAAACTACCCCATTTATATAATCTTCCACTGGCCCTTGGTGCTCTTTGAGCTTGGTGGTTTTCTTGCAGATGTTTCCTTACCAAACTAGGTGACATTATCATTTCTTGAAGATTTCATGTAGTGATTTGAGACTGCCCTATAGAAAATTTCCCATACCTATTCCTTTTAACTTCAGAGTTTTTCTGTGTTCATGGTGAGAGTCTTCCACATAGTTGTTTTAGGCATTTCTTCTGAGATGTTGATATCTGCAGGATCAGGCCTACAATAACATTTTCATTAAGAGAACTTCATATTTTATAAAATTATTCTCATCATTTAGAGTTGATTCCCCTGGCTTAAATGAGGTAGGAATTAATCACGGACTATTTCCAAATACAACACATATAATTCAGTTTCTTTCAAAACACTGAATTATATTTTATAATTAGAAAAACTGTCCTTTTCCCTGATTATGTGAACAAAGCCATGACTATACTAATTAAAAAGCCAGAAGTGTGAGATGCCAATTTTTTTAAATATTAAATAGTGACTGTCAATGCACAAATACAGTTCATACATATCCCTATATGGGGGAGTAGAAGGAATAGCACATCTGTTTTTATGATATTGTTATCCTTTTCTTAGTTGTATACCACCCTCATTAGATATAAGTAGTCCTTGACTTACAGTCATAATTAAGTCCAAAATTCCTGATGCAAAGTGAGACAGACGTTAAGCACGTTTTGCCCCATTTTACAACCTTTCTTGCCCCAATTGTTAAGAGAATCATTGCAGTTGTTAAAATTAGCAACATAGTTGTTAAGTGAATCTGGTTTCCCAATTGATTTTGTCAGAAAATCACAAAAGGTGATCACATGACCCTGGATAGATAGATAGATAGATAGATAGATAGATAGATAGATAGATAGATAGATAGATAGATAGATAGATAGATAGATAGATAGACAGACAGACAGACAGACAGACAGACAGACAGACAGACAGACAGACAAGAAAGGAATAAGGAAGAATGGGTGATAGTATAGCTAATTTAATTGTAGTCTAAGTAAAATCTTTAAAATGGCCTGGAAATGAAAAACAGTTTTTTTCTTTCAACAATAATGGAGAACTTGAGTCCTTCTAGGAGCAAAATATCTTGTCCCACAACCTGCTGTAAATTCTAGCACAACACAACACAACAGGCAACTAGGCATAAATGAAGGGACTCATTTTTCCTTCAATAATGTGTGTCTGAGAAAGAGTGGGAGAAATTCAATCCTTTGTTAGCTCTGTTTCGAGAAACTTATTTTCAGTACAGCATCAAGAACTACTCACGAAAGGGCACCTGTGGAATAAACAAATTATTTTGATATTTTTTTTTAAAAAAAGTATAATAGTAGCTGCATTGCTCATGGGGGGGCGGGGAGGAGAGAATCAGAATAAGAACAATCTACAGAAATAGTTCCTTTAACAGCACAATGTTTTAAAACAGCTGCAAGCTTTTGAGTTTAAAATCCTTCCTCCAGCTAAATAATTAAAAATCTCAAAAAAGAAGAGGTCAGAGTTGGGGCTGATGCTAGGACCTGAGGCAATCCTAAATGGAAGGAGAAGCTCCGGAGGAATGCTATTCTGATGTTAACTGGTGCAGGGTGGTGCTACACATTGAGCAACAATAATAAGGGGACATATTTAAAGATCCTGGAGAGGGGGGATCCCAAACTTGGTCCTTTTTAAGGACTCAGCTTTGGAAATAGAAATTCCAGCAGCTACAATCCACATCATTTCCCATACAAGGGGGACACAGCTCAACTAGGCCGTGTATATATTTACAAAGCTGGAAAATATTTAAGATGCTACTCTTAAAAAAAATCCCAGTGATGGAGCCATGATTGTCTGCATATGAGCAGAGTTGTAAAAGTGGTTGATAGCACTCAAAAGATGTGACAAAGCAGGGATCTTCAGACTTGGCCCTTTTATGACTTGTGGACTTCAACTCCCAGAAGTCCACAAGTCATAAAAGGGCCAGGTTTGAAGACCCTTGTGCCAAAGGGTATTCCAATACCTTTCCAAAGAGGTTACTGGAAGAATTGAAATAGCAATACCAGGGGCAACAACAGCACAAACAACAACAATGTAATAATTGCTTTTAGCTTATTTTTTTTTCTTTACCTAATGTCAATTTTTGGTACATTTGTTGAGTTTCCTGGAACTGCCAAGTAATTTGAAGTCATTGGAGACATTTCAATTAAAGCTGAGGTGCTGTCTTCCATCATCTTCTGAGATTCCTTTTTAACACGGAGAAATTTTGGTTTAGATTGTGATGAAATAGTCTGCACACAGGTCAACCAAAGTTTGCTATGACCGAATCGATAACGGTTACCTTTGGATAACATTTTCAACATTTTATATAGGGTAAGTTAACACTACAATCAGTTTATTTAGTATCCCCAATAACCTGAGTTGTACCAAGAATACTAATGACATAGAGTCTTCTTTAATGTCTTCCTATCAAAAGGAAGGCATGCAACTGAACAGGCATATAATCAACAATAATAACAGCTGAGTTTATGTCCTTTATATTCTGATAGCAAGGCATACAATTGTTGATAATGCTGGACTGAGATGCCCTACGCACAGTCACTCATGCGCTCGTGACCTCCCGTTTAGACTACTGCAACGCTCTCTACATGGGGCTGCCCTTGAGGACCACTCGGAGGCTTCAACTGGTGCAGAATGCGGCCACGCGAGTTGTGATGGGGGTTTCCCAATACTCCCATGTAACACCTCCACTCTGTGAGCTGCATTGGCTTCCGGTTGCCCTCCGGGTGAGATTCAAGGTGCTGGTGATGACCTATAAAGCCCTGAATGGCTTGGGTCCGGGATATTTGAGGGAACACCTGCTGCCAGCATCAAGTTCCCTTCGTCCAGTGCGCTCGCAGAGGGAGGGTCTTCTCAGGGTGCCGCCGGTAAAAGATTGCCGGCGGATAACACCCAGGGGGAGGGCCTTTTCTGTGGGTGCGCCTGCCCTCTGGAACCAGCTGCCCGTGGAGCTCAGGACTGCCCCTGACCTACGTTCATTCTGCCGAGACCTGAAGACTTGGCTCTTTGAGCTCTCTGGCCCAGGCTGAGAATTTTAACTGGGGTTTTATTTTCAGGGATAATTTAATCTTTTATTTGTCTTTTAACTTTGTATTTTGTATTGGTGTGATTTTAAAATGCCCTGTAAACCGCCCTGAGTCCTTCGGGAAAGGGCGGTATATAAATCTAATAAAATAAATAAATAAATAAATAAATAATTTATCAACTTTCATGACATTTGCTGACAATAAAGAAAAGGGTTTCCACCAGAGTAGCCTGATCTGCATTACGTCCTGAACGTATTATTTTATCTGTATTGCATCATTACTATAGTAAAATGTTCCAATTTATTTAGCACCTACATAGCCCATGCCTGAAGGAGGCGACGTTCTATCTATGATGGTCCAAGACATGGATTTCTTTCCTACAGTAAAGGTAAAGGTTCCCCCGCACATGCGTGCTAGTCGTTTCCGACTCTAGGGGCCGGTGCTCATCTCCGTTTCAAAGCCGAAGAGCCAGCGCTTGTCCGAGGACGTCTCCGTGGTCATGTGGCCAACATGACTAGATGCCAAAGGCGCACGGAACGCTGTTACCTTCCCCACCGTAGTGGTCCCTATTTTTCTACTTGCATTTTTACGTGCTTTCGAACTGCTAGGTTGGCAGAAGCTGGGACGAGTAACAGGCGCTCACTCTGTTACACGGCACTCGGGATTCGACCCGCCAAACTGCCGACCTTCTGATCGACAAGCTCAGCGTCCTAACCCACTAAGCCACCGCGTCCCTTTCCTACAAGTTACCACCAAAGCCAGACAGTTATGCCCAGCCTGACCTAAGGGCCCACAATACCCACAGCAATTGCCACCCAAAAGAGACAGAGAGAGAGGAAGATGGCAAAGGATCATATCCCGAGAGGCTAGGGAACAAAAAACCTCTGCAGAAAAAGTCTGGGACCACAATAGAGCAGCTAAGAAAAAAAGATATGGAAACACAAGAAAAAAAAGAGGACTGGAACTGTGTGCAAAAATGAGCAATTTAAGCTGAAGAAGAGGGCAACCTTTTCTGCTCAAAGCTGTTTTTTCCCTGGTGAAATTTCTGGAGAAAAAGCCAATCTTGTTTTTAAAGAAAGGTCTACGGCTCCCTCTTGTGGTCGTTCATGAGAACCTAGAGAAGCAAGACTTGAAAGCAGCCTTGCACTTTTTCACCATAGTGGTGATTATATTAGTAAGGTGTCTGGATCAGATCTGACTTTAAGTTTCCCCCAAAGCACTGGAGAGCTGCCTGCAGAAGCCAGCGGTCACATCAGATCAGCAGCGCACAGGAAAAAGGGACATGGAGTACAGTGTCCAGAAACCCGAAAGCAAACAACGATGTGAATGTTGGACGGGTTTCTGCCCCTGATTACATCATCACTCAATGCAGTTCCTGGCAAAGGGCCAGGACCCGTATATAGCCACAACTGTGTCATGGAAAAATGGAAAACATCAGTTATGGGCTGAGGGTGAGATGGAGACAGTATCAAGAGGACATAACAAGGTACATTCAAGTTACGGTTAGGGCCACGTGTGGACGAACCCTTGGAAGGGAGAATACCTGCAATTGTCATGCCAGTTCTGTCTGCATGTATGTAAAGAACTGCATGGACCACACGTTTATTTTGAAGAATTAGGAGAACCAGTTTGGTGTAGCGGTTAAAGCACCAGACTACAAACCGGGACACTGTGAGTTCCAGTCCTGTCTTAGGCCAGCTGAGTGACCTTGGGCCAATCTCTCTCTCTGTCTCAGCGCAGCCCACCTTCCAGGGGTATTGTTTGTGGTGGAGAAAACAGGAGAAAGGAGCATTAGGTGTGTGAAAATAATAAAGGCAGGATAAAAATAAATAGTATCTTTTTTCTTCAGAATTCCAGACTGTGTAAAGCAAGGATCAAACTTGGCCCTTTTATGACTTGTGGACGTCGATTCCCAGAATTCCTCAGCCAGGCATGCTGGCTGAGGAATTCTGGGAGTTGAAGTCCACAAGTCATAAAAGGGCCACGTTTGAAGACCCCCTAGTGTAAAGACAGCAAACTTTATTCAACTTTGTCCAAAAGGGATAAAAGATGTCGACAAAGATCAGTGAGAATAGATAGGAAAGTCATTTAGCCCCTAAGCAGAGGAAAACTTTAAAAAGGGATCACTAAAGACTCGTCCTTTCAACTCTGCTGAAGCACACTTAATTTCATACATACACACACAACACACACCCAGACACACACGTACATATCTTGGTACTAAGTACAGGGAGTCCTCAACATACAATCTCAATTGAGCCTAAAGTTTCTTTTGCTAAGGGAGAGAGTTGTTAAGTGAATTTTTATCACATGACCATGGGGATGTGGCAACAGTCATACATGTGAAAACCGGTCAAAAGTCACTTTTTTCAGTGCTGTTGTAACTTCGAACCGTCACTAAACAAACTGTCGCAAGTCGAAGACTACCTGTATGTGTACTTAAGCCTACTCACGTCTTCTTGTTTTGCCTTTTGGATAGCATCCTCTAATGTTTTCTTCTTGCTTTCTGGCATGACGTCATCAAGCCAGCTCAGTTCCCGCTTTGAAAAGCATAAATCCATGACCTTCCGAACAAAGACCAGCGCTAAAACCTTTGGGAGGGAGAAAAGAGGAAGGAGACAGGGGAAAAAAAAAGTAACGTTCCTGAGATGACAACAGTTTTCACTGGAAATGAGCAAAGTAGATAATAAGCACCAGAAAAAAATGAAATTCAAAGAGAGAGAACCAGTGAGTAAGTCAGGCATCATCAAGATCTCTTTTTCCAAAAGTTTTCATTATGGCAAATAAGCTTGCTTTTATGCTGATTCTGGGGCTGCTGCTCTCCCAATATTAAATAAAGACAACCATTGGTCTTTTATGATACTGCTGAAACGGATAGGAAAAGGCTAGAAACAATATAGAATTCATCAGGGACAATGGGTGCAAAAAAAAGTGGATTTAATTATCTTGGAGCTATTTGGTAGACATACAGAAATGATCACATTGAGAGAAAATCAGATATTTTTAACTCCAAGCACATGATTAAAACCACAACTCCTCTGGTTAAAAAAAAGGCTCTTGTTAGCAAGCATGCTACAGGTAATCCTCACTTACCAACCGCCTTGTTTAGCAACCATTCACTTATGACCATCACAGCATCTTGCAGCCATGTGATCACCATTCATGGACCTGACAACCAGTTTCCAACAAGCAGAATTAATTGGGAGAACACAGAAGTAAAATCACAAGTTGTGGCCATGTGATACCTGATTTAACGACCACGGTGCTTAGTGATTGCCAGTCCTAGTTGAGGTCAATAAGGTCAGTAAGTGTACCTGTACAGCCCACTTGGGAGAACCTCCACCATAGCCATTAAGCATACGAGCAAGAGATCTATTAATTAACACTGACATTTAGGAAGAGATGATGGATGGCGTTGATCTGTTATGTCAATTGGACATGGAATTGTGAAATGGCATATTCCATCAAATCTACAAAAGCCTTCTTTATCCTAATTTCCAGTTTGTACATAGTTCCACTGTTAACGTTTTCCCCTTAAGCCAGCAGCAATAGCTAATATATAGTAATTAAAGCACCAGGCTATAAAGTGGGAGGCCCCAAATTCAAGACCCACCTAAGCCATGAAAGGCAGCTGGGTGACCTTGGGGCCATCACTTTCTCTCATCCCAACTCACTCACAGGGTTGTTGTTGTAGGGGGGAAAATGGGAAGAGGAAGGTGTGTTGGATATTTGTGTTGCCTTGAGTTATTTGTAAAAACAATCAAGGCGGGATACAAATACATAGATAAAATATGGTCACTCACTTGTTCTCTGACATAGGTATAATATATAACCAACTACACATTTCTTTAGCATTGCAACTCAGGATTCTCAGCAAAATCGTATCTTCTTAAAATTGGGAAATGTCATACACTACCAGATCCCAGGTTAATGCCTTTGAGAGGTAATTCTGACTTTCCTCCCCATGCCCTTAGGACAGAGATGAACACTTGCAACTGAAGTATTTTTACCATCATGGGAAAGATAATGGCTGCAGGAGATGTCTTGACAACCCACAAAATGATCAGGCAGGTCAGCTGGATCATGGTGAAGAGATACACTTTCCTCAGCGGGACATGTCGCAGGTAAATGAAATCAGGCTGATGCTTGCTGGGCATTCCCATTAGCTTCAGGCGATCAAAAAACTAGAAAAGTAGTACAACAAAAGCAGCAGGTGTTGGAAACAATGCAATTAGTAGAGTAGGCATTCTAAAAATTATATTGCTCCAACGGAGCATCCTGAATTTGTTCATGATAACTGGGAAGGCAAAGCAGAGAGTTGTACAATGGATGTGCTGCCATAAGGAAATCATCGCACAACCTAGTATGCAGGTGAAGAGCATTTTTCACGCAAGAGCTCTAGTCAGCAATGCAAAAGCCATGAACCCTTCCTTCCAAACCTGCATCCTATGAACAGGAATCATATATATTTCCACCCATGGCAAAAAGCACTTTGATGCTTTTTTGTGTGGTAATGTGTGGTTTCCCAGGGATCCTTTATTTTATACGTGGTAATATACTTTTAAACAGTATATTACTCAACCTCGCAATGCTAAGATGTATAGACTTCGACTAGCTGGGGAATCCTGAAAGTCCACACATTCTGAAGTTCTCAAGCTTAAGAAACACTGCTCTTAAACAATGACATATCCTCACAGCTTATACTTTCAAGATATTGCTCAAACTTTGAAATGTTCTAATTCTTAAGAAACAGCCCAGTTCAAAGTAAGGCATACGATTTGCATTCCATTGATCAGAACTTCAGCCCCCAATATCTCCTGCTGAAAGATAGAATGCAGTGCTTAACAGAAAAGGTTTACAACAAAAGAAAATGTATGTGCTTTGGGGAGTCACAAGCAAGCATGAAATAAATATATTGTGTCATATTCTGGTAGAATACAGAATATACAAAGTACGTTGTTGTTCAGTCACTACGTCATGTCCAACTCTTTGTGACCCCCCTGGACCACAGGTCTGCAACCTGCGGCTCCGGAGCCGCATTCGGCTCTTTCAGCCATCTCCTGTGGCTCCCAGTCCTCTGCCATGTGCAGTCCAAAAAAAAAAGTGGGACTAAAAAATTTCAACCAATCAATTCAAATATGCAGGGTAGGTGCATATCTCGCCTTGGCTCCACTCTTCAGTCAAACCCTGTTCTGCGCATGTGCACATGTACGAGCATGCACACACATTTTTTGTGGCTCCCAGTTTTTCCTTTTGTGAGGGAACCGGTTCCGAGTGGCTCTTTCACTGTTTCAGGTTGCTGATCCCTGCCCTGGACCACAGTATGCTCGTCTGTCCCCCCCCATCTCCCAGAGTTTACCCAAATTCACGTTCCTTGCGTCAACGACACTCTCTAATCATCTCATCCTCTCCCCTCCCATTCTCCTTTTGTCCTCAATCTTTCCCAACATCAGGGTCTTCTCCAGTGAATCCTCTCTTCTCAGGATACAAAGTATATCTGCATCCTTTTAAAATAGAAGTCACCAACTGTTTCATGAGATGGCATTATACCAAGACTTCAGTAAGGACATTCGAAATAAACTATTTTTTTAAAATAATAATAATAATAATAATAATGAAAAACCTGAAAAATGGTCCAAATCTCAGGGTTTTATGATGTCCAACTCGGAGGGTGATGGGGAAGAAGTGAAGGTTATATGCTCTGATCCATTAACAGGCAAACATCCCAGAGACCAAAGCTCTAGTATGTAACAAATATCCAAACCTCTTTTGTCCAGTTTAGTGACCTCTGGGCCACAATGACTAGATCAAAACCCAACAGATCAATGACTCGTCTTATAGAAGCCCAGGGGACTGAACCATAGGGAAATGTAAGTCTGCAAGGCCTTGATACTTAAAGCAAAATGTCTGCTATTTTTTGCAAAGCTACTACGCAATGCTGAAATTATTGTCAGAAACTGTCTTCAGACCATGCTGGCCCCCTCAGCCAAGAAACGGAGATGAGCAGGGGTCCCCAACCTCCGGTCTATGGACCGGTACCGGGCCGCAGCATGCCAGCAACCAGTCCACACAAACAAGCAAAGCCCCATCCGCAGGATGCAGGCAACACACAAAACCACACCCCCTCCGGTTCATGGAAAAACCTCTCTCCACGTAACCGGTCCCTGGTGCCCAAAAGGTTGGGGACCTCTGCCCTAAAGTTGCTCATGACCGACTACGTTTTTACTACGGCAAATCTGGTGGAATGTATGTTTTCTCAGTTCGAAATGCAAAGTGCTTTTCTTAACCTTGCTATGCCTACGTAAAAATATATACATACCTGGATTCCGTTCAGAGAAGAAACACCCATATATAAAAACACTCCATAAAGAACAGGCATAGGTATGAACTGAAAAGAAAAAGAATGTAATAAGTACTACTTTATAACTAAAAAAAATACTACCATCTTGTTTAACAATACAGGTAATCCTCGGCTTACAGCAGTTAGTTTAGTGACTGTTTGAAGTTACAAAAGCACTGGGAAAAGTGACGTATGACCGTTTTTCAAAGTTACAACTGTTGTAGCATCCCTGTGGTCACATGATCAAAACTCAGCCACTTGGCAACTGACTCATATTTATGACAGTTGCCGTGTCCCAGGGTCATGTGATCACTTTCGTTTCTTTCTAAAAATCAAAGTCAATGGGGAAGCCAGATTCACTTAACAATCATGTTACCAACTTAACAACTGTGGCAAGAAAGGTCATAAAATGGGGCAAAATTCACTTAAAAACTGTCTCATTTAGTAACAGAAATTGTGGTCGTACGTCAAGGACTACCTGTATAACTCCCCATAAATATGACATCTTTTTTTAAAAAAAAAACCCCTATTCAATCACTGTTAAATATACTGGGCAAAATTAGTACATTTTGGCAACCACACTGCTATTATTTTCTGCACTACAGTCAGCCTTTGAAACACCACACGAAAATGTAACCTTTCTACTCGGTGAAAAGGAGCAGGACCACACAAAGCAACTCTAATGTGGTTGTTCAACTGAGTGGTGATTGGCAGGGTCCTGCAAAGGTCAAGAACAGCAGTCTACTCCCCTTTCTGGAAGGTTTTAGACAGGATCTTGATGGCCACCTGTCAGGGGTGATTTAGTACAGGAGTCCCTAACCCAACAAGAACCAGTCCAGGCAATTGAGTGAAGCCCCATCCGCACACGCGTGGGATGCCAGCAGCGTGAGAAACCACACACACACACACACACACAGGGTCTGGGGGAAAAACCTCCCTCCCACAGAACAGATCCCTAGCGCCCAAAAGGTTGGGAGCCGCTGGCTCAGTGAATTTCTGCACTCTTGAATCAGAGTTCAGAAATAGTTTTCGGAGACCGAGAAAAGGAGATACGATCTCCATGCTAGCATTACAAACATATGGAAGAGGGTGTTGTTATTGTTATGTTTAAACCCCAAGGGTCATAATTGTTTTTGAACAATTATGATAACTTTTATTCTGAATGAACAAAAGAGTCACTCTTGGTCTTTATAGCCAAGGATTTATTAAAGTTAATGTTAGTATCAAATCTGTCTTTAATCTGGGCCATGGGATACAATGTTGCATTTACACATTTTATATTGGAATTGAATGCAGAAAACCACACATTAACAGTTACAGGTTTCTCTCAGCTGCGGAGGTTTACTGAAAGGTACAGGTAGTCCTCAACTTACAACCATTTTAGGGGCCATTCAAAATTACGACACCACTAAAAAAAAGTGAATTATAACCGGTCCTCGCACCTATAATCCTCACAGCATTCCCACAGTAAAAATTTGGGCACTTGGCAACTGGTATGTATTTACAATGTTTGCAGTGTCCCAAGGGTCTTGTGATCTTCCCAGCTGGCTTACAATAAGCAAAGTCAATTTTTTTTTGGGGGGGGGAGGAGCCGGTTTCACTTAATGACACGATTCACCTAACAACTACAGTATTTGCTTAACAATTGTGGCAAAATGGTGATGAAATGAGGTGCAGCTCACTCCACAACTACCTTGCCTAGCAGTAGTGGTCATAAGCCGAGGTACTGTACATACAATTTATAACTGTGGTCATAAGCCGAGGACTACCTGTCCTGTAGAATGTAACTATAGATAAGCTTCTAAATAAAATGAACAACAGAATGGTTTTAAGGGCGAATTTAAGATAAGATAAAACTGTTGCACTGAACCATTTTAGTCTACCTCCTGAGGCATGAAGAAAGCCATTTATCCAAAATGGTATAGGGTTTCCTGCTTGAGCAGGGGGTTGGACTAGATGATCTCCAAGGTCCCTTCCAATTTTATTTTTATATTATTATTATTATTATTATTATTATTATTATTATTATTATTATTATTATTATTATTATTATTATCATTATCATTTTGTTGTTGTTGTTGTTGTTAAGCATGGCTCTTCTGTTTCACTATGTTACTTCAGTCACTACTGTTGGGAAGTTACAGAGACTTCCACAGCTTTTTACATTTCACCAACTGATTTTATTGTGTATTTTCCCCCCACATCGTGTACGCATGTACACAGGTGCACAGCGAGGCATCTCTAACAGACTGTGTCAAAATGACAACATATGCAGTAACTTTAGGATACAAACTCTGTCCTGATGTCCTGATATCTGATGCAAATACATAAATAGCAGGTTTTGTATCACAATGTCATCATTTGCTCTCCCTTCCACCTCCCAATGCCTAGCCTTTATATAAATGTGCATGTCTATGCATGCATGATAGGATGGTGAACAAGACATTTCAGAATGTGCACATTTATTTATTTATTTTTATTTATTTTAATTCCATTTATATCCCGCCCTTCTCCGAAGACTCAGGGCGGCTTACAAGCTTAGCAGTAATGAAGCACCTCTTTTTGAACATTTAACGTCACCTGGTCATTTTTCAGGCACACGCAGTTGCTTGGCAAGCTCTCCCAGATCACCACCGCTGGAACAGGCATGCACTTTCTGTTTCACGAACTAAAGAGATTCTACAGAATCTCTAAATTTTAAAGGATTTGCACATCTTTATCAGGCTGGGCTACACTTTGGATTGGGGAAAAATGGTGCTTCAAAATGTATGGATACATTCTGTGACGCTTGCATACCGATAGCAACAGTCAGCAAATCCTTACAGCAGCTGTTTCTTTTCCTTGGATCATCCAGATGTCCTCAACAAGCTTTAAGGAATAGCTAACAGGAGCTACGTGCATACCCATGAGTACGCCAAAGCACCTTTCCCCCCTTCAAACCCAAATTGCTGCACATCTATGAAAACGAATCCAGGATACTACCCAATCACAACGAGATCATTAATGGAGCACCACACGCACTGCCAGAGCTTTCTGCCGGTAATCTTTGACTTACAACCACAATAGGGACTGGAAAATTAATCATTAAGTAGTGTGGTCATTAAGTTGGATATCACGTGATGGCAATTGATTTTATGAACTTTTTAGCCACAGTCATTTAGCAAAACATTGTGGTTGTTAAGCGAGACATCGCACGAAGACGACTTGCGGCCATCCCTGATGGCTTCCCCCACTGATTTTGCTTGCTGGAGGTTGGCAAATGATGATCACCTGACCACATGATGCTGCAACTGCCATAAATGCATAAGAATAGCCAAGCACCTGAATCATCACCTGGCCGCAGAGACGCTGTGGATAACTGTAAATATGAGGAGCCGTTTTAAGACACTTGTTTCAGAGCAACTTTGAACTGTCACCAAATATATGGTTGTAAGCCAAGGACTACCTCTATGGCAGGGCTTTTCAACCTTTTCACCCATTGTACCACTTTTAGGATATGGCAATATCCGAGTACCACCAGTCGCCTAGCAAGGTGTCAAACACTTGATGACCAAAAAAAAAGGAAAAAAGTGATGAAGTACAGGTAGTCCTCAACTTACAACAGTTCGCTTAGTGACTGTTCGAAGTTACAATGGCACTGAAAAAAGTGCCCCCCAAGCCACAGCCGAGCAAGACACCTGCCTGCCCACCCGGCAGCACTCTTCCTCCTGTCCGAGGTTTTCATTGTTGTGAGCATATCTATTGAGGATTGGCAGTGGGGGTGGGGGGGGTGTTTGGTTTTTAATCCCCCTGTCTGCTGGGTGGTTGCAGCAGGTTTGGGTCACTTCACATGACCCTGGGACACTGTGACTGTCATAAATATGAATCAGATGCCAAGCATCTGAATGTAAATCACAAGACCCTGGAGATGCTGCAACATTCCAGCTGATCGACGCTTCTTCTGGGCTCAGCAGAAGCACCAGGATCAGCGCTGAGCTCCAGCTGGAGCCTGGCGCTGATCCTGGCACTTCCGCTGAGCCCTGACAGCCCTGCAGCTCCAGCCGTCTCTCGTTCAGGCTTGTGTGGTGCTGCCATTCCCTTCCCCCACTACCATTTTTCTCGGATGGCCGCGCACCACCTGCCAGGTGCCAATGTGCAACAGGTGGTACCCGTACCACTGGTTGAAAAGCCTTGCTCTATGGCATTGGGATACCATGGCTATACATAATAGCACTAGTCTGGTGTAGTGGTGAAGGTGATAGACTAGAAACAAGGAGACTCTGGGTTCTATCCCCCCTTAGGCACGAGAGTCAGCTGGGTGACTTTGGGCCAGTTATTCTTTCTCAGCCCAATCACCTCACCGAGCGATAGTGGTGGTGTGGGAAATAGGAACAGAAAGGAGTCTTATGTATGTTCGCTGCTGAGAATTAGTTATAAAATAATAAGAGTGGGCAAAAAAATCTAATAAATAAGAAAATTGAAACCCAGATGTGGAAAGCAGTTATTAACTCTATTGCCTTGCAACCCCGTGGGCAGAATTTGCTCACTGTTCTGGGAAATGATGCAGAAAGATATCTCCTTATTTTCTGTATATAAAAGGAATATCAGATGCCAACTTGAAGGGAGGGGGGGAAAAATATCTTCGGGGGGGTGGGGGGGTGTCAACAGGGCTAAGGCCCACTTCCTTTAAGTTAGGCTTCCAATCTTCTCCTGACTTGGTTTGCGAAAGTCAAAAGTAGTTTTTGATACAAGATATGCCCTTTCAGAATGGGTCTTTCGAGTCAAGGTGGATGGTCTCAAGCCAGCACAACTCCATTAAAACTAGGATTATTCAAAAGAGGGAGGAGGAGGTCGCCCTGACATACCCTTGAACGTTCTTCCATGCTTTTTACCTTTAACACACTAGTGATGAAGACTGAGAGGCCCATTAGAACAAAGATCATCACTCCGGTTACTCTTTGTTCAATTATGCCCAGGAATTTAGGTTGCTCCCCAGGAGCTGCTACAGTAGACTCAAGTCTAAGACTGTTCACGTGACTGATGGAAAGGACGGTGGCAGCAACATACCAAGGCAGCCCCATCACTGAACACACACCAAGCATGATGCCCACCATGAGAAGGTCCAGATGGTAGCCACAACCTTTCTGTGGAAATAGAAATCATCGGCAGAGGTTAATTAAAACCCTGTTATCATTCACTGCGAATCACTGGATATGTGCTAGCACAGGGGTCTGGCTGAGGAATTCTGGGAGTTGAAGTCCACAAGTCATAAAAGGGCCAAGTTTGAAGACCCCTGTGCTAGAGAAAAGCTTACTAGAATCATCAAAAGTTAGAAAAGGTCGGTAAAGGTAAAGGTTCCCCCACAAATGCGTGCTAGTCATTTCCGACTCTAGGGGCCGGTGCTCATCTACATTTCAAAGCCGAAGAGCCAGAGCTTGTCCGAGGACGTCTCCGTGGTCATGTGGCCGGCAAGACTAGACGCCAAAGGCGCACGGAACGCTGTTACCTTCCCACCGTAGTGGTCCCTATTTTTCTACTTGCATTTTTTTTACGTGCTTTCGAACTGCTAGGTTGGCAGAAGCTGGGACGAGTAACAGACGCTCACTCTGTTACGAGGCACTCGGGATTCGACCGGACCTTCTGATTGACAAGCTCAGCATCCTAACCCACTGACCCACCGCGTCCCTCTGAAAAGGTAGGTACGGTGTCTTATTTCTGGATGGTGGTAAGGGAGGAAAGTAGCTTATCCACATCAGTTACCATCAAAATTCTTTCACGTTTGAAAACATGTTCATCTGCACCGAGATTGGTTAGGAACACTTTGCTATGACCCAACTTTCCTCCAAGTGTGTTGCTCACTCTTTCTTCACATGGTTGAGTACTAGGGAATCATGGTATGGAATAAGGACTTTTCACTAAGACGCTATCCTTTGGGATGGAGGAAACCTCAGACTTCACACACATTTAACTAGCGGTGAAAGCTAATCGCTGTTTCCACGGCTTTTTAGGTTTGTAACAGGGTCTTTTATCAGATCTGTTTCCTGATTTATTTATTCTCCCACATAAAACTCTTGACTTTAGGGCATGCTTTGAAATTGTGTGCATGCATCTGTAACCAGCAAAAGCGCAGCTCCTTAAATAGTGACAATTATGCACTACACCATATTGTAGTGTATGGAATTCAATATTCTCAGGGCTGGTTTGAGTTTTCCAGAAATCAGGCAGGAATATTTCCTTCATGTACTGTATATGGAACGGTCAGGGATAGAGCCACAAATTGTCCGTTTGTTCTAATTGTCCATCTATGACATTGATAAACAATCACCAACATGAATCTGTATTGGCATTTTTCTTATTCCTTTTTTTCCTTCAGGGTTTGATTTGACTGGCTGTGCTGCTTCCCATGCTGATCCTTGCATATATATACTGCACATTTGCCAAAAAGTGAACGAGACGAACAAAACAGAGCATAAACCACAGGGATTTATTTGTTTCCATTTTAAAGCAGCAGATACACCAAATCACCTATCAACTTAAGAAGTTTTGATGTGGGACTCTGAAAGAGTAGGAGAGAGGCACTTTTATTATTTAATTTCCTTTTATGCCAGCTCCAAGCTGCTTAATTTTTTCCCCCTCTGGAAGATAAACAAATGTTAACTGGAGCAGAGCCATATGTCTTCCACTTTTACAACAACGTTCCTCTAGAAAGTCTTCAAAATTACTTTTGAATTTGGGAGCGTTTCCATATTGATTCCTCCCTCTGAGATCAGAGCAATCTGAAAAATGCAACAGAACCCAATATATTTTCACACAAGCAATGTAGGATTGCAGCCTTATTTGTCACTTGAAATGGAAGTCTGGCTCGCCCGGTTTCAGAAAACTGGAAATAAAGTTATTCCACAGGAACTTTAGATCGCCATTTCAAGAACAGATTTAAAGTTTTAATCTCTACTGTATGCTATGTACAGTAATCTCTCTTCCCCCCATGTACAGTATATGTACACCGGATTACAGCTATAATGGGATAGCTTTCACTGTGTCAGTCCTATAAAAAAACCTGTTTGAAATAGCACAACCTTCTGATTTTACTCAAACTAAAGTTCCACCTCGTCTGGATTATTATGCTTCTTCCACTGTGATTTTACTTCTCACATCACAGACACAGAAAGAAAAGCTTGGCAAATTATCCTGCTGCTCCGTCACCTTAAGTTTATGTTCTTTCCTGTTCACAATAACTGCTGTGATTTGTTGGTCCATAAATATCAGTATAGTACAGAGTAATGCTGGGATGATAGCTGCTAGCACAGACCACCAGGGATTGGGGCCTATTGGGTTAATGAGCCATCCACGGTCGTCTCTTGTTGGCTGTAGAAAAAAAAATACACAGATACAACAGTGGACTGTGCCGTGTTTGTATGCCCCCCCCCCCACCTGCCCTTGTTTCAGCTGAAATTCTTCTTGCTTTCTAGACAATGATACAGAAATGCCATCGAATGATGAACATGTGTCTCAATTGTGAATGTAAAACCTATGATTCCTCCTTGGTAGGGAGTCAAAACGTTGGTTATACATGATTTCTAGGGCCAAGCCAAAGGAGCATTTTGAGTGACATACTACAGGTTTCACTCTAAAAAAAATAGAAGGGATTATAAGAATGAAACAGTTAGAGCCTGCTGTCAACGCTGCTAACATCGAATGTTCGTGCTTGACAAGAGATGAAGAAGCAGCTATTTCATATGTGAAACTTGTGTATTGCTTTCAGAGATAGGGTTAAGGCTGGGCGGAGGAGGATTGTACCTCAAGGCCATCTGAAATTAAAGAAGATAAGAACTTGGCGGGTTGTCTAACGGAAGAGAAACTAATTCTTTAATTGGAGAATGTGATTAATGACAAAAATAGAAAGGTGGAGAATTGTATTTAATATATTGTGCAAGGCGGGGGGCCCGGAGATTTCAGATTCCAGCTTGATGTCACGTTTCCGACGTATGGGCTTTTCAAGTGACTCTGAGGCACTGTTTACCTTAAAAGTCGTAAACAATGCCTCAGAGTCACTTGAAAAGCCCATACGTCGGACACTTGACACCTGCAATATTAAAAGTGAAATTTAGTTTAACTTAAATTAAACACATTAAATACTCTTTACTTCAATCATTCCTTATAAAGTTAGCCTTCTTCCCCTATTACCAGAATTAAAACCACGATTTTATGGTGACCTTTGGCCACTGAGTCACACGCAAGCCTTTCAGGGGCTGAATGCAACTCAAGAAACTCAGGTTTGTATCCCACTTATATTCCCACCACTCTAAAGTACTTTTCCCGCTTCAAAACCAACAGTGCAGCATATCCCAGATGTTACAAACAGGACCTCAGTTCCCAGTCAGCCAAACATGCAGCCTCAATGCCCTTCACCCGTACACAATTAGCCACAAAGTGGGGCATCCTAAAGGATACCAGAAACCATACAGGACAGGCCTTGGCTTCTCTGTTCCAGTTACTCAGGCAAGAGACGTTTTCCCCATGCCACTATGTGCGCTTAGAGGAATTCAAGATGAGGAGAAGTACCTACCTTGAAGGCACCTGGGACATTCAGTTTTGGTGATGGAATTCCAGCGAAGTAGTCAATTAGGACCATGACAACAATGGTTATAAAAATAGCAAAATCACCTACCACATAGCGTATCTAAAGAGGGGAGAGAAAACACACACACACACACACAAGTCTCAACAGGATTTGGGGTAATATGCATAGGATGTAATCTACATACCTAAATAATCAGTTCCAGATAAACCAAGTTTGGATGTATGGTATTTATATTGCCAACCAGGATGCCTGCCGGACATTGGACAGATGCGCTGTCCATCTGATGAATAATTTCTCCCCAAATCTCAAAATAAATGTCATGAAATTTCAGTGCTTGTGTAAGTAAGGCAATCAAAAGTGACTTTGAACTCCTTGCACAAGAGCTTTTACCATTCTGACATTGTATGGGCTGTTTTGAAAAAAAATGGAGCAGAGGAAAAGACGGGGCGGTTATAAGAAATGTTATCTCTAAAAATTCTATCTTCTGTTTTCAAAGGAGCCAGTTCTCAAACAAATCTAGTTAAACACCATCTGTTCTTCTCTTCCAACCTTTTCCCACAGTCTGCTCAAGGGAAGATTTAGCAGAGAGGGCATGACACCGATTGCAGGTGTCTAATATTTTCAGTCTGTTAGGCACATACAGAATTTGAAGTGCTGTGGTGGTCTGCTTTACACATAAGATTAAAGCACACTGAAGTTAATTTTAGATTTTGGCTTAGGACTATGGATGGTAAGTCATGATTTATGGTTTATCAAACACAGCCACTGTTTGATTTGAACCTAGCCAGATAACATCCTTTAATTATATATAATTGGCTTTAATCAAACAGTCTCTCCCAAGGTTTAAGAATATAAGTATAGCCATCTGGGATCTGCCTATCCCAGGCATCTTATGGACCCATTGTGGTTTTAGAGGGAGTTTGGGGGTTTTCCCCCAAAGATCTGGCATATGGCTTGGCTAATGCCCTTGTTGTGGCTTGAAATGAGCAGGTGAGGAGGATTTAGTTGCACCTGTGCAGACTCTCTGTGGATCTGGATCTTATAGAGCACATTGGTTTACCACCTCCAAGAGATGACCAAGCAGTTACCAAAAGATACCTAGAGCTTCATTGGAGGAAGATAAAAAGTTAATCAAGCACAGGTAAGAAACTTCATTAGGACTTACCCTAAGGCAAGGGTGTCAAACTGCCGGCCCACGGGCCAGATGCATCACGAGAAAACCGCACCCACCCCATTGCTGGCAATGGCGAAAAAGTTCCGATACATCATGCGACATCACATGACGTCGCTACTGACATGTCTGCCCTAAGGCAATAAGGGCTGTGAAATGTACTTACTTCTCCATCCTTATTGTTCTGCAAATAGCCTCTCCGTGGCCCTGTTGTGGGTGATCAGGTCCTTCTTTCGTAGAGAGAAGCAGGAGTCCTTGCAGGGCCACTTGGAGGAATGTTCTTCTTAGAACCAAAGAGAAATATTCTTCTCAGCCAAAGTTTAACTGCTCCCGTTGGACTTTGGATGAGCATATCTGTTGGAAGTGACTGAGACACATCCTATTATCTGAGAGGAGTTCAAGTCAGAAGGTCTTGAGGAGGTGGGAAGGGTCCTCACAGCTGTGAGTTTGCCATCTGTGTTCTGGACCCATGTCCTTCTTGTTGGTTAAGGCCTTCTGGGAGGTGACATCTGGTTGGGTCTAAGTGGTGGTCATTGCCTCTTTGTGGGAAGTAGTGGTATTCCTTTCTCAAGAGGCTATCCTTGGACCAACAGCTCACGATAACTTTCATCCAGTCTTCAACCTTCCCTTTCCCAACACTTTGTTTAAGGGTGATTAGTGCTCAGCTACTAGGGCTGTGAATGGATTATCTGGTCCCTTTTTAGCTGGGATTCAGACCCAGGTAAAGTACCGAGATGACATTGTCGTGCTTGTTGATTACCTTGGAGGACTTGGGACAAGGGAGCTTCAACCATTCTGGCCCTCCTGGATCTCTCAGAGATTTTCAGTATGATCAAACATGGTATCCTTCTGAAACCAGCTTCTGGGACTGCAACGTGGGATCCATCAGGGTTCAGGGCTCTTTCCAGTCCTGTTTTAACATCTGCATGAAAATGTTTATTGCAGCAATTTGCCAGCATGGGTTGCAACACCATCAAAATTTCTCTTTTATATCTTCACCCTGGCTCAAGCAGGTGATGCTTTTAAGGCAGACATGTCAAACACAAGGCCCGGGGGCCAGATCCGGCCCGCAAAGTGGTTTCATGTGGCCCGCGAAGCCATCCTGGAAACAGTGAGGGAACGGTCCCCGCTGCCTTGGCCCTGGCCCAGAGACCCTCCTTCTGCCAGAGACCCCCAGATCTGTCCCACTCCTGCCCAGGCCCCCATAGGCACCCTTGATGCGAACGATGTAGAGCTGGCCACGCCCACCCAGTAGGCCATACGCACTCTAGCCACGCCCACCCAGTAGGCCACGCCCACCCAGGCCATACCCACCCAGCCCCCTGAGGGCAACCGCAATGCTGATGCGGCCCTCAATGAAATTGAGTTTGACACCCCTGTATTAAGGTATAGACCTGGTGCTTGAATCTACTTTGAGGTATGGATAGAGAGGAATTGACCTTGACTCAATCCTGGGAAGATGGGGTGGCTTTTGGTTTTTGGCCCTTTGGGGCCTGGAGATATGACATCTTCGACTCATCGGAGAAAACTGATGTATAATTTGGGAATTCTCCTGGACTTGTGTCTACTGCTTGGCAAGAGGGTGGTAACTCTGGCGGAAAGGGGCAGGCTTCCCATAGATACATCTTCTGCCCAACTGTGCTCTTTCCTGAACCAGGAGGCTTACCTCACGATCACTCATGTCTTGCTTACTTCCTATTTGGATTATTACAACATGCTCAATATAAGGCTGCCCTTGAAGACGACCTGGAAGTTACAACTGGTCCAGAATGCGGTGGAACTCACAAGTGTCAGACATTCCTAGGTTCGTCCACAGGACAACCCTGTTATGTGAGCGGTACTTACTCCCAGTTTTTGTCCAAGTGCAATTTAAGATGCTGGTTATTGTTTTATTTTGAAAGCCCTACGTGGCATGGAACCAGGTTGTCTACAGGATCATCTCTGCTTGAGGACATCTGTGCATCCCACCAGATGGAAACACTCTGGATCTCTTCTCTTAAACCCTGCCATCTAATGGATTCCGACAAGCATGTCTTTTCCATTGCAAACTCTGCCCAATGGAACACTCTCCCCCCCCCCTTGAGAACTGACAGGTTCCTATCCGTTTATCCTTCCAGAGACCATTTAAAACCTGGCTCTTCCCCCAGACGTTGGGACAGGATGGGGTTAGAGTGGGAGAAGAATGTGGCTGCAATCAAGTATGGCTGTAGCACCAGGTTTTTGGTTTTCTGTTTTGTTGCTGTTGGTTTTATACTGTATTTGTATTATTTTATTGGTTGTGAGCCACTTAAGAGTTGTTTTTAAGATTGGCAGCTATACAAATGTTTTAAATAAATCTGGCCAATGACCTTCTTAGCCCAGCTTTCTGCTTCTTACAGGGACCAACAATTTCCTCTGGGGTATCTGGAAGGAGAAGGCAGACACATATCCTCCTCCCACCACTGTTCCCCTTTAATTGGTATATTGGAGATATTCTCTTCCCAACCCAGGGATAACACTGACTCTCAAGACTGCAATCTGTAGGTAAGATAATGAAAAACAGAAAAACAATGGGAACTAGACTTCCATCTGAATGCAGATTGGCTCCAGTGCCTAGAAATGAGGGGAGAGATTCCCTTCAATTTCCAGCAATGGTATTTATTAATTTATTTATTTCAATGTATATGCCACCCATCTCACCTAGAGGTAGTTATGCATTCGAGGAAATCCATCTGGCTAGACACCATCATAAAGAAAAGCAGACAGTAGGAATTAGTCAGGGTTTCAAACTAGTGTTAAGCTGCTGGCATCTACTTACTTTTGTGGGAAAATATTTACTGCTCCTAAATTTCTTCAGTGTGCTCGACAAAATATAAGTAGTAAAGAACAAGATGCAGCACCACAAAAGAACATCAGGGGTGAGAGGTCCTTTGGCTCCACATGTAGATCCAATGAATTCTCCATGCATCTCCTGACATTGCTGATTGGACAAAAAAAATTAAGAAGTAGCAAAAAGTACAGTGTCTTCAGCAAAGAAATGGGGCTAGCTGTGAATAAACTATAGTAAACATCTGAATACATTAAGGCTCCTAATTCTCAAATGAAGAAAACGTCATACAAGAACTGAAATTAGATCTTAATTTCAGTTAAATGTAGTGTTCTGTTCCCAAGCAACAAGAACATTTAGATGCAACTGTACACATTTAATAATGCTTTGGGGAAAATAATAAGTTTAAAATCCAGAATGTTGTCAATGCATGCATAAAAGAAGTGTTTAAAATTTAGCATCAGAGTAAAGCATATCAGGGGTGGAAATTAAAATGAAATTAAAATGACATATGGTACGAGGGCAATTTGGAAATAAACCTCCATTTGGTTATCAATGACAGACACTCACAGATACAGAACTTTTATTATACACATTAGAAAACTACATTACATTACTTTTCGACATAATCGCCATTCAAATTGAGGCACCTGTCATAACATCTCACAAGGTTTGAAATTCCTTAGTAGTAGTGTTGTTGTTGTTGTTAGCTGCGAAGTCGTGTCCGACCCATCGCGACCCTATGGACAACATTCCTCCAGGCCTTCCTGTCCTCTACCATCTTCTGGAGTCCATTTAAGCTCGCGCCTACTGCTTCAGTGACTCCATCCAGCCACCTCATTCTCTGTCGTCCCCTTCTTCTCTTGCCCTCAACCTTTCCCAGCATTAGGCTCTTCTCCAGTGAGTCCTTCCTTCTCATTAGGTGGCCAAAGTACTTGAGTTTTAGCTTCAGAATCTGGCCTTCTAAAGAGCAGTCAGGATTGATCTCCTCTAGGACTGACCGGTTTGATCGCCTTGCAGTCCAAGGGACTCGCAGGAGTCTTCTCCAGCACCACAGTTCAAAGGCCTCAATTCTTTGGCGCTCAGCCTTTCTTATGGTCCAACTTTCACTGCCATACATTGCAACTGGGAAGACCATAGCCTTGACTATACGCACTTTTGTTGACAGGGTGATGTCTCTGCTTTTTAGTGTGCTGTCTAGATTTGCCATGGCTTTCCTCCCCAGGAGCAAGCGTCTTTTAATTTCTTGGCTACAGTCCCCGTCTGCAGTGATCTTGGAGCCCAGGAAAATAAAATCTGTCACTACCTCCATTTCTTCCCCATCTATTTGCCAGGAATTGAGAGGGCCAGATGCCATGATCTTGGTTTTCTTAATGTTAAGTTTCAACCCAAGTTTTGCACTCTCCTTCTATCTGGGCTATGGTGGGGGGGGATAAAAAACATCAATGTCTGTCATTGATAACCAAACGGAGGTTTATTTCTGAATTGCCCTCATATATTCACATCTTCTACATTAAAACCAAAAGAAGAATTGATTAGTCTGAACGTATCGTTCATAAAAAAATCTGTCCCACTTAAAGGTACATGCAGACATATTGAATTTGTCGGATTTATTAGTCCTAATGTCAAAGTGTGAAACAAATATAAGCGCACGGAAGTTTATATAGTTCAACAAATATTATGCAGTGACATTGCTTAATTATTATTTGGATAATCAGCAGCATAACATATGACAAGCATATGAAGAACAAAATACATATATGCCCAGCCAACTTCAGAACATTAACCAATAATTGTTGCTGTTGAAAGGATACAGTAATTACTACTTTTCAAAGGTCTACAAGTTCTTTCACTGACTCAAGACCAAAAAAAGGATTAATGGCTTAGCCTTAGAACTTCAATTATCAAAATAAACAGGAAGAAAAGGGAAAACGTACTGAATTTAGGCCAAGGATCTGGTTACTTTAGGGTTTCCTTTAGCAAATGTAGCAAGTAGCTAGATAATTATTCCATGAATGTATTTACTCTCTTTAAAAAATTAAATATATTGAAGCAAATCAAGTAAAGTACAGTCAACATCACATGTCTATCCCTAGTGATTTGCAATATCAAGAGCCTTGGTGGAGCAGTGGGCTAATGCCTCCTTAAGTAACACCAGCTGCCTGCAATTAGTGCAGGTTCGCATCCCACCAGGCTCAAGGTTGACTCAGCCTTCCATCCTTCCGAGGTAGGTAAAATGAGGACCCAGATTGTTGGGGGCAATAAGCTGACTTTGTAATAATGCCACTTGGGGGGGCGAAAGCCCTAATAAGCAGGCATATACATAGAATGAAGGCTATTGCTAAGCACATTGGTTTGTGCTTAAATTGTAAGCCGCCCTGAGTCTTCGGAGAAGGGTGGGATATAAATGGGATTAAAATAAAAAAATTAAAATAAATAACTCTTTGCAGAGATCTCTAGCTAACAGCCACCCTCATAATTCTACACTATCCCATTTCTGACATCCAGTCAGGCTCACAATCCAACCTGTGAGGGCAAAAGCTCAATGCTTTTTAAATAGACTTCTCTGCTTAATATGCCACCTTACATTTTAAAAGAAAAGAAGGAACTGAATCAAGAAAATATTCCTATTACCAATTCCTAATATACCCAGGTCTTCCCATCAAAATTACTTCCCTTCCCTCCATCACTGGTTTTGTGGAAAAGAAATGCATGTAACCCTTCATCTCTTTTGGAAAGACTAATGTTCCATTCTAATCCATGAATCACAGAAATCATTTTGTCAACCATGCAAGTGTCAAGCTCATATACTTACAGAGACGGTGAGATTACCCCAGGCAACTTTTGAAGGATCGATCATTTGGCTGTTCCAGTACATCAGGGTATCATTACTGGGATTTGTAGGAGCTCCACATCTGCAGCTAGTGGGCACAGGAAAGGGTTAATGAGCATCACACGTAAAATCATGTTTACTTCTGAAAGCTCAATTCTCAATTTTTAAAGTTTCCATTGACTTGTTCTGATTTGAATCTTGCCATTATTGAATAAATTCAGCACACTAATGTTTCCTCCTCCTATTTTCCCTATGACAACCACAACCTGTGTCAATGTAAAACAGTTGTTTTATAACAACTATTCCAGGATCAAAAAGGAGGGGGGGACCCATTTGAGGCAGCTGGATTCAAAATGTTTTACACACTGCAGACTTTTAAAAAGTATTTCAATCTTTATTAATCAAAGACAAAATTAAACAACAATTATGTGAAAGCACAACTTCATTTTAATAATATAGGAATTGTCTGAAGAATCTCAACTATCTCTTTTGACCAAATCAACCCTATCCAAATTTTAATTATTTGCTCCATAAGTCATCCCCCCAGTATCAAAGGGAACACTGAGCTTCTTCCAATGCATTAAGGAATCTGTGAGAGAATCATTGCTCAGGCTTGCGCAAATTATAGAATAAATTGTGTGGACAATAGAGCCATGCATACTAATTACATGTACTGCTCCCCTCAGTGTTTTCTTAAAAGGAGCTCAACTTATCTTTGTTGAGCCTCAAAAAGCATTCTTGCTGTATTCTCTATGATACAGAAGAAGCAAGATCTTAGTCAAGCAAACATAAAAAAGGCTATCACCAGCTGTCCTCGCTCAAGAAGGACAAGGAGTGAGTCAAGAAGGTATCACAAATACAGGACAACCTGTGCAGGCCTCTCACTTTTGGAGCTCAAACAGGGGGTTCAACTTAGAGCAGACATGTCAAACTCGCAACGTCACGTCATGTCGCGAGACGTATAGGACAGTTTTGCCATTGCCGGCAATAGGGTGGGCACAGCTTCCAGATGACGTGTCCAGCCCGCGGGCCAGCAGTTTGACACCCCTGACACCTAAATTGCCCATTCATGCTACATACGACCTCAAACTTTCATTGCAAGGCCCTAGCTGCTCCAGTGAACCTATTGTACACTAGCTCTTATGTAACTATTGTTAGGTGATAATGGCTTTCTTTTATTTCTTATTTAGGAAGCTCTGTTGGTTAGAATGCAGTATTGCAGGCTAAGTCTGCCCACAGCCCGGAGTTCAGTCCTGACAGGGCTCACAGTTAACCCAGCCTTCCATTCTTCCAAGATTGGTAAAATGAGGACCCAGATTGTTGGGGGCAATATGATGACATTGTAAACCACCCAGGGAGTGTTGTAAAGCACTGTGGGGGTAGTATATAAGTCTAAGAACAATTGCTATTTCTGCACAATAAGGAATCTTACACCAGTTGGTGGATTTATATATATGAAGTATATATATAAGTTATATAAATTAAATTAAATAATTAAATTAAATTAAATTAAATTAAATAATTAAATTAAATTAAATTAAATTAAATTAAATTAAATTTTAATTTTAATTTTTAATGTTATCTTAATTGTGGGCTGTATTAATTTAATTTAATTTTATTCTCTCTTTTGTATTGTTTTTACCTTGCCCTGTGAACTGCCCTGAGTCCTTCGGGAATAGGGCGGTATATAAATTCAACTAATAAATAAATAAATAAATATATGAAGTGTGTGTGTGTGTGTGTATGCCATTTTTTTGTTTGAAATAGAAAAAAACAACAACACCAACTCACTAATACAAGGTCAGATGGTCCAGATTGCTATCCATGTAAAATGGGTAAGTCCTTCCCAGCTTAAACAGCTTCTCTATGGCCTCAAAAATGAAAATGAGGCAGATCAAAGAGGCAAAAGCTTCTTCTGTAAACCGAGTGATGTAGCAGACCAGAGAGCTAGCATCGGTGGCCACAAGCAAGAGGCACATGACTGTCGTCCACAAGCCAATGCAGGTTCGTAGAGCAAGATAAGAAAGCTTATAGTCTCTGCAAAGATGTGCCAAAGATAAGAAATAAGGAACATTGCATGCTGAAATCATTCAGATCATAAAATTGTAAAAGTATTGAAATGCAGAAATTGTTAAGCTTCATTAGCCATTAATTGATCAAGATCTTTTCTCAACTCCTATTCTTTCTATAGAAAGTGACAATACAGATAGTCCTTGACTTACAACAGTTCATTTAGCAACCATTCAAATTTACAATGGCACTGAAAAAAGTGACTTATGACCGTTTTTCACACTTACAACCATTGCAGCATCCCCATGATCACGTGATCAAAATTCGGACGCTTGGCAACTGACTCATATTTATGATAATGACCATGCTCGACTTACATCAGCTGTGGCCATTAAGCTAATCACCTGTCATTAAATGTAACATTGCATGACTGTGACTTGCAATTCTCTGCTGGATTCCCCATTGACCTTTTGCTTGTCAGTAGCTGGCCATGAAGGTCACAAATAGGAATCACATAATTGCAGAGATGCAGCAACAGCTACAACTTCAAGACTGGTCTCAAGTTTCCTTCTTCAGTACTGTTGTAACCTTGAACAGTCACTGAACAAGTGGTCAGTAAGCAAGGACTGCCTGTAATGGCTGAAAACTATATATATTGATATGGGTTGATTACTGATAAATGATCGCCATCTACAGCACCTTAAGCATTCTAAGATTTCCACCCTAGAATCATTACAAAGCTTTAAAAAACAACAACACCCTTCATTAGTTTCAAATTCAAAATTGGATAAATGATAAAGAAGCAGTTCATCCATTCTCTTCATTCAACCTATTTCTCACAAGCCATGAAACCTTCCGATTAAATCCACAGTGATTTAAGTAGGAATTGGAGTTCACAGAATATGAGTGGAATAATCCATTGAAGAAATAATAAGGGAACTCCCAGGCAATGTGGCACCTTTTAAAAGCCTGTAATATTTTTGGCCACATATGTTTTAATAGGAATCTGCCAGCATTCCAGATTAGATTACCTCTGTCTACTATTCTGGATGTGGAGCTGTTGTTATCCATCAGAGCCAGGGTTTGAATCTGAAGGGAGGAGAGAAATAACTGCTCACAATTAGCACTTGGGTTGAAAATACTAACCATAATTATTCCTAGGAAGTGGAAGGGGATGGGATACTATTTCTCTTCAGATACAGTATAATACATCCAACTACATGCATCATAACCGTATCAGAATTTCACATTTTCTACCCTACTAGCTTTTCAGGCTTTCTAAGCATTCAAATGAGTCCCAGCCTATAATACTGCTGCCTAACTGTACTCGTATTTTGTTTCGTTTTATAAAAGAGGATGGAGAGGTCAGCAGTTAGAAATAGGTTAATTTATCTCAGTTTGATTCATCATCACCACCATCATCATCCCTTGCAAAAAATACATAGCCTTACTTGCAGAACTTGTATAAAATTTTCTCGAAAACCAGTACTGGTCCGGTACTTCCCAGGATGGTGAGAGGCTGGCCAGCAAAGAGAGAGTAGACCACTCCAGTCAGTGAAGCTCCAAGCAAGGATTCCATAGCACTCTGCAGGTTTAAGCACAAACAAAAGAAGAGAAGAGCTCGCAATGGGTTAGACTAACAGTACATGCAGCCACTCTCCCTTTAGGATTCAGAAAACAGGGTACTTAATTAAATTGCTTTAATTTCCTCTCTCAATGAGATACCACTGAAGACAAGTCAAGGTGATAAGCTTTGGTTCTTCCAGTTGTGTTCTGTTCCCCCCTCCCGGAATACAAACAGACAAGACTAGCAAGAGTTAATTCTACAGACTTTAGTTAATTGCCTTCTGATAAGGCCTTGGCAGCAAAATAGGCTCGTTACCTCAAACTTCAGCTGGAATGA
Organism: Vipera berus; assembly: GCF_964194415.1. Taxonomy (NCBI): domain Eukaryota; kingdom Metazoa; phylum Chordata; class Lepidosauria; order Squamata; family Viperidae; genus Vipera; species Vipera berus. The sequence continues at coordinate 135,973,725 of NC_138203.1, forward strand.
GATAACATCCAAGTAAACAGTCCAGTAGCAGATGTAAAGAAGCGTTGCCAAGAATGCAGACCAGGGTTTCAAACACGAAGCAGAGTTCCAAAGATGTGACCAGAAGTTGTTTAAACTATTGTTCGTCACAAAGTTCTGAGACCAGCCACACCCCCTTTATACCTTATGGCGTGTGGCTCAATGACTCAGCTACTCCCTGGCCCTCCTACCTAACCTACGTTGCTGCAGACACTTGGCCCTGCGTCCTTCTCGAGGGTCTAGCCATGACTCATCTTCGCTAGACTGCTGCAGCTGTTCAAGCACCCGCCCAACCTGGCTGCTCCCCGGCTGTTCCTCTCGGCCTCCAGATGGAGACAGAGGCCTTGCCAGAGAGGAGGGCCCCAGAGAGGGAGGCCTTGCCAGTTCCTCCCCATCATCCTCAGAGTCCTCTTCCTCGGTTAGGACAGGCGCGGGGGTCAGGGCCACAAGAAGTTGGCAGGAGTTGAACTCTACTTACGGGCATCTAAATTCACTTTCTCCTTCCTCCACACTTTTACTTTTAATTAAAGGAGAGAGATCTGTTGTGATGTGGGAAAAAGCAGCACTTGTGCTGGCACTGAACTATATTTTTCAAAGATCCTGGAGCACTGGGGAACTACCAGAGGACTGGAAGAGAGCTGATGTAGTTCCCATCTTCAAAAAAGGGAAAAAAATGGATCCAGGAAATTACAGACCTATCAGCCTGACCTCAATACCTGGGAAGATTCTGGAAAAGATAATCAAACAACAAATCAGCGAACACCTTGATGCAAACAAAGTCATCACTAAAAGTCAACATGGGTTTGTCAAAAACAGATCATGCCAGACAAATCTTATTACATTCTTTGACCAAGTGACAAAACTAGTGGACCAGAGGAATGCTGTAGATATAATTTACTTGGACTTCAGTAACACATTCGATAAAGTAGATCACAACTTACTACTTGATAAGATAGAAAAATGTGGGTCAGATAGCATCACCACCAGATGGATTCGTAGCTGGCTGACAGGCCGTACTCAGCATGTGGTCCTCAATGGAACCGCATCTACATGGAAGGAAGTGTGTAGTGGGGTGCCCCAGGGCTCTGTTCTGAGCCCAGTGCTCTTCAACATCTTCATTAATGATTTGGATGAGGGGATAGATGGGGAACTCATCAAATTTGCAGACGACACCAAGCTGGCAGGAATAGCCAATACTCCAGAAGATAGGCTTAAGAAACAGAAGGATCTGGACAGACTCGAACACTGGGCACTATCTAACAAAATGAAATTCAATGGTGAAAAAAGTAAGGTTCTACACTTAGGCAGGAAAAATCAAATGCATAGGTATAGTATAGGTGGTACCTTGCTCAATAGTAGTAACTGTGAGAGGGATCTCGGAGTCTTAGTAGACAATCACTTCAATATGAACCAGCAGTGTGCTGCAGCTGCCAAAAAAGCCAACACAGTGCTAGGCTGCGTTAACAGAGGGATAGAATCAAGATCAAGTGAAGTACTAATACCACTTTACAATGCTTTGGTAAGGCCACACCTGGAATACTGCATCCAGTTTTGGTCACCACGATGTAAAAAAGATGTCGAGACTCTAGAAAGGGTACAGAGAAGAGCAACAAAGATGATTAGGGGGCTGGAGGCTAAAACATATAGGGAACGGTTGCTGGAATTGGGTATGTGTAGTTTAATGAAGAGAAGGGTGAGGGGTGACATGATAGCAGTGTTCCAATATCTCAGGGGCTACCACAAAGAAGAGGGAGTCAAGCTATTCTCCAAAGCACCTGAAGGCAGGACAAGAAGCATCGGATGGAAACTAGTCAAGGAGAGAAGCAACCTAGAACTAAGGAGAAACTTCCTGACAGTTAGAACAATTAACCAGTGGAACAACCTGCCTCCAGAGGTGGTGAATGCTCCAACACTGGAGGTTTTTAAGAAGAGACTGGACAGCCATTTGCCTGAAATGGTATAAGGTTTCCTGCCTGAGCAGGGGGTTGGACTAGATGACCTCCAAGGTCCCTTCCAACTTTATTATTATTATTATTATTATTATTATTATTATTATTATTATTATTATTATTATTATTATTAATATTATTATGTCACATAGCCACATTGAGAAAAATGACAACGTTGGCAAATTCAGCTTATCTTCTGAAATGGAAGGTACTTCTCAAATTAACCTCTACTGAAAATCAATGTTCTAACTAGCTACCGTACCTTTCTTTAATTTATGTTCGGAACATTAGCCTCCCCTAAAAACTGCAATCCACCCATAAACATTGTAGAGATGAATGAATGAATGAATGAATGAATGAATGAATGAATGAATGAATGAATGAATGAATGAATGAACAAATAAAACTGTCCAGGATATATCTGTGGATATGAAAGATGGGTTGAAATATATCCAGATAACTAATTTTAATCGCCTGTTTCAAAAAAGTAATTATGAAATGTGCCTTCTATCAGAAATGAATATCTGAAAGCCACATTCTGTAGGGGTGCTTTAAAATTCTATTAACAGGACACAGAATATGAATGGGGTAATTTTGCGTCAAGAGTGCCTTGTACTTCTAATCATTAGGCACGCTGAAGCTGCTCCACCAATATCTTCCTGTTAGAAAAACATAGAAAGTGCAGGAAGATCTGAGGCCCTTGTAAAATTCTGTGTATGTGAATGGATCACCATCCACTTAAAACCTTGCTGGGGGAAAAAATACACCAATAGTTTGGAACTGTGACCCATTCTAACTAATGCAAAATAGTATACAGACCAGCAGTGGTGAGGTTAAATGTCCACTGCTTTTGTAACATAGGTTTTGTTGTCACCTACCTTGACAATTATTCATAGCACATAAAAGGAAGAGGGTAAACGTTCTTACTATTTCTCCATCTGTTGCTTCTCCAAGCAGCCCCCCAAAGGTGATCACAGGAGACATGCTGGCACAATACAGGAAGAGAAAGGAAGCTAAACACTTCAAATTCAAAGCATCTCTATAGTCGCTCCAGTACCAAGGAGCTTTCCGTTTTATATCCAAGATCAAGCCACCAAAGAGCCTGCAAAGCAAAGACAGAAATTTCTAAGATGTGTTGGATTCACAGCAGTGAGTTAAATACAACAACAACATAGCCAAAGACAAACCATTTCCCAACACATAATATTGAAAGTGGAGCGGCAGCTCTTTGACATATTCATCCCATTATTTGTCCACAATTCTGATTTATAGGCTTGTATCTGATTCAAACTGAGATTCCCCTGTTCCATATTACCAGAAGCTTTCTTTCTCATTATAGTTCTTGGTGCTAGCAAAAGTGATCTGGACCAATTCTTCAAAAGTTGCCCAGATGTCGCTATCCTAAATCTACTACAAGTACTCCTAGACCAGGAGTAGGCAACCTTGGCTCTTTTATGACTCATGGACTTCAACTCCCAGAATTCCTGAGCCAGCATGGCTCAGCTTGGAAATCTCTCCCTTTTCCCTCAGCGTGGCTGGCTCAGGAATTTTGGGAGTTGAAGTCCACGAGTCATAAAAGAATCAAGGTTGCCTACCCCTGTCATAGACATACAACTGTTTAAAGTTACAGTGGCACTGAAAAAGTGACTGATGATTGGTCGACACAACTACAACTCCCACAGCATTCCCACGGTCATGTGATCAAAATCTGGGCACTTTGTAACCAGCGTGTATTTATAATGGTTCCAAGCATCCCAGGGCCATGTAATCGCCACTTCTCAAGTGGCTTTCGACAAGTAGAGTCAATGTGGGAGGCCAAATTTGCTTAACAACAGCATAACTCACTTAAATTATTATTATTATTATTATTATTATTATTATTATTATTATTATTATTATTATTATTATTATTATTATTATTATTAAATGTGATTCACTTAGCAACCATCGCAAAATAGGTTGTAAAACTGGGCGTTACTCACTTAACAACTGTCCTGATCAGTAACAGAAATTCTGTCCTAATTGTGGTTGTAAGTTGAGGACTATCTGTGCCTAGTTCATAAGGTGTCCGTCCCTGAGTTTATAGAGCACTTGTAATGAAAGATGGGGAAATTTCCTTTAGTAAGTTTGGCCAGTACACGGCCCGCAAACACCACTTCTGCAACTGTGCAAAACTCTTGCATGCAGTCTGTAGTAGCACAGGGCAAAATGAAAGCCTTAAAATTTGGGAGAAGTTGTTTCCTTTATTTATTTATATTTAACACTTCTTAAACGCCCATCTACCTCATTATAATAAGGACTGAATTGGGCAAATAATAATAATTATTATTATTATTATTATTATTATTATTATTATTATTATTATTATTATTATTATTATTATTATTATTATTATTATTATTCCAGAGAGAAAATCAGCATCTTAAGCTAGAGACATTTAACCTTTTGAAGCATCCACAAAATTAGTCAATAATTTAAGCCGCTCTATTGCGCTGATGCCACTGATGGCACTGGCCATGCCCCCTGCAGGCCACAGAGGTCAAATACCTTTTAAAATGCAGTACTAGCTAGTAAAAAGATGGCTTATCCGCTGCTTCAGGGGCAGCCACACAAAACTCCCAGGACTCACTTTCCTGTTCTCTGGAGCTCCGGCCCCATGTGATCCTCCATTTCATCATCACAAAGCTTTCCATTAGATAACTTTCGCGCTCCAGGGATCTTCCTCTTATCCTAATGAAAAGGAAAACTGACAAATTAACTTGATTCTTCTGGCTTTTGAATCAAAGACACAGTGGCCTTTTTAAAAAATAAAGAAAACTCAACATCAAAATGGAGGCTAAGCCTAATCTTGTGGTTACAACACTGCTTGTGTACCAAAAGCCGTATAAATGCCACACAGGTAGTCCTCGATTTACAATCATTCATTTAGTGACCGTTCAACATTACAACAGCACTGAAAAAAGTGACATAACAATTTTTCACACTCACAACCGTTGCAGCATCCCCAGGGTCACCTGAACAAAATCTGGACACTTGGCAACTCGTTCACATTTATGATGGTTGCACTGTCTCAGGGCCATCTGATCAGCTTTTCTAACATAAAATGACTAGCTAGTTTAAGTTAAGATCGTAATATGACTAGCTAGTTTAACATCATAAAATGGGGCAAAGCTCACTTAACAATGTCTCTTAGCAATAGAAAGTTTGGGCTCAATTATGGTCTCAGGTCAAGGGCTACCTGCAATTTTATTTGCACACAGTTGCCTTATTGTTGATATAGCTTCCACTAGGCAAACAGGATCATTTCTCTTCCCTTGCAATTGCAACAGGCCAAAAAGCTGAGACAACTCTCTAGGTATCAGCTAATAAATGACAAACATATATGTATTGTGCTATGATTCTACCCATCTAGTTTACAGATACTGTAGTATCCCCCATATCAAAAGGGACACACTGGCTCAGTGGGTTAGAACGCTGAGCTTGTCGATCAGAAGGTCGGCAGTTTGGCGGGTCGAATCCCAAGTGCCACGTAGCAGAGCGAGTACCTGTTACTCATCCCAGCTTCTGCCAACCTAGCAGTTCAAAAGCACGTAAAAATGCAAGTAAAAAAATAGGGAGCACTAAGGTGGGAAGGTAACAGCGTTCCGTGTGCCTTTGGCGTCTAGTCATACCGGCCACATGACCACGGAGATGTCCTCAGACAAGCTCTGGCTTTTCAGCTTTGAAACGGAGATGAGCACTGGCGCCTAGAGTTGGAAACGACTAGCACGCATGTGCAGGGGAACCTTTACCTTTAACTTTATCCCCCATATCAGACTTGATATTTTAAAAATATTACCATTTTGTTTTATTGAGCTAAAGAAGTAGGCCACAGTTTACCTGGGAAGGAATGCTTTTAGGTGGCTCAATTCTGATTGATGGGTCCCATTCCCCAGGTGGCAGCACAGTCACCTGATCTAGAAACTCATCAATGCCAGCTAAAAGATCACTTCGATCCTTGGCTTTATAAGCAACATCATGGAAAACCTATAGATACACAAGACCAAGAGAAAATGCATTAATCATGATACTTCCTTACACACAATAGCTAAATCAATTCTAATTTCCCCATATACTGTATTCTCTCAAACAGCATCTTTGATTGTCTGGACAACTATTCTGGTAAAACAAGCGAAACTTTAAAATAATCTACCTTGAATGTGGAACAATATATAGATACATATGAAATAGCATCCTTGCATAATTTCCCACCAGAATCAAACATTTTTCCCTTAGCTGAGTGTACCAGTCATCCTAAACTACAGCTGTCTAACTGTGGCCCATTAAAAACAAGAACAAAGCTGGCTGTGATTATATAGTATATGAATGGAAAGCTAAGTAACACATAATATGGGTTACTACAATACATGAACCAAGTCATGTAAATATTAAAAGGGGAGTGTGCATCACTAAAAACAATTCTACTATGTGTTTACTAATGCTTTATTTGGAGTGTGTGGGTCATTACTTCTGACTTTTATGACTCTGTTGGTGTCCTTTTATGTATAGCTCTTTCAAAACAATGTGAACGGGCCCGCAGTGCTTCTCAACCTTGACAACTTTAGGAAACCTGGACTTCAACTCCCAGAATTCCCCAGACAGCCATGCAAAGGTTAAGAAACTCTGCTGTATAGAGTGAAATGATGCATACTTCACTTACCTCGTCAGTCATGAGGGTAGCCATTGACCTTCCAATCTCATGGTATTGCTGTCCTTTCCCTACCGGACCCAGCAAGACAAACAAGAACCTAGTCATTAAAAGAGAAATAGGGGAAAAAAATGTCTGCAATATAAATCAAACATTTTAAGCCGTTTGGAAACTATGTCTCATTTAAATGAGACAGACCCTGTCCAATTAAAGAAAAGAAAAAGTCTTCAAAAGGCCTTTCCAAGATCTTCCAGAACAATGAAACTTTTCTCCAAGTGTGCAGCTGAAGATGAAATTGTGCTGAAGATGAAATTAATTTTAATTTTAATTTTTTAATTTTAATTCCATTTATATCCCGCCCTTCTCCGAAGACTCAGGGCGGCTTACAAGCTTAGCAGTAGCCTTCATTCTATGTATATGCCTGCTTATTAGGGCTTTCACACACACCCCAAGCGGCATTATTACAAAGTCAGCTTATTGCCCCCAACAATCTGGGTCCTCATTTTACCTACCTCGGAAGGATGGAAGGCTGACTCAACCTTGAGCCTGGTGGGATGCGAACCTGCACTAATTGCAGGCAGCTGGTGTTACTTAAGGAGGCATTAGCCCACTGCTCCACCAAGGCTCCCTACTCCCTACTGAACCCACCAAGCTCTGTGTTGTTTACACTAAAGTCCTGCCTACATTCAGTCTCTTGTCCATAAGACATCTTCAACTTTTTTTGGGGGGGGAGGGGGAAGGTAGGAGGTAAACCTATCTCCTTTCCATTTAGATCACATACCTTTCTGGATTCAGTCAATGCAAAACAAAATCCTGAGCAGAATAGGAACAAAAAGGACGGGCCTTTCTAACTGGGCACTGGTTGATCTGAAAGATTTTGTATAATTTATCTGGGAGAGCACTCCTAGCACATTACAAGAAACAAACATATGCTTTCTTCCTGTATATCAGCGCATATGTTTTCTGAAGAGTGTACACAGGTTATGCCCAATGTATGTGCATTTACGTGAAATCTTCACTTTCCTGTGTATAGGCATTCTGCATGCACACACATGCTTTTCCTATGTCGGTTAGTGATTTGCTACATATCTCCTCCTCCAGAAATTACTAGATATTGATGACATCCATGGAAAAAAAATCACAAAATTTTGTATTATACAGTATATGTAGATAAACATTAATGCACATTAATGTAATATACTCTCCCAAGGCATCCCCTACCCTGACATGCTTCATGCTCCACTTCCTGCCTCTTGGGTCTTTTCCCACTTCCACTGACTCCTCACAGGCCTTAAGCCTGATTCCCATTTCCCTAAGCAAAACACCCTTCTCGCTCCTTACCTTTTGAAGAGCTCCGAGGCCTTCCAGAGAACTGGGATGACTTTCTTCTTTGCATAGCCACATGGCACAGTTCTGAAAGCAGCCACCGTTTTGTCCCACTGACAACATGGTGGCCGCATCTGGGGTTGCTGCTGCACTGCCTGGGGACAAACTGCTTCATTTTGCTGCCTTCACCAGCTCTGCGCAATGCTGCAGAAGAATTCAGAAGCTTCTTCAGCATTGTGGAGAGCTCTCCAAGGCAGCAAAAAGCAGCAGTTTGTCTGGCGGCCACCATTTTGTCCCCACTAGTTTATGGGCAGGGACTAAATGGCGGATGCATTTGGATCGTTGCCGCATGGGACACAGTGCTTTGTTTTGCTGCCTTAACAAGCTCTGCCCAGTGCTGCAGCTTCAGAAGCTCCTGCAGCACTGTGCAGGCCTAAGGTAGCAAAACAAAGTAGTTTGTCTGGTGGCCATCATTTTGTCCCCACCTGTTTGTGGGCAGGGACAAAATGGCTGCTGCATTTGGGTCTCCACAATGCGGCCCAGAGTCTCATGACCAGCCCTCCCTCCATAACATGAGGTCTGGAGAGCTTCAGAAGTTAAAACTGGGGCACAATGGGGATGTGAGGAGGAGGCCCAATTACTGCAGGTTTCCGGTGGGGTGGGATAGGGGGAGAGAGCTGGGAAGGCACTGCAGCAACCCTGTGGTGGTTGATTAGGGCAAACAACCCAGGCCCACTGCAGCTGTCCTAATTTTTAAATGAGGTCATAAGTAGCTTTGGGGAGTTGTCGCCTGTAATTTCTAACATTTGCTAAATGGCCTGTTGCATCTTGAGGATTACCTATATTTAATACTGAAGTATGAATATTTATGGATCCTCTAATAGGATGCCTCGTAGTAGGCGTAGCTTTTTAAAAAGGATTTAATAATGTAAGAATAGGCAGTATCCACAGCCATCTAAATAAATGTTTAAATTTTTCCTATCTTGAGTCTACTGAAAAAGTTGGATTTTTATTACAGTCAAAACGGTAAAAAAAATTTAAAGCTTCAGTCTAAATTACAAAATTACTAAAGTGGATGACTATTTTTTTTTCTGAACTCAGTGGAGGCAACATTCCAAAGTTTGCAACAAACACAATTTTAAATGGCATGGACAAATTATTTACAAGCATAAGCTCAAGTGTAATAATCAAGGTGACAAATAATATTAGTAGTGGATAAGCAGTGTGAAATTAGCACTAATTACTGCTAGGTAGATTGAGAAGGTAAAAAAAAATGAAACCCCAAAGGTGGTAAACCATCACTTCGGTTGCACTGCCAAGAAAACTACATAGCTGCAGTCACTAAGAATCAACAGTGACTTGAAGGTATCAGTACTATTAGTTATCCCAAAACATCCCCATCATCATTACCACATTTTACCTCGTAGGGAGGGGAACCTCAGTCATGCCTGGAAGAAGAACAGCTGGTGATAAGCGTAAGAAGGCAACAATAGGTTGCTTCAAGAAATCTGCTTCTCCAACTAAAACATTTGCAGCTTCGGCTCCAACAGGAATCTTCTTCATAAAATGAAGGTCTGCCTAATTAAGAGAGAAAAAAAGCTTAATTTTTAAGGCAGAACTGATATTATGATGCATCTAATAAATACAGATAATCCTCACATCCCAATCATTCTTTCAGCAACCGTTCAAAGCTATGACAGCACTGAACGAGATTTATGACCAGTCCTTGAAGGTATGGCCGTCATAGCACGCCCATGGTAATTTGATTGTAATTTGGATGCTTGACAACCAGTGTACATTTACAACAGAAGTGGCATCTTGGGATCATGCAGTCCCCATTTGCAAGGTTCACAGCTGACATCCAACAAGCAAAGTCAATGAGGAAGTCAGCAGGAATTCGCAAGTCATGGTCACATGACATCACGCTTAATGACTCATGGTGATTTGCTTAACACCTGCAACTGGAACTGATGTAAGTCAGCATGGACATATGTTGTTGTTGATGTTGTTGTTGGCTGTTAGTTGCAAAGTCGTGTCCGACCCATCGCGACCCTATGGACAACGTTCCTCCAGGCCTTCCTGTCCTCTACCATCTTCTGGAGTCCATTTAAGCTCACACCTGCTGCTTCAGTGACTCCATCCAGCCACCTTATTCTCTGTCGTCCCATTCTTCTCTTGCCCTCAATCTTTCCCAATGGACATGCGACATTTCACTTAACAGCTGTTTTACTTAGTGCCAGTCCCAGTTATGGTCAGGGACTACCAGTATAAACTCCAGAGAACCTCCTCCTTTGGGGGCTGATTTTAGAATTGTTTAAAATAATTATACAGAAATGTTCATATTTAGATGAGATGCTGACATACCATGGCTGCTACTCATATGACAGCAATAGTTGCCCAAGGTAAAACTCCAGGGAACCCAACTCTTTTCCCATTGACAGTGACATTATCACAAAGTCAGTCTGGCTGAAGATGCCAATTCAAAATAAAAGCAGTGCCAATTGTTTTCATTTGACTTTGATGGAGTCAGATCTTATTGGCTGCAAGAGGATCTTATAATTAGTGATAAACAATTAAATTAACTCACTTTGCACACGTCTGTTGGGGTAGTATCATGAGTCAATCCATTTCTAACATCTAGTGTGTTAGAAGGAGGATGAAGAGACAATGAAGTCACTCCTAAGTAGAAACAGAGAAGAAAAATATAGATAACTTGTTACATTAATTATTACATTAAATACCACACATATATATAATTTTGAGAAAAATTATATTCGAGTACAAACCTTTCTCAGTATAAACACAGGTAGAATGCCTGATTTCACTTACAATGTCCATCTGTCCATGGATTATTTTATTTATGTGAATGGTGAGTACAAGAAAATAACTTTCATGAACTTCAGTGTAACAAACTTTTAAAGTGGTCAGCTCATGGCAATTTTCACTTTCAAGCAAAGGATGCAATTCTTTCAAAAGAGCAATTTGAGCAAAATGACGGGTGTTTCCCAGATCAGGGCTTTTCAACCAGTGGTACGGGTACCACCTGTGGTACATGGGCACCTGGCAGGTGGTATGCGACCATCCTAGAAAAGTGGTAGCGGGGGAGGGGAATGAGCTGAACTGGTGGCAGCACCGCACAAGCCTGAGCGAGAGACAGCTGGAGCTGCAGGGCTGTCAGGGCTCAGCGGAAGGGCCAGGATCAGCGCCAGTCTCCAGCTGGAGCTTGGCGCTGATCCTGGCGCTTCTGAGCCCAGAAGAAGCGCCAATCAGCTGGAATGTTGCAGCATCTCCAAGATCTTGTGATTTACATTCAGGTGCTTGGCAACTGATTCATATTTATGGCGGTCACAGTGTCCCAGGGTCATGTGAAGTGACCAAAACCTGCTGCAACCACCCATCAGAGGGGGGGGGATAAAAACCAAACACCCCCTACCCCACCCACTCTGCCAATCTTCAACAGAAATGCTCACAACAATGAAAACCTTGGACAGGAGGAAGAGCGCCGCTGGGTGGGCAGGCAGGTGTCTTGCTCAGCTGTGGCTTGGGGGGCACTTTTTTCAGTGCCATTGTAACTTCGAACAGTCACTAAGCAAACTGTTGTAAGTCGAGGACTACCTGTACTTCATTACTTTTTTTTTGGTCAACAAGTTTTTGACACCTTGCTAGGCGACTGGTGGTACTCGGATGTTGCCATATCCTAAAAGTGGTACAACGGGTGAAAAGGTTGAAAAGCCCTGTCCTAGATCCCTCCAGGTTTTTTTTCATTATTGAACTGAACAAATGGTGAAAGTGAATGTTTCTAAAGAAATGGTATACCTTAAGAAGGTGAAAATTTCATCCCTAAAACCAAAATTTCTTTTTAGAAAATAAACAAAAACTTTGTATAAATTTGCTGACTATATATATTCTTCCACTGTTCTGGGATTTCCATTTTTCCAATTTTCAAGCACGAACAAAACTGGATTGAAAGAAAATGAGTATGGAGGCCGAAACATCAATAATTTGCACTATGTTGATGGCAGCATTTTTATAGCTGAACATAAAAATGATATGCCACCTCTAGTAATTAAAGTCAAGAAACTTAATGAAAAAGGTCCAGGATGGGGCAAGTTCACCTTGGGGAAGAATCTATCTATATGGTTGTTAACAGTCAATACTGAGTTGACACAGCATAATAAATCAATGTCACCACCTCTAGAGGCTTTTGGAAATTTACAATAAAAATGCTTATATAAAAATGATTAACATACTTATTATATCAAAAAAAAACCATTGAAAAGTGGATCTTTACCTGGGCCAGCAGGATTATTCTTATAATTCTACACTTTGGAGAGTTTGTTTGGCTAAAACCTAATTAAATATAAGTTGGATCATATGCAGTGGTGGGATTCAGCCAGTTCACATCAGTTCGGCATAACTGGTAGCTAATTTTTTGATGCCCAGGCCCAGAATGGACTTCCGGAAGTGGCATCCACACAGAGAACCGGTTGTTCACATATTTGAATCCCACCACTGATGATACACAGTGCTTTTTTTCTAAAAAGGTGCCAGAACTCAGAGGTGCTGTCACTGGGAGCGATGCCAGTGTCTTGCTACAGCGTCGCCGCCCATCCTCTGCACCCCCACCCCTGCGGCTTGGAGCCACATGCTGCGGGGATTCCCCTCCCCACAGCTGCCATGGAGATTCCCCTCCCCACAGTTGCCACACCTCGGCCCATGCTGAGCCCCCACCCGGAGCTGCTCCGAACCCCGACCCAGAGCTGTGTTCCTCGTGGCAGTGGTCTCCGGCGCCAAACAGCCTCTTTCCAACCACATCAGAAAAATTTGTAACAAACATTGGAATTCTCAAGTCCATGTTTGGTATTTCCCAGCAATCTGTTACTGGAAGGAAAAAGCAATCCCTGCTGCGTTACTGATCCCAGAGAAGCATTTGCATGTATGCAGGTATCCTTAGGGTGCCATAGTTATGGATGAGAAAAATTGTTTGCAAAGTTGGCATTTCTGGATGTAATACAATATGTATATACTAGGTTAATTATTTAAAGACTGAAGTGCATCATAGCTAGATTCTAAATAATCTGTTTTTCAAAACACACAACAGTCCAAACAGTAAAAGTAAAGTCCAAATTAAGAATATTTCATTCTTAAGAATTGTTTAATTTAAAGTGGTTTAGTTATAATAGATGGTTATAGATTCAAAATAGTTTTCAAGAGTGTACAAAAGATACTATTTTTTTTCTAGCATCAGCTAAATTAGACATATTACATTAAGAAAGATGTTTCTATTTCTTTCCTGTTACCTTTATTGATTTCATTTCATTAACATAGGAAATAGATTATTTTGTTATCTAATTTTACCTTCCAAAAAGACAGAAGCAGATGAAAAATGTGAGGTTCTTTCCTGTTGGCTTTTTTGAATTAGCTGTTTTAGATTCTAAAAGTTTAGTTCCTAAAGAAGTAACCTTGTAAATAATTTTAATGTCCTCCTCTAGTGCAGGGTAGGCAACCTTGGCTCTTTTATGACTCAAGGACTTCAACTCCCAGAATTCCTGAGCCAGCATGACTCAGCTTGGAAACCTCTCTCTTTCCCCTCAGCGTGGCTGGCTCAGGATTTCTGGGAGTTGAAGTCCACGAGTCATAAAAAAGAGCCAAGATTGCCTACTCATAAAGCCAATAAAGGGAGCTCTTTTTTTGCAAAAAAAGGTGCCAGAACGCCATTCAGAGCGTTCTATGAGAAAAAAAGCCCTGATCATATGTATACCTGATGCTCAAAGCAGACAATGTCTGGACTCATCCGTGATAAACCATAAATTGCTTAGGCTAAATAGTTAAGGTAAAGGCCAACAAATTACAGTATACCTTAACATAATGTGTGAATTAGGCCATCAATTCAATATAGTTAACTTATTTGGGGACAGGATATTATACAAACAGAGTAGTTTTGGTTAGTTTCACTAGAGATTATCATTCACTTTATTATGTGAATGCAGCCAGTTTGTCTTCCAAACTGCTGAGGCAGTATAACCAAATGGAGAGGATGAACTGCACATCCGTGCATCGAGTCCAGAGTCACTCAGAATGAGATGGGTGACATATAAATTTAATAAATAAATAAAAATAGGTTGAATAAATTTTATCAGATGGAGCAAGTATTCTCCAAAATAATTTTTATGTTCTCTGTATTCCTCTGTTAGCCTGGAGTACAGACAATCCAGAAAACAAGCAGAGGTACTGATAGATTAAGAAGGGATCACAAGATGTGTACACAAATTTTTTTGGTCTGGATTTGAGTGTTGTGCGACTGAGCGACTGGTAGTTCTAAATAGTAAATTAGAACCAGATATGTTATATATTCCTAATGATTTCTCAACATAGGGTTTATACTTCCTAATATAATGTGGAAATTGGGCCAAAATGGCCATAGGACGGAGATCCTTACCAGTATTATCTATTGAGTGAGGATCAGACTTTTTCTGTCCACTTTCTCCAAAGGAACGGACAATTGGAAGGATGTTTCTCCTCTTTTCATGCTGATGATGGTGTTTTTTCAAGAGGGTTTCCCAGAATTTTTTACGTGTAGATTCATAACAAGATTCCTGGCTATCCAGGATCATTTCTGAAAGACAAAACCACCTAATTATACAAATGCAATACACATTGCACTGCAACCAGTGATCCCGAATTAAAATTATATTAATTAAACCCTGTTATGGTTGGAAGGTTCATAGTATATTTTTTGTAAAGGAGGAAAGAAAGCGCTTGGACCGATTCCCACCTCCCTCTCCCACAACCGGGTCGAGTCTTTAGTTAATGCCTGGCAACAGGCTGCTTTGGAGGCTCTCGACCGCGTTGTCCCTTTGCGGCCTCTGACCCGGCGCAAGTCCCGACTCGCTCCTTGGTTCTCCAAGGACCTGCGGGAGATGAAACGCCAGAGAAGGGGCCTAGAGAGCATTTGGAGAACCAGTCGGTCTGAGTCTGACCGAACACAGTTAGGATCCTTTTCTAGATCTTAACTTGTGGCAATGAGGGTGGCAAAGCGTGCCTACTTCACCACCCTCATTGCGTCCGCAGATAAACGCCCGGCCGCCCTATTTAGAGTGGTCCGCTCCCTTTTAAATCAAGAGACGGGAGAGGACCCCCTACATGGACGGGCTGAGGAATTTAGTAAATATCTGGTGGACAAAATTGCTCAGATTCGGGCTGGGCTGGACTCTGACTGGGCAGTATCTGACGAGAGGGAAACGCTGAATTTGGCCAAGTACATTTGGGAAGAGTTCGATCCTGTGACTCCGGATGAAGTGGACAAGATCATGGGGAAACTAAGTGCCGCCACATGTTTGTTGGACCCGTGTCCCTCCTGGCTAGTCTATGCATCTCGGGAGGTTACACGAGGCTGGCTCCTAGCAGTTATCAATGCCTCACTGAGTGAGGGGTACTTCCCTGCCGCCTTGAAAGAGGCGGTGGTAAGGCCCCTCCTCAAGAAACCGGCATTGGATCCAGCTGTTTTAAACAACTTCCGTCCTGTCTCCAACCTTCGCTTCCTTGCGAAGGTTGTTGAGAGCGTGGTGGCACGACAGCTCCCTTTGAACCTGGAGGAAGCTGAATATCTAGATCCGTACCAATCGGGTTTCAGACCCGGTCATAGCACGGAGACGGCATTGGTTGCGCTGGTGAATGATCTCTGGCGGGCCCGAGATAGAGGTTATTTCTCTGTCTTGGTCCTATTAGATCTCTCAGTGGCTTTTGATACCATCGACCACGGTATCTTACTGCGTCGTCTTGAGGGGTTGGGAGTGGGAGGCACCGTTCTGCGGTGGTTCTCCTCCTACCTCTCGGACCGTTCGCAGACGGTGTTGGCAGGAGGGCAGAGGTCAAGCCCTAGGCCTCTTAGTTGTGGAGTGCCTCAGGGATCGGTGCTCTCGCCCCTCCTGTTCAACATCTATATGAAGCCGCTGGGAGAGATCATCCATGGCTTCGGGGTGAAATATCATCAATATGCTGATGATACCCAGCTATTCATCTCCACCCCGAACCAACCCAGTGATGCCCTCGATGTGATGTCCCGTTGCCTGGAAGCGGTACAGATTTGGATGGGAGAAAACAGGCTTCGACTCAACCCGGCCAAGACTGAGTGGCTGTACATACCGTCATCTCGTTTAGTCCAAGAGGTTCCATCTTTGACTATAGGAGGAGAGATGTTACCTCCCATTGATAGAGCACGCAATCTGGGCATCCTCCTAGATTCACGACTCAGTTTTGAAGATCATATTGGAGTCGTGGCTAGGGGGGCATTTGCACAGATTCGCCTTATATACCAATTGCGCCCCTTTTTGGACCGAGATGCCCTACGTACAGTCACCCACGCACTCGTTACCTCCCGTATAGATTACTGTAATGCTCTCTACATGGGGCTGCCCTTGAAGACCACCCGGAGGCTTCAGCTGGTGCAGAGTGCAGCTGCACGGGTTGTGATGGGAGCACCCCGATACTCCCATATTACACCCCTCCTGCATGAGCTGCATTGGCTACCGGTTGCCCTCCGGGTGAGATTTAAGGTGCTGGTACTTACCTTTAAAGCCCTACATGGCTTAGGCTCGGGATACTTACAGGACCATCTGCTGCCGGGAAAAAATTCCCATCGCCCAGTATGCTCACACAGAGAAGGCATCCTCAGGGTACCGTCAGCTAGGCAATGTTGGCTGGCGACCCCCAGGGGGAGGGCCTTCTCTGTGGGAGCGCCAGCCCTATGGAATCAGCTCCCCCCTGAGCTTTGGATGGCCCAAAATCTCCTATCCTTTTGCCGCAGCCTCAAAACACTCCTTTTCCACCAGGCTGACCTGGACTGACAGGCATTTTAATTAATTATATTTAGAATTTTTAATTTATTTTTAGTTTTTAATTTTAATTTATTGCACAGATGATTTTAATTTTATTTTTATCTTGATTTATGTACTTATTATATGTTTTGTTGTTAGCCGCCCTGAGTCCTTCGGGAGATATGGCGGTATATAAATCCCATCAATAAATAAATAAATAAATAAATATTTTTTCCTATTATAGCAGCAAACTTGATAATTCTTTCTGCACTTGCTGCTAGTTGCATTTTTAAAACTAGTCCATTAAAAGAAAATACTATTTCAAGAACAAGAATGTGTTTCTTCTTCCAAGGACGCCGGCATTTATTTCAATGTCAGAAGGGTTCAGGCATCACATAATGCAATCTTATTTAGATGTTCACTCTCCGTCTTCTCTTTTTTTTTATTAAAAAGTTTTACAATACATTTTATCTTTAACAAACCAAAAAAAGAAAAAAACCCTCCCAACCCCCTCCCCTCCCACCCTCTTCCCCCTCCCCAACCCTCCCCAACCCCTCCCTCCCTTTCCCCCCCCCCGCTTCCCAGAGCAAAATACAGGGTATAAAAATACAAACAATCATAATCTAACTTACGCAAACAATCCTAAACTATTTAAACTACCGAACTTTAACTCATATAAAAAAAACTCCAAACATATATATATATATATATCATATCAATAATTATACAAATACAAAATAATACTTTCCAATCTAATACCAAAACACAAGGTATAAAAATACAAACAATCATGATCTAACTTACACAAACAATCCTAAACTATTCAAACTATCAAACTTTAACTCATATAGGTAAATTCCAAACATACATATATCATATCAATGATTATTCAAATACAAAATAATACCTTCCAATCTGATACCCAATAAAAACAATCCCAAATAAACCAATTTATATCAATTGTCTAAAACTATTCCTCATTCCAACTAAGCTTTAAATTCACATTATCCTAATGTGTTATACAACTTAAAATACCATAGATTACTTTCCAAACTTAAAAAATTTTTATATAATCACATCATTCTTATATTCTTATATTCTATTACCTATTCCAATATTACCCATAAAAATATTACAAGTTAGCTTCAATCACAAAGAAAACAATTTATATCAATTTTATAAAACTATTCTTCTATCCAACTAAAAGCTTAAAATTTTTCATCCAAATAACAAATCATAACCTACAGAATATCAATAAACACTACTACAAATCTTCCCAATTAACTTTTCATAATCATCTTAAAACTAAAACAACACAAAATATTACATAATTATTTTATAAAGGTAAAAAATATATCCCCAAATATTTAGTCCTTCTAGCAATTCCAATTCCCATAATCCTTATTACATTATAGTCTCTTACAATTATGTGACTAAATCTTCAGGCTTGATTCATTCGTCCAGAAGTAGCACGCCTCTTCCAATTTCTGGCCTTCTCCAGTGATAATGAAATTTGACCCACTCCTGTATCTTTCACATCTGTCTGCGTTAACCCTTCAGCAACTTGCAGGTTCTCTCTGGAACGTTGAGACTCTCTCTCACCTTTTTTCTTTGTAGATTCCAAAGATGGTATGGGGACTGCTTTTAAAACATTACTGTAGAAATCACGTGCCTGAATCTCCGTGGTAAAACAATACCTCGTACCTTCATAGGTCACCACCATACCCACTGGTATTTGCCATCTAAACGTGATATCACGTCGTCTCAATTCTTGTGTCAAAAAAGCAAATTCCTTCTTTTTTCTTAAAATCTTTGCAGGGATCTCTTTTAAAATCAGAACTTTTTGCTCAGCAATTACAAAATCAATATTGTAGGAGGCCTGGATAACTTCATTTCTAATCATTCTCTTTGTAAAATAAACCACCACATCTCTGGGTAGTTTCCTTTGTCTTGCGATCCACGAATTAACATGGAAGATTTTATCTATATCTTGCATTATTTCATCTGCTGGTTGCTTCAACACCCCTTCCAAAGCCTCAGAAACCATTTTCTTCAAATTTTCCTTAGGATTTTCTTTCAGACCTCTAATCCTTAAAGCAAATTCCATCTGATAATACTGTGTCGAAATCAAATCATAATCCATTTTCTCTATCACATTTTCAGTTTCTGTCATTTTGGCTTCCAATCTAATATCATTTTGAGCAAGATCTTCCACTCTTTCATCCAAAATCTCAATACTTTTAACCATGCTTTGTATTGCAGATGTGATGTCTGCTCTCATTTCTGTTAATTTCTCTGTAAACATCTCCTCCAACTTTTTCTCCATTATCTCAACAAATTGCTGCATTTGCCTTTCCATAGTCTCTTGCAACAGATTCTGCAAATCTTTTGCTGTAAAAGCTGATACAGATTCAGATGCAGAGGACAATGAAGTTTTCACCGAAGACTGCTGCCTCAGGGCAGGAACTTTAGAAGATATAGCCGCCATTTTCACCCTCTATTGTTAACTATGCACTTTCACTTACAGATTCAGCAAAATCCATTGAGTTAAAGATCAAAACATCATCTTCACCAAAATCTCCTGCATCGCTCTGCCTGCGTCCTCGTTCTCAAAAGCTCTTCCTTGCTAGCAGGGATGGTTGCGAACGCCCTGTTCTGCTCCAAAAAACCCGGAGCAGAGACGCCTCGCAGTCCAGAGCATGCCCAGGCTTCGGGGGGGCTCAATCCTTCCGCCGCCAAAACTCTAAGTTCTGGCGGCCCCGGAGAGCTCTACCCCTACCTGGACGCTCACCCCCTCCTCTTCTCCCGAGGTGGGGGCTTCCGAGCCGTCGAACAGCTGATCGACGCTGTTTTCGGCGGCTCTATGGAGCCGCGAGGCTGACAGCCAAGAAATGGCTGCCTCCGGCGTCGCCTTGCCATCCGGAAGCTATCGGTCTTCTCTTAAATTAGCTCTCATACCCTGGGATTGGGAGCAGCATGCATGGTTACTGAAATATGCATTCTATTTCTTTCTAAGGAAAAAAATATCTAACACAGAAACAATACAATCACCCCAAAGCAACAATCAGAAGAAAATTCTTGGCTGCCATATTTAATTCTCAGAATAGCTATCCATGATGCAATTCTATGAGTAATGGTGATAGACACGAGATTCATAAAAAGAGCCAAGTCTGTTCTGGCTTCCACAACATTTTTTTTAATCCAACATTTTAAAAATAGTTAGAGGAAAAACAACACTCTTTCCCCAACCCTTGGCACTACTTTGGCATCCTATCTTCCCAGCCCCTGCATTAATGGGGATTGATATTCTCTAAATGTAATGAATCACTGAACTGGGCAAATCAGCTTGATTTTTAAATTAAACAAAACCTTCCCTTAAACTGGTGTCCTGCAGATGGTTGGAAATATAGCTCCAAGTATTCCTAGTCATCATGTGCAAGGCTCGATATTCCCAATATCATATCCCTAAAATATCTGGAGGGCACCAAATTAAGGAAGATTGCTATGTTACTGTATTCTGCCTTGAAACAGATTTCCAGAATTTGAGGAAAACTCTGTCTAATCCAAGTTTGCACCTGGGCAGGTTATATCCGGGGAGGATGTTCTCTATACACAGGAGAAGAAGGCATAGAGGACCCCTCCCAGATTCCTCGACCTTTATTCTCATAAATTGTCAAAAACTAGCACCTGCAATGTCTTCAGTGCAGTTTACAGGCTTATCCAGAAGGATACTCCCATTGATGATACAGCTCCTCAATTCAAAGAGACTGTGCAGTGAGAGGGTGGCCACGTACGGCTTACTCCATCGTTCTCCTCCATCTTCCACATCTTCCTCAAATTTCAGCCATCTGCAAGTGAGGCAACCAACGCAACCCAAATCAAATACTGCAACAAATGGTTTCAGTATCAAATACATAATATTTATTTTTCCAGAAGGCTTGGAAGGCCCCAGCTGTAAAACAGAGAAGCCAAACAATGCGTTAATATTAGTGAATAGTAATGTGGAGTCAGTGGACATATCTCTCAAAATCTGCCAGGCTCCCTGTCCCTCATCAATGAAGGCAATGCAAAACACCCGTCCCTTTCATTATCTTTATTTACAAAAGGGCCTGTGGGTCCCATGGAAATCACAAATGACTTATGACCACAATTGAGCCCAACATTTCTGTTGCTAAGTGAGACAGTTGTTAAGTGAGTTTTGCCCTATTTTACGATCTTTCTTGCTACGGTTGTTAAGTAAATCACTGCAATTGTTAAGTTAGGAACACGGTTGTTAAATGAATTCTCCATTGACTTGGCTTGTCAGGTCTCAAAAGGTGATCACATGGCCCTGGGACACTGCCACAGTCATGAATATGAGTTAGTTGCCAAGCGTTTGAATTTTGACTACATGACCATGGAGATGTGCAACAGTCATAAGTGTGAAAAACGGCCATGTCACTTTTTTCAATGCTGTTAAAACTTTGAACAGTCGTTGAATGAACTGTTGTAAGTCAAGGAATACCTGTAAAAAATTATTTCCTATCTGTCAGTGACAGAAATTCAAAACAAGACATCTTGCAGCAAACCGTGTTTACTACCTGGTACAAACTATTCTGATCTGGAAAAACAGCCACATATATATACTCCAGGGAGGTAGATACATTTTAAAAAGAAGAATCAGAACAGACCAAGAATTAAGCAAACTTGGGTTTTTTTAAAAGATGAGAGATTAACTTAGAAATATATATGATAAACAATCCAAATGAGTTCAGTTTTGGATTTCGTATATAGCAGATATGCGGGCCTGACTGCATGGAGAAACACTTACTGTAGTTTTTCTGATGCTGGAGATATATGCCAGTTTAGAAATAATAATGAACCCTGCTTGATTACAGACTACATGAATAGGCAACCTTGGCTCTTTTATGACTCCTGGACTTCAACTCCCAGAATTCCTGAGCCAGCCATACTGAGGGGAAAGGGAGAGGTTTCCAAGCTGAGCCATGCTGGCTCAGGAATTCTGGGAGATGAAGTCCACAAGTCATAAAAGAGCCAAGATTGCCTACCCTTGCTCTAGACCAACGGCTCCCAACCTTTTCTATACCTCGTCCCCCTAAAACGCTTCTGATATATTCTTGTACCCCTTACAAAAGTTCAAAATGGCGGCAGTGAATTATGCCAATACACTATAATTTTGAAAACCCAAGTTTTTGCACCCCCTGGAATATCGTCTCGCATCCCCAGTTGGGAACCCCTGCCCTAGACTGATTATACAACATAATCCCAAAGTTTCACAGAGAAAAATTTATTAGCTCTGTTATTCAAGGCCCTATAATAGTGATGGAGAACCTTTTAGAGAGCGAGTGCCCAAACCGCAATCCAAAGCCAACTTATTTATCGCAAAGTGCCAGGGCCGCATCAGCATTGTGGTGCTCTCGGGGGGAGGGCAGGGAGGCGCCTCTGAGTGCCGCCTCTGGCACGCAAAAACCGGGGGCGCAAAAATGGGCCACTGTGCTTCAAGGTACAAAAATGGCCACCGCCGCACTGTACCACGCAAAAACAGAGCAGGGCTATTAAGTATCACGCAGGCACTAGTCCAGCTCCATTTGCTGCGCGTACATGCTTGCGGCCCCATATGTCCATCCATGCATGTAAAATGCTTCCCCCTTCCCTTTTCTTCCAGTCCACCAATCAACAATGGTTGGTGACCTCTGCTCTACCACCTCTACTCAAGCTTACTATTTAGCCGCTTCGCCTCCTTTGTGCTGGGCGGGGCTCCTGCTCCGGGCAGCAGTGGCGGCCTGATGGACCTGCCGCAGGCGGCGGTGGCATGTGTGCCAACAGAGAGGACTCTGAGTGCCGCCTCTGGCACACGTGCCATAGGATCGCCACGACTGCCCTATAAAAAAGAATATCAGATAATATTGGGGATCTTTCGGATACAAAACATATACTTTACCCTCCAAGGTGTGGGCTTTCCCCAAAAGCATATGTTTTCACATTGTAACAGGTCTCTCTCTGAAGAGAGCTAGAAAAATAATAGTAACTAGAGAAAGGTTTTCCCCAGATCCTTTTCTGCATATACTAGAACTACTGAGACCACAGACTATGAAATAGGAATGGAATAATGAGGTTTTTTTCCAAGGTTTTGATTCTTTAAGAGATTTTCCATAGAATGCTGACTGACTGAAATTTACCCAGACAATTAATCTTAATAGATTTCTTGCTTTGCCCTCAATCTCAGCATATAATGATGATAAATTTACAAGGAGGCATTATTGTTTCATTCCAATTCCTATTTATTTAAATAATAATAATAATAAACTCCCTTTTTATGACCCTGTAATTCCTTCATTTGGGGTAGATTCGGGGCACTCAGATGGAGCTGAGCATTTACTGGCCAGATGCCCTTCCTGGTGCCATGCGGAGTTCACAGCAGATATTTTTTTCTTTATGCCCTATGAGAGAAACATCTGCTGCTACCTAGGACGGAACGCTCAACCTCCTGATTTAAATAATAATAATGACAAAGTCTAAACCAGACATGTCAAACACAAGGCCCGGGGGCCGGATCCGGCCCGCGAAGTGGTTTCATGTGGCCCGCGAAGCCATCCTGGAAACAGTGAGGGAACGGCCCCCACTGCCTTGGCCATGGCCCAGAGACCCTCCTTCTGCCAGATCTGTCCCACTCCTGCCCAGGCCCCCATAGGCACCCTTGATGCGAACAATGTAGAGCTGGCCACGCCCACCCAGTAAGCCACGCCCACCCTGGCCATACCCACCCGGCCCCCTGAGGGCAACCACAATGCTGATGTGGCCCTCAATGGAATTGAGTTTGACACCCCTGGTCTAAACATTTGACTGACTGTGCTACAATCATAGTAGCAACAGCAGCTACAGAAGTAATAAACTATGTTGTGTAGTAGCAGGCATTAGTATGCCATCTGCCAGAAGATGGCATCGTTATACAACCAACCAAGCCAATAATAAATGCATTATTGTAAGGTTTCTATGAGCTTCCAAATGTTATTTTCTATTTACTTATTCATATATTTTGAATTATGTTTGGTAGTGCATTAAATGTACTCCTGAATAAAATTTGGAATTACTTTAAAACCATTTCTGAACTCTGTTCAAAGTGGTACTTGGCACAGTAGTTATCAGTACCATACTCAACAGAAATGCATACTCCAGAAATTGATTTTAATTGAATCCAAAGATAATGATGTAAGCTTTAAAATTTTCTCATAGTTGTAAGGTGAGCTACTGAAAGCGCAGAAGTCGCCTGATTTGACATGGTCTTTTCTCATGCTGACACAAAACCAGCTGTACACTTCAAAATAATCCACAAAGTGGGGGGAAATTTGAACAGACTACCAAATTCAGAGATTTGCAGGTAAAATTAAGGAATCAAGAACAGATTCTGCACAGGAGCAGAAGTTGCTTCTAGACTAGATATCCTGATTTGACAAATTCTGTCCAAGTAAAATTGGAACAGACATACAGAAAACTATTGTACCAGTTCCCTTTGTATTTAAAAGGTGATTTGTCTGTCCCTCATTAACAATCAACATGCAGAAAACAATAATTTGCTGGTTCTTTTGCTTTCTTTCTGGATTCTAAAGTTAAACCTATTGTACAGAAAGCTGGAATACAACCTTGTTGTCTGTATGTATTTATATATTTATTTATTACCTTGCTGTTTCCTTCCACTCTGATTCTTCACCTTCTTTCACACAGATTTCATCCATTTCTGTGAATAAGTCATGGGGGACATGCTCCTCATCCTCTTCCATGCCAAGGATAAAGTGAACTCGCTGAGATGGGGTATCTAACAAAATGGAACATTGCATTAATAATTGTAAGGACAAAGACAAACATGCAGGTAATCCTTGACTTACAACCATTCATTTAGTGACTGTTCAAAGTTACAACAGCACTGAAAAAAAAGTGTTATGAACAGATTTCACACTTTCACACCATTGCAACATCCCCATGGTCACGTGATCAAGATTTGGGCACTGTCAACCAGCATGTATTTATGACCGTTGCACTGTCCTGGGGTCATGTGATCACTCACTGTGACCTTCTCAGCTGGCTTGACAAGCCAAATCTGTAGGGGAAGCCAGATTCACTTTACAGCCGTATGATTCACTTAACAACTGCTATTATTCACTTAACAATTGTGGCAAAAAAGGTCGTAAAATGGAGCACGACTCAATAATTGCCTTGCATAACAATGGAAATTTTGGCCTCCATAAGTTGAGCATTGCCTGTATACAGGGAGAGAGCTAATAGTCAAAAGGGGTAAATTATAGAAAAGATCTTGCCAAGTCATCAATTCTCAAAAAATATCAGTCAAAGATGTGATTCCTTTAGTTTATTGTTTCTAGCGTTTTATTCTTTGGTGAATGAAAGTCATTTTTAGTAATTTTGCTATTAGTGGAGAAGTAAATAGAATCTGCAGGAAGCTCAGAAGCTCATTTTAAAAAAAACAAGTTGCACAAAAGTAAAGTCACCTTTAAATGAAACTTAAGTTCATGGACCCACCCATATAGGTTTTTTGATAACTATATAGAGGTATATTAATATTGCCTTCTTCTGGGATTTGTTTTCAAGTCCCTGTGTAGTTTACAGCCTTCTGTTTTCTGCAGATTTCTAATCAAACCAATTCTACTTACTTCTGACCTTAGAAAAGATTAGAAAATAATTAACCTATGAGCAAAGATGCCCACTTCCTGCACTTTAGATTATATTGCAATTTGTTTTTTGCTAAGTATAATTCTTAGCACGTTTCTTTCATTTGTGATGTGCCATGCTAATCTTTCAGTTCCCTTTTAAATTCCTTACTTTGGCAACTTATTATCTGAATGTCTTAACTGCATTCAGTCAGTTTTCTGACTGATATATAAATCTTCAGTCCTTGGTAGCACCCTATGAGCTGTGCTCAAGGTAACAAGGTGGAGAGTCTCTTGCTGGCTAAGCATCGCATGTAATGTAGTTTTACTTGTACTGGCTTAAGGATTTTATTTATTTGTTTGTTTTGATTTATATACCGCCCTTTTCCCGAGGGACTCAGGGCGGTTTACAGGGCAAATTAAAACAGTGCAATGTACAAATTAAAATAAAATAAAATTAAATAGCCCCAAAAGAGTTTAAAATTTAAAATTTAAAACCTTAAAACCCCTCAGTCCAGGCTGGCTAACTCAAATAGCCAGGTTTTTAGGTCCCGGCGAAACGAGTGAAGGTCGGGGGCGATCCAGAGTTCCACAGGCAGTTGATTCCATAGGACAGGCGCGCCCACCGAGAACACTCTCCCCCTGGGGATCACCCGCCGGCACTCCCTGACCAGCAGGACCCTGAGGAGGCCCTCCCTGTGGGAGCACACAGGACGATGGGAAGTTGATGCTGGCAGCAGGTGCTCCCTAAGATAATCCGGACCCATGCCATTTAGGGCTTTATAGGTCATCACCAGCACCTTGAATCTCACCCGGAGGGCAACTGGAAGCCAATGCAGCTTGCAGAGAAGAGGCGTTACATGGGAGTATCAGGAGACCCCCATCACAACTCGCGCGGCTACATTCTGCACCAGCTGAAGCTTCCGAGTGGTCCTCAAGGGCAGCCCCATGTAGAGAGCATTGCAGTAGTCTATCCAGGAAGTCACAAGCAAAGTGTATGGTATTACATCACACAGAAATACAGATGGGATTTCCCCTTTCCTTCTTTTTGTGGTGAGTTTTACAACTTTAAAAAAATTACTTACAATGATATCTGTTTTAGGGGTTACACTGTAATTCACTACATCAAATTGTGGGAAACACTGTCACGAGTAAAGGTTTAACGCTTATTAGAGAGGAATCCAAGACCACCAAAAGTTAGTTTGTGCAGCTGTTTGGTTGTAAATTGTTCACTTCTGTGGTTTAGGCAAAAGCCTCCCTCCTAAATTAATGATCACATACACACAGTGGTGTGTCTGAAAAAAATGCTCGTTCACAAGCTGAACATGAGTTAGCAATGCACTAGGCTTGGAAGGTAAGAATGGCTAAAGAGGATTTTAAGCTGCAATAATGAAATCATAGTGCCAAGTCATGGCAAGGAACTTTTCCACTTTATTCCACACTAAGCAATCCTTCAGAACCCTGTAGAGATTTAAAACCACTTCTGGCTTTGACACTTAAGAAAAAATGTAATTTAGATGGGAGAAGGGCAAGTCAGATGATCCAACATATGAAAGACAGTTACAACAGACAAAAATCTGATGGTGGGGGTGGTATACTAATACTTTTCAATCTACCTGAAAGGCTAACATGCAAACACATCCTTTGCTACCAGGAAGCCAGGATTAGACCCAGTAAAATTCAGCTGCAAGTGCCATTTTTAGCTGAACATTAAGAGAAGTGTGCTGCTGTAACAGCAGTTCAGTAATGGAATTGATTGACTGGAGGTTTTAGGCTTCTCCGTTAGGGTAGGTCTTCAAGCAGAGGGTGGGCTGCCATCAATTGGATATTTTAGTTTCTGAATCAAATTTTGGAATAGAATAATGGCCTGTAAATGCTTTTGTGCTTGTGTGACTCTAGGGCAGGGGTAGGCAATCTCAGCTCTTTTATGACTAATGGACTTCAACTCCCAGAATTCCTGAGTCAGCATAGTTGACTCAGGAATTCTGGGAGTTGAAGTCCATGAGTCATAAAAGAGCCGAGGTTGCCTACCCCTGCTCTAGAGGAATCCTACTATTCCAGAAACAATAGGTCCTTATGTCCATCTCAAAATCTTTTGAAGATTGAGGATTCAGCACTTGGAGTTACTAAAAGATCTCAGCCATAAGATCCTAAAGAACTATACACGCCAATAGTATGACAAGTATGAGTCTCTGGCTCACTCTCCCACTGGGTTCTATTATCAACACACACTTACCATAAGTTTCATGCTCCTCCAATACACTTTCCTTTATCCGATCTCGTTTCCTGTGTTTGGGGCCATGGGTTCTGTGATGTCTGTGGCCTTGTCTAACCAAAGGCATCCGTACCCCAACATATAATGTCCTGTGCCCTGGAACAAAAGCAATCTGTCAGTATTTGTGGCTTTGACTTTGTTGAAATTACATCAGTCCAAATTACATCAGAAATACAAAAGTTATCTAATTTTGGAAAAAAATGCCATCCTGCAGTTGGAAGCAGCCTTGACTCAAAATGAACAACAATGAAGTTTGCTAATTACATTAAGAGAACAAGTGTGCATTTATTTATTTACTTACGTGCTTTCTTGCTTTCCTTTAAAAGAAATCCCACACTAATTTACACTTAAAAATTACAACCAAAAAGAATTTTTAAAGGATAAAACAAGTGATAAAAATATGTGTTGAAACTGTAAAATTAGTACTAAAGCAATTAAAACCCACAGTAACATTATCTTGTTCTTAAAATCTTGGTAAATAAAAATGACTTTGCCAGAGGCAGAAAAGGCAATAAAAATGGTGAAGACTGAAAACTCAGCCAGTTGTTACACTTCAGCATGAAACAGCACCAAGAGCATTCTATAGATGCCCTCAGGGGAAGGGTAGAAACATATAAAAAGAAGTGTAAAAAGAAGTCATTGTAGGCCCAAATGATAAATGGGTATATACTGTAGATTAAAACCAGAACCTATAACTGGGACAGGGATTCATCTGCAAGCCAGTAAAAAGAATAAAAAACTGAGTGATGAACTTGTTTCACAGCTCAAATCTTGCTGCAGTATTTTGTAGTAAGTGACATTTCTGAATCATCAAGGGTAGCCCCCACGTATCATGCATTAAAGGTAAAGGTTCCCCTGCACATGCATGCTAGTCGTTTCCGACTCTAGGGGCCGGTGCTCATCTCTGTTTCAAAGCCGAAGAGCCAGCGCTTGTCCGAGGATGTCTCCGTGGTCATGTGGCCGGCATGACTAGACGCCAAAGGCGCACGGAACGCTGTTACCTTCCCACCGTAGTGGTCCCTATTTTCCTACTTGCATTTTTACGTGCTTTCGAACTGCTAGGTTGGCAGAAGCTGGGATGAGTAACAGGCCCTCACTCTGTTACGTGGCACTTGGGATTCGACCCGCCAAACTGCCGACCATCTGATCGACAAGCTCATTGTAGCAAAGCTATCTCTATCCAAGGCTGAGCTAGTGAAAAATACTTCAATTAAAAAAAAACACTTGGGTCTCCAATATCAAAAATGGGCTAGAAGTGCTCCGAGCTACTAATTGGACCTCTGTGGAAAATGGCCAGTAACACAGACTGATATATCCATGTATTAATCCATGCAGGGCCAAACTGCTAAAACTATAGCCAATTTTGACATATTTGATCTAATTGTCTTCAAAGTCTCTTGCCAATAAGTCACAGAAAGCTACCAAAGATTCTGTATGATCTCTAACAGGACTGGATAGTAAAAGCACCACAACTACCTGAAAGACTTGCAATGATTGACAGTGAAAGAATCAATGGTGGGAGAGAATATTTCTGGCCTCCATCACAACTTCATCGGTATTCAATTGAATTCCATATGAGATTTTGTCTATCTGCATTCTGATTTGACTCTCAATCTGCTAAACTTTAAATGTTGAATGGTTTTGTAGTGTAATATACAAACTAAGTCAGTACATCAAGCTTGTTGGTTTCTGAGTCTGAAATAGCCAGCCAAAGCCTTACAAAGAAAACAAGCACTAAAAGAGGGAAAGCACTAATCCAGCATTTCCATGTGGACAGTGCTTCAATAATTACTGTAAATTATAGTTACCATATAGCAAATGTCCATTTTTAGATTTTTAGACTATTGCCAGGAACTGTTCATTTGAGAACATAATCTGTTTGCTGCATCTTTCTTACTTGCCTTTCTCTATGTTTTGTTCATACCACTTGATATTCGCCATTGACAGGAAAACTGTAAGCAAGCATTCTTCCTCTGTCTCTAAGAGTCTCTGCTCAGGCATGAGTTTAGCCAGGATAATTATGCTACCACGAGTTTCACATTTGCCCCTGGAGAGAATTCCCTGATGTTAATGGTGTAAACATGTTGCAGGCTCAGGGGAAATCATACTAATATAGGAAATGAGAGAGTAGGACTCTCATTTGTAATTCTATGTCCGCTGCACAAGGGCAAAGAACATTTATTGTAAAAAGGCCTATATACTCAGGAGAATTGAACTGGAAGAAAACACAATTAAAACTATGCTTGGTGCATACTGATCAAAAAATTCAGTTACCTGCGTAGATTAGGACCAGCATTTGTAAGCAGGAAAGGAGACCACAATTTTCTGAACAACCCTGTTTTAGAGATCTATTTTCACCTGCATTATAAGTCACCGTTAAAAACAATTCTTTTAACTGTTTAACACATAATAACCTCGTGGCTTTGCAGTTTGAGGTAGCTAGCAAAAAAAAGTGAAGGGCTCTGTATTTTGGTTATGTTAACATCTATGAATTATACTTTTCAACAATTTTTCTCAACTGCTGTATGTATTTAACTTGCTTCTTTGTATTGTGATTGTAATTTGGTTTTAATTGATTCTTTACCACCCACTTGCTTGCCTTGGGCCCCCATATAAATCAAACAAATCAGTAACAACAGTAGCAAGAAAGGTCATAAAATGGGACAGAATTCACTTAACAATTGTCTTGCTTAGCAACAGAAATTTTGGATTCAATTGTGGTCATACATCAAGGACTACCTATAGCGGGGTTTCCCTTCATGTATTGTGGAACAAGTTGGCTCCAAGACAATATACAGATTGCTCTTTTTTTGCTGTTTTTTGTTCTACCAAGGTGGTAGTTTGTTCAGATACAATTCCGTACCTTATCCATCCAGAGTTTAACTTTCTAGCACAGGGCTTTTCAACCAGTGGTATGCGTACCACTGGTGGTACGCGAGCACGTGGCTGGTGGTACGCGGCGGCGCCTTCCTCCCCCCCTGCCTCCCCCCCGCTCCTTCCCAGCTTGCAGCCAGAAAACATGCTGCTGCAGGAATCTACCAGGCCGCGCGAAGAACGTAGGCGCAGAGTGAGGCCCCGCCCTCCCCTGGGATTCATTGTGCAGCAACCATGCTGTCCTTCCCCAAGAAGCAAGCGCAAGCCTGAAGGGGACAGAGCCATCCACTCCCTCGGCAGGTAGGTGTTTGCGTCCACTCGCATCCATCTTCTTTTTCTCCCCCCCCCCACGAGCTTGTGATACCCCTCAAAGCCCTCACATTGCCTCCCTCCCAGGGCTTGAGAGATTTCCCCCTCTCCTCTTCCCAATGTGCAATGCAAAGGGGAAAGCAAAGTGGCCAGATGGTGCGCGCCCTCCCCGAGGATTCATCCTGTGGCAGCAGGTGGGAATCGAGGCCCACGTTTGTTTTCCTGATGCGTGCCAGGGCAAGTGAAGCCATCAGAACGCAGCTGTGGAGGGAAAAATGTGCCCGACTCCCTCCCCCCCTACTGTTGGCAACTCCGTACAGCTGGCCCTGACCTCCGCCGACTGGAGCCCATTAGCGGAGGACGGGGCTGGCCGTATGGAATTGCCAGCTGATCTGTATGGCCAGCCCCGACCTCTGCAAGTGGAAAGCAAGAGAGATTGTCAGGAGCACGAATCGGCGCGTGCTGAGAAACGCCAATCTCGTGCTGCTGCAATCTCCCTCACTTGGTTTCAGCTTCCATTGCTGCAAGAGAAAGCAGGCTGAAACGGAGTGAGGGAGATTGCCAGGAACACGAATCGGCTGATCTCATGCTGCTGCAATCTCCCTCGCTCTGTTTCAGTTTGCTTTCTGCAAGAGAAAGCTGGGTCGCAAGGCCGCCTCTGCAGGTGCTGCTCTAGCGTGGAGAGGGAGAGGCCGGTCCCCATTCAGCCTGCCAGCCCCGGGAGAACCCCGCACGAGTGGCTCACCGGCCGCCGAATCCTGGCTTTCGAGCAGGAGCGGCCTTGCCCTGCTTGCCCTTAGTTAGCGCTGGGAGCAGCCACCGCCACCTGCCCCACTTTTCACAAGCCCTGCTATGCCGCTGCCGCAGGTTTCCAGCAGCGGGAGGCTCCAGGATGAGGGCCTGTCGGGGATGAAGGAGTTGGGGCTGCTCCAGCAGGCCGCTTCTGTGGCAGTGGGGCATGCTGGTGCCCTGTGCTGCGCTCTGCTGTGGGGGCCGCCATGGGAAAGGTAGAAGTGCAGCTGTAGTCCGGGACGGTCAACCGCTCTGAGCCCTGTCTGGCCAGCTTTGTGCCTCCATCCCCCAAGAGCAGCTGGTTGTGAGTTGCTAGTGTGCACTTCCCTGAGTGCGCCTCAGCCACGGATCTCCCCCCACCTGGGACTCCGGCTGCATCTGCAGAAAGCAAGCGGGGCGAAGGGCGCTTTGGTGCATCTTCCATCCCTCCCGTGTGAAGGGCGCCTTCCTGCCCCACGGTCTGATTGACTCTGAGTGAATACGAAGTGTTTCTGTTGCTGGAATAAAGCTTATTAAATGAGCTAGCAACCTCCAAGTATCATTGATAGATCTTCCCCAACTTTCCTCCGGTAATTCATAAAGAGTTAAGTGGGCGTCAGGTTTCTTGCTAAAAATGGATTTGGAAGGAAGGAAGGAAAGAAATGACAATGGGAGGGAGGGAAGGAGGAAAGGACAAAGGGAGGAAAGGAAGAAAGGAAGGAAAGAAGGAAGGGACAATGGGAGAGTGGGAGAGAGAGAAAGAAATAGAGAGAGGGAGAGAAAAAGAGAGAAATAGAGAGGGAGAGAGAGAGAGAAAGAAAAAGAGAAGGAGAGAGAAAGAGAGAGAAAGAGAGGGAGAGAGAAAAGGAGAAAGAAATAAGGAGGGAGAAAAAGAGAGGGAGAGAGAGAAAGAGGGAGAGAGAAAAGGAGAAAGAAAGGGAGGGAAATAAAGGGAGAGAGAAAGGGAAAAATAGAGAGGAAAAGAGAGAGGGAGAGAGAGAGAAGGAGAAAGAAAGAGGGAGGGAAATAGAGGGAGAGAGGGAAAGAGAGAAATAGAGAGAGAGAGAAAGAGGGAGAGGGAGAGAAAGGGAGAGAGAGAAAGAGGGAGAGAGGAGAGAAAGAAAGAGGGAGGGGGAGAGGGGGGGGACAGAAAGAGAGGGAGAGAGAGAAATTAAATTAGTAACATGATTGTTAAGTGAATCTGGTTTCCCCACTAACTTTGCTTGTCAGAAGGTTGCAAAAGGCGATCACATGACCCTGGAACAATGTGACCATCATAAATATGAATCGATTGCCAAGCATCCGAATGTAAATCACATGACCCTGGGGATGCTGCAACGGTCATAAGTGTGAAAAATGGTCATAAGTCACTTTTTCAGTGCCATCGTAACTTTGAACAGTCACTAAGTGAATTGTTGTAAGTCGAGGACTACCTGTACTTTATCATTTTTTCCTTTTTTTTGGTCAAGTTTTTGACACCTTGCTGGGCGACTGGTGGTACTCGGACATTGCCTTGTCCTAAAAGTGGTACAATGGGTGAAAAGGTTGAAAAGCCCTGTTCTAGCAAACATTTAAAAAAGCAAAGTGCATGCAAATCTACTTGGAAGCAATACTCTTTTGACTTTGTAAAATCTATCTCATGGAATTCACGTTGTACCTTTTTAAGGGTGAGGAAAATTCACTCAGTTTATGTCATGGGCTCTCTTTCCTTCATTATTATTCCACTGCCTGAACCCTAGCAGTGAAAACACATGCCTGGGTTCACAAGAGAGAAAAAGTTTTGTGACATTTTGTGGCTCTGCTCTTTATTACTAATTTAAACACATTGTGCCAGGTAGGATCCGGAACAAGTATAAAGAGAATAAACTATAAGCCACAGAAATAGTTGTTTATTTCCCCTTTGTACTGACTCTCAAGAGTGACGCTTCTTTTGGCATAAAAGGAATTATTTATTGGAACTGACAACCTGCTTGCTTTTGAGGATGTGATTAAAAATTTGACGTGGGCAGCCACTCTGCTACCACTCTGAATCTCGTAACAAGAATGTTTTATTAAGTAGAGGTGCTTTCCCAATCAGAATCAACCTCCATAGGAGGGAATATAATCAGCCTTCTGATCTAATCACTATTGCTATGCCATAATCGCATCTGCGGAATTCAAAAGTAACAACTACACACTAAAGACTACAACATGTGAGTTAGAGAACAAGTTTAAAATGAATATATCTCTATCTTCCTCCACACACACACACACACACACACACACACCTTTTCTTTGTATGTTTTTAGTGGCATTCAATCCACTACATTGACCTCTATAAAAATGTATAGATTCAGAAGATTCTCTTCTATTGTATAGATTTAATTCTCTATTTGATTCAATAGTATGACTCAGTTTAAGTCTGATTTCTTTCAGTGACTCATCTACTACATGCTTTCTGTGCATTTTTCCTAAATCACTAAAGAATATGCTTCTGCTGCTGTATGCTATTAATAGGAGCTGCTATATACTTAAAAAATGTGGTTGCCCCAAATATGGTTTTGAATAAACTGCATATTAACCTAGACCAGGGGTAGGCAACCTCGGCTCTTTTATGACTCATGGACTTCAACTCCCAGAATTCCTGAGTCAGCATAGTTGACTCAGGAATTCTGGGAGTTGAAGTCCATGAGTCATAAAAGAGCCAAAGTTGCCTACCCCTGAGCTAGACATTGCTAGAAATTGCTGATTTTACCAGTTGCAGCTTCTGAGTAGTCTTCAAAGTCAACCCATATAAAGCAAAGTACAGTCCTGAGGTAATCAAGACAAGGGTGACCATGAGAAGGGCCTCCCTATCCAGGTACGGATGCAATTAGCAATCTGTACAAAGGCCTTGGTGGCTACCGCTCTTTAAGAGGGTCTAGGTCTCTAGGAAGTCTCCCAAACTGAGTATATGTTGCATCTGGCAGAGTGCAACCCCCTTCAGAACTAGAGATGAAAAGCCACCACAGCCTCCAGCCATTGGGACACGATCTTAACATCATCACTCAATTGACTTAGGGGTCCACACATACAGCTAAATCATCAACATACTGATGAGAACGGATCCTGTTCTCCAATGAATGACCTCAGCAGCTGTTATATACCGTACTTTCCTAATATGCAGATATAATATTTGGCAGATAATGCTCTTTGGATATCAAAAAGATCTACCATGATTTTCTTCTTGCCTCAAGACCCTTATAACTGTTCTGCATGGCATAAATAAAGGAACTACCATTTAAAAAACTGAAACAAATCAACATTCTAAAAGTAAATTTTGGTATTTTTTGGTAATAGTTTTCGTGGATTTTCTGTTTTAAACAAATGTAGAATGCTTTGGTTGTGTGATACATAAAATACTTTTCATTATTCGCAGGTAGTGTCAAATAGAAAACACATTTAGTTCCATTCTCAAATATTTAATAATTATTCATGGTATAGCAGAAAAATGGAGGAAGAGATAAAAACACTAGAACATAATTGTCTTACCTTCCAGCTCCTCTGGTTCATAATGAATGTTAACAACATTGCTGGTGCCACCCAAATCAACAACTGCCTCATCCTCAGGCCTCTGTTTGAAACATAAACATGGTATATCTCATAAATGGAGAGAGAGAGAATTTGTCTCCCGTTGAATACTCGCAGTATGATGGACTTAGTCTCTCTGCCATGGATAGATTTCAGAATCTTGTGCGACAGAGAGACTAACAACATATTTTGACAAATCTTTACAATGACATGGATTATGCAAGATATTTCTTATAGCTTTACTTCTATCACAAATTTTTCTTTCATTGTTTTGTATTGTTGAGAATTCAGTTAACACCATAGGAGAATCAGCTTCATTTCCAGAATGAAGGAGCAGAAGCATTTATTCTGTATAGTTGCTACATCTTTGGGCAAGTTTGAGCTTCTAATGTTACCGCCAATTGTTTGTGACAACCTGCATGAATGACTGGAAGTGTCCAGTTCTGGGTTATCACAATACAAAAAGGATATTGAAAGAGTGCAGATAAGATTATCAAAGATGATGAGGGGTCTGGAAGCTCAACTGTACAATGATCAGTCGAGGGAACTAGGTGAGTCTAGCCTAGGGCAGGGATAGGGCAGGGATAGGGCAGGGATAGGCAACCTCGGCTCTTTTATGACTCATGGACTTCAACTCCCAGAATTCCTGAGTCAGCATAGCTGACTCAGGAATTCTGGGAGTTGAAGTCCATGAGTCATAAAAGAGCCGAGATTGCCTACCTCTGGACTAGGGTTTGATATGATAGCAGTCTTCCAGTACTTGAGGAGCTGCCACAGAGAAAAGGGGTTGGCCTGTTCTCCAAAGCACTTGTGGGCAGGACAAGGAGTAATGGATGGAAGGTCATTAAAGAGAGAACCAACCTAGAACTACCAAGAAATCTTCTGACACAGAGAACAGTTAACAGTGGAACAGCTTGCCGTTTAGAAATTTTGGATGCTCTATCACTGGAGGTTTTGAAGAAGAGATTGGACAGCCCTTTGTCCAGGATGGTATATAGGTCTACTGCCTTGGGCAGGAGATTGGACTAGAAGACCTCCAAGGTCCTTTCCAACCCTATCTTTCCTCGTTCTATATTCTATGACTTTTTGCTAGCTGCTCATATATCAACCTGGAAAAGCAGACAAAAGCTTCTGACAACAGAAACTGAGATTAGGTGTTATTTTACTTTCTCAAAGGCATCAGAGGTGCAGTTTTAAATTACTAGAGAACTCTGGGAACTGAGGAAAGTGAATTAGATGAAAACACATAACAGCTGGCATCTAAGATGGACGTAGACCGTGCTGGCATATGATTAGCTGTTTGTTTTAGAAAAATACATAGATGGCTGGTAATTCTACTGTGGAATCTTAAACTGCTGAAGCTTTATTTTGCTTCTGGGATAGCAGAAAATATTCGAAACGAAGCAGGGTACAAACTGGAAGATGGTGCTGAAGACAAAGGGCTGAGTGGATTGTGGGAGAAAATCTACAGTATATTTTGTAGATGATCCCACGGGGATTGAAAATGACAGAAACAAACAAGTTTTACCAGCCAGAAAGAAAACCAACTGTCAGTTTGATTGACAGAGAGAAACTGTTAGCCAGTATCTCTAAGCAATCCCATACACCTGGTTAAAAGTATTTAAAAACATAAAAGAGTAGAAATATATTTAAGTTCACCTTTATTATTTTTCTAAATAACTCAAGGTGATGAACATACCTAATACGCTTTTCCTCCTATTTTCCTCAAAACAACAACCCTATGAGGTACACTTGGGCTGAGTGTGACTAGCCCAGCTTTCATGACTTAAGCTGGGATTAGAACTCACAGTCTTCTGGTTTCTAGTCTGGTGTTCTCATCTTGCCAGTTTGCATCTATAGCTTGAAAAATACCTATTTAGAGAAACGTTAAGGTCCCTATTTAGTAAAAGGGGGGGGAAAAACCAGAACACCATTTAGGTAGTCTTTTCTGATTATCAGTAAAAGCAGCCAAGAAAATAGGGGAGAGCCATTCCTTGCTGAGGAATGCACTTAGATGGTCTCTTAAGGAGAGAAAGTCTAAAGTGATATTTTGCACTGAGTTTTCTATCAGATTCGGAGAACCTGTAGGAAGCTCCAGTCATGTGTTTGAATGCTGTTTCTGCTATTTCATCAAGACACAACTGACTGAAATAGCATGAAAGCTGAGATTCTAAAAAACATGCAGGAATTCTCATTGTCAGAAATCCACGAGATTTAGCTTGGCAATGAGGAATCTTTTTTTCCTGGCAAATAAATGGGAGATGGCACGCACAAACTACTACTTGGTTTAAAGTAGTAACTGTTAAGGAATTTGTTGTGCAGAGGTCTCCTTGTGCTACCAAAGAGTTGCACAGACAAGGAAAGGGTACTGAGAGCAGCAAGGGTCACACAAGAGTACACTGAGTTGTAAAAGCAAAAAGTAGTTTACTTTTGAGGTGGTGTAAAAACAAAAATGCACATTCAAAAATAAACAGTCCAAGTAGCAATCCAAAATACAAAGTCTTCTTACCGGTCCAGAGGTCAATACACAGTTCAGGTAACAGAGCAAAAACAGTAACAGTAGAGAGCAGTGAATTCAGAGAGAGAAAGAAGCTACATTACTAGCTCCCTCTTATGGCCATGAAAACACTTACACACCCATTGGCCAATTAACATCTTAAAGACATAGCATCATGGTTAATATATTTTCAACCCAACATTGTAGGCTAACACCATATGCCTAACAGTAACACACTGCTACTTATGCCTCATTGTATTTATTAACATTTTAATGGTCCTTCAAAGAGAAAGAAAAGACCACTCAATAAAAGCAGTCTTGCAGCCTCTTTTTATTTCTCTCCTCAGCCTAGAAATATAAATTATGCATGTCAATCTCATGCAGCTCTGTTGAAAGCAGATAGTCCCCAAGGAAAACCAAAACATTTTCTCATCAATGGGCCATAACAGGATGAAGCCAAATTCCAATATAAAAACAACAAAATGCCATTCTGTCTCTGCCCTGATTATTCCATAAATAGAACCCCAGTTAGGTTCTTAAATTTCAGTTTCATATCAGCAACTGGTCATTAGCTCAAAAAGCATAAGAGAATGGAAGGAAAGCTTTAAAAGTAAATGAATTTACAGAATCAATTACATTTCTTTTGACAATCATCTTTCTTAGAGACCAGCATAGCTATGAGCTTACACTTCTGTTTTGCTTTTATTTCGATTACACCTATGGTTCACAAGTCTAATATTTTCCAATTTTCCTATCATCCAATAAATCAATGCAGCTCCAGCCTTGCCCCCATGTTATAACAGACCTGCCTGTTTTATCAAGCCAATGCTTCAGGCTCTGTATTCCAGATGGTCCTTTCTCCATAGCTCAGACAAGTAGCAATAATACGCAGTCAGGGCCTTCTCTGTGGTGGCATTACACATGCATAATTAATTGCAGAACCATTTTATCTGATATGATTTTCTTTTTAGGCATTAGGCAATTTCACTTATTTTTATTTACCCATAAGCAGTAAGTCAGTTTTTAAAACATATATTAGTTTGGAAATATTGTTTTGAATTTTTAAATTGCTACTTTACTTATCTCATATTAATGAAAGTGATATTTTATTTTATAGTTTTCATTTGTAAGTACTTTCACTTTTAAATTAATTCCTATTTGGGTAGCCATGATTATTAATTTATAAAGAAGAATCTTGTTCCTCTAGCTGTCAGAGGAGAGATCTCTGAAGGCATCTTCTGCATGGAAGACAGTTTGGTCCAAGAAGAATCTGAACAGGAAAAGTCCTTAAGCAGGAATCTAGGCCTTAAGCCTATTGTCACATTTCAATGGGTAACACTGTCCCTGTGCTCAATATCTTTTTTTTTTTGAAATATAGAAATTATTTCCAATTTTTATGTAAACAGATAAATTGTCATATGCATATGTTATACAAATGGTCTCATTTATATTCTTTTTTAGTAATATTTTTTTCTTACCTGATACTCTACTTCCCATTTTCATATGTTGCATTAAGTTTGCCAAACAAAATGATAGAAATCTGTTAGACTTGCAAGAGCCAGTTTGGTGTAGTGATTAAGGCACTAAACTACAAACTAGGAGATTGTAAATTCTAGTTTAGGCACAAAGCTAACTGGGTGACCTTGTGCCAGTAATCCTATCTGTTATGTATTGATGTAAATTACTTGAGAACTGTTAATAGTTAACTGCTATGTCTGTTTAAACTCCAGACTGCTGCTTGTCTGCAGAATTGTTAGTTTGTGTTTTGGGCGGGAAATACTGCTTTAATTCCATTGGCAGCCGCTTATCAGTGGTCTTTATAAATAGAAGTTAAGCAGCAGTTAGTGCTGCTTCTGTGATAACCTAATAAATGTGTTGTTGGTTTCACCAATTGCCTCGTCAATGTCTCACTGATCCCGAAACATAACACCATCTCTTGCCTAGGAAGCACATACAGAAATGACAAACACTTCTGAAAATGTTTTCTTGTCCAGGCAGTCACCAAGAGAGCAAAATATCTATAAAATACTTATGATGCTTCCACACCAAAGATTCTCTGAGGGACCAATCAAACAATATTGTGGATCTATCCCTTCTTTGTCTTTTCAAAGACATACTAACAATAACTGGATTCACTTTTAAATATGTTTTTAGAGGATACAAAAATTGTGCATGCATGCGTGCACACACACACACAGTTGATTCTCATTATTTCTGATAATTATATCCATTAAGTTGATGCAAACGCTGAATTAGTGAATACTGAACCATTGCTCCTAGGGGAAATAGAGGATAGTTGTTTACAGAATGACGGCTAAAATAAGGCAGTACACTGCCTTACAGAATATAGAATGTAGAACAGGGGTGTCAAACTGCCGGCCCGCAGGCTCGACGCGTCACAACAAAACCGCGCCCACCCCATTGCTGGCAATGGGAAAAAAGCTCCGATACGTCGCGCGACATCACATGATGTCGTGAGTTTGACATGTCTGACATAGAATAACAGAGTTGGAAGGGCCGTTGGAGGTCTTCTAGTCCAACTCCCTGCTTAAGCAGGAGACCCTATACCAGGGGTGGGCAACCTTGGCTCTTTTATGACTCATGGACTTCAACTCCCAGAATTCCTGAGCCAGCTTGGGAGAATTCTGGGAGTTGAAGTCCATGAGTCATAAAAGAGCCGAGGTTGCCTACCCCTGCCCTATACCATTCCAAATGGCTCTCCAATCCTTTCTTGAAAAGCACCAGTGATGAAAACCACCAGTGATGAAACACTCACAACTTCTGAAGGCAAGCTGGTCCACTGATTAATTGTTCTGTCAGAAAATTTCTCCTTAATCCTAGCTTAGATCTCTCAGTAATTTTGCAAGTACACACACCACAACCTTCAAACATTAGCAAAATTAAGGTGAGGTTTCAGTGATCTTACTGAAATTATGGACTGTACACATCTATAAGCCACAGCAGGTATTAAACTGAGCATCTCTCTTGCAACCAAGACAGAGTGGGCCTCTGTGGTACAGCACAGGCAGCTGCACCCATGGCCACACGGCTATTCTATTCTACTGCAGAAATACAGGCAAAGTTCATGAGGGTGGGGGGAACTTGCTGCATTGTGGTATTCTAAGGAAACATTTTTCCCCCAAGCAGGACTCCAAAGTCTAGTGGGAAATAATTAGTTTTTTTCCCGAACAGTACAGTCACAGAATATATTATTTCTCTCTTATTGTTTTCTCAGTGTGCCCTAAAGTCTGCCACAGAAATATCCAGTTTGGAAGCAGTATGGGGAATTCAAAGATGGCTGTTCCCAACATCCATCACTATTGGCCATAATGACTGAGGTTGCTGCAGCTATTATGCAGCAGGAGCTGCAGGCCACAGATTGCCTCCTAAAAAACTTCAGATTTCTATGCTGTCCTTTGTTCAGGAGTTCAACAAATACAGAGCACACCTTCCTCCCATTTTTCAATGTAACATCACCCCCGCAAGGTAGACTGGACTGAGAATAACTGGACCAAACTCACTCAGTCAGTTTCCATAGCTAAGAGAGGGCTTGAACCAGAGTCAGTCCAGCACCATAACCACTATTCCCTGCCCATATACGGTAATTGCATACTATGAAGGACAATTTATATTTTAAAAAGCTCTTGTGCATAAAGCGTGTTAAGACAGCAGTCCCGACCATTTTGGCACCAGAGACTGGTTTCGTGGAAGACAAGTTTTTCACATATCAGGGCGGGGGCGGGGGGGGAATGGTTTTGCATGCTACCTAGATCCCACACATGCAGAGATGAAGCTTCACTCACTTGCACAGCCCGGTTCCTAACTGGCCAGTGGTAGTGGTCCATGATCCAAGGTTGTGTACCACTGTGTTAAGAAATCTGGCAAACTAATCATACAAAGAGTATAGCCTCTTATTAATGATGCTCAGTATTTGGATGTTGTACTTGCAGAAAATATTTGAAAATTGCTTCCCTAGGCTACGCAGTCTAAAGCATGACAGTTCACCCTTCCATTCCTATTTTATAAAGCAAGCAATAAATCATTGTAGCTCAGTCATAGCTCAAGAATCACTCTGACTGTGCTTAATAAAATCTACTCTTTATCCTGAACATACAGGTACAGGATTGTGTTGAAAATAACACAGATAATTTTGCATTTCTCCTATATGACCAATGATTTACTATTCCCATACAGAGGCTTTGAAGAAAAACACCACTCTTTTTTTATTCTGAAAGATATTACGTCAAATCAAATGTGTTGCTACAGAATTGAA
Source organism: Vipera berus (assembly GCF_964194415.1). NCBI lineage: Eukaryota > Metazoa > Chordata > Lepidosauria > Squamata > Viperidae > Vipera > Vipera berus. Next base: position 136,015,729 of record NC_138203.1, read on the forward strand.
CTTACTGGATATGTAACTTAGCAGCCAGTGTATTACTGTAATCACTGTTGACTTTCCATTTCCTAATTACTTCTGCAGCATTTCCAAATACTATTTATTCTATCTTAGCAACAGCTTTTCTGTAGGTTGCCCAAAGAGCAAGGAGAAATGCCATACATATATTAGCTTATGCATCACAAACAAATCTAAAAACAGGACTCAACACAATGACTAGACCCTTAGGATTCCTGTAGTATCTAGGCCCACCTCTATGACTTCCAAGTCACTTGAGCAACAACTCCCAGCCTTCCTGTCCATCTGGGACTACTGGGAGCAGAGGCCACAATTTCTAGCCCCTGGAACAGAAGAACAGAAGCTGAAGAGTATAGCTTGGCATGCACGGGGAAGGAAAAGCTGTATCTCCACAAACGTGTTTTATTCTCCAAGGCATAGCATAGGATAGGTCTATCTAACATAGTTAATGGGAAACGGCTGTGGAAGAGCAGGCTGCTGAGATAATTGCAGGCACCTGTGCTAGCTTTCTCCCCTCTTGTTTCTGCCCCAGCCTGAGCTGGGCAGAATTGTTTATGAAAAGCTTAATCTTGAAGCAGGTGCAAGAGGAGAAGGGAGGAGACAAGAGGAAACTGGTGTGTTTTTGAAATGCAGCAGGAGCAGCAAAGCAGCCAAATCTTTTTTTTTAAAAAAAAAAAAGTTTGCTTTTTCACTGAGTGGAAGGATCCTGAAGGAAAATCCAAGGCCAGCCCAATGTTGAGAAGATGCCAGTGCTTTATCTGCTGCTCATTAATAAAGAAGAAGAAAAAAACAATAGAAGAAATCCCAGAGGGGCAGGGAGGATTTAGAGACAGATCAGGGGCTGTAAGAGTTAAAAAGTACTGTTGCACATTAGTGATGATAGTACACCATAGTAACAGTAGTATCAGTATCCCTGTAGTAGAAATAGTATAATATAGCATAGAGCAGACATGTCAAACACAAGGCCCGGGGGCCGGATCCGGCCCACCAAGTGGTTTCATGCGGCCCGCGAAGCCATCCTGGAAACAGTGAGGGAACGGCCCCCACTGCCTTGGCCCTGGCCCAGAGACCCTCCTTCTGCCAGAGACCCCCAGATCTGTTCCACTCCTGCCCAGGCCCCCATAGGCACCCTTGATGCGAACGATGTAGAGCTGGCCATGCCCACCCAGTAGGCCATATGCACTCTAGCCACGCCCACCCAGTAGGCCACGCCCACCCAAGCCATACCCACCCGGCCCCCTGAGGGCAACCGCAATGCTGATGCGGCCCTCAATGAAATTGAGTTTGACACCCCTGGCATAGAGGTACATGGGAAGGAGAGTGTGGGTGAATGTGGGAACTCCATAGATGTTCAGAAGGTAAGTGAGCAATCAGTGATGGCAATAGGAAAGTGGGGTGGGACCTGATGGCATGGGAAAGCAGGCCCAAGGCCTGTGGGGACGCTGAAGGGCAGGAAGCATAACACAGGGTGCCTCAATAGCTGGCAGAGGCCTGGGGCAGGCCGGTGCTAGGCCTCCAGGGCCTCCCCATCCAAGGCACCCCATGCTTTGTTTAATGACATTGGGGAGAGTAGGGTGGGGGGTCATTAAACAAGTGATCACATCACCTTGCTTACTAACTGTCACAACCTGCAACAGTAATGGGCAGGCTCCATTATGGTGGTAACTTGACTACCTGTAACCCATGTAGAGATGCTTTAATGTTAGCATTTTCTCTGGATTTCCTCCCCCACCCCCCGTAATACACAAAAAGCTTAGAAAAGTCCGAGAGTGTCATGTACAAACAAACATGAATTAGTAATGAACAAATCTGAGATAAAAAGGGATGATACTGTGTTGTATCACACCTCTTGTACAGCAAACAGGTTGCAAATAGGTCAGTTTTGGTGCAGTTTAGATAAACTTAATGTTATGACTGGGAACAAGCCTACCCTTAAAAACAGATTAATAAATTTTTCCACTGACCAAATTAACAGCAAGAATACTTATAAGGACCTTGGGAAAAGATATTTGATTAAAGTACTGAACTATTAATTATCCTTCTCTCTGTTCTCTGACAGAAGCCTTTCCATCGCCAAAAGGATTAATTGGATTCTGCCTGGAATGCAATAGTTTATGTAACCTACAAAGCATTGTGCTTCTTAATCAAAATAAATATCCAATGTTAACACAGAAGATCTGTGAAGATGACTAATCCATTCTCTATGAGTTGTTTTACCTGTGAAATTAAATTTCTGTATGATGTCATCATTTGTCTTCAGCACAGGTGTGAAAACACAAAGAGGAATTATCTTTCTTCTAATATGATTTAAGACTCCAAATCTAGTCCCTAGGCTATGGTCTCTCTTCATGCAAGTCGCAAACACTTGGGGTCCATTCCACACACCCAACCAGCTACATGCATGTTGTATCAGAAGCCAGTTTCAGAACTTACTATTTCTTCAGCATGTCTTTTAGACAATTTGAAAGATAGATTGCTAGGTGGGGGAAGGGAAAACAGTTGTATAATAAAGATACTGCTTTGATTGGATTTTCTCCCTTTCCTAGGGCCACATGACTATCATTACTATGACAGCACGGAACACAGCAACACAAACGTTCCAAATGGATTGGCCAAGATACCTATCCTTCCATCCCACCCCACTATATCCATTCCTAGAGAGAAAAAACACTGCCTATGATTTTCTTGAAAGTGAATACTGGTATAAAATACAATGGAATTCCTCATATTTTCATATTGGTAAGAAGGCTGCACTTTTTCTCTATGATATAGGTAAATCTAGCATTAAAAAGGAGTCATAACAACCACCACTATAGTCTTAAGAATTGTACTGAAGTCCTACCCCCAAAGACCTCTTTTCCCATATTTTCTAATTAACTTAGTTCCCCATTGGGAGGGGGGACAGTGTCTGTTGGATCCTACACATTAATTTTATTGAAATAATTTGTACTGTTTTGTTTATCTTGGGTGCTGATTGTTTGTTTATTTTGTATTGGAGGGGTTGGGGTTTTTTTTAAAAAAAAAGTTTTAGCTACTCAATTACTTTTTTGAAATGAAATAAATCGAATGAACATATGAATGAGTGAATGAATACAATGGTTTGCTCCATTATTTTCTCTCCATTTGCTGGATCATTGCTTTTCCTCTCCATCTTTTTTCTTCTCTGTTTATTGCCTTTCAGAATAAAAACACTGAACCTAGAAAATCTTACATAATTTTCTGCCTGTGTTGAAATGTCATGACTTTTTATTCTTCCTTTCTTTGTCTGTTTTCAAGTCTGGTATCCTCAAATAGCTAATTTCTCATATGAATGAATATATTGAAATATTGTTTATCCTCAATGGCTTTGAAAATGGTCCTCCCAACAGGCCCAAATAATTTTCTACATTGCCACCACTATAACTCCAGAAGTACCGGTACATTCCTTTTGGGGGAACAGACAGTATTTAGTTATTTTTTTATTTATATTTATTTATTTTAATTCCATTTACCGGTATATCCCGCCCTTCTCCGAAGACTCAGGGTGGCTTACAAGCTTAGCAGTAGCAGTAGCCGTTATTGTAGTTTAAACAAAATAATTATTAGTTATCAAGTGTAACCTCTACTAAAAAAAGAATTACCAATTCCCTTTTCAACTTTCCTTTGGACTATTGATATACACCACACAGGGATGCTCTTGAAAGCTACTCAGAGGTTCGATATACAGCAGGTTCAAAGTATAGCTATTCATTTTCTGGTAGGTAAGACTTGTTATAGCTCATCCACATTGACTATTACTCAAAGTCTAAAACGGCTGAGTGCCAATTTCATTCAAGCCATATGTAGAATTTATCTGTCCTGTATGGGTTGATCAAGCATGCTGTGGATATCTCCTCAGGTTGGTAAAGTTATGAAAGCCCAAAGCAGACCTTCTCGGCCATGGTCCTATTGCTGGAAGAACTTGCTGAGAGGTTAGGATGTTCCTTCCCCTCAAAATGGCTGCTAAGCAGATCTTTTTCATATAGCCCTTTAAGGCATAAGATGTCAAATAATCTGGGAGTAGTTATCCAAATTTTCATGTTGATTTACTGTTGATTGATGCATGAAGTATGAGCCATAATATTATGGCATTTTATGTATTGAGTATCCTTTGAATTATTATAAGACTGTTAGCTTAACTTGCCATGAGCTACCATACGTCTATCAGGGAAGTGGTCTATAAACAATTAATTTTCATAAATTCAAGATATTTATCTGAATGATTAAATGTTAATTCATAGAAATGCCATGGAAATCTCAGATCAGAGCTACATATCACTACACAGAAATAAGTCCCAGTTTGTGCAGTGGATCCCTGTCTTTTGTAAGAATCCTATACATTTTCAACCTAAGAAAAATAGAGAGATATTGTGGCAAACCTTACAGCTAGCATTAAATATACGGTACATGCATTTTAAGAGAGTTTGGCTACACTTGGAATATTCCAGTTACAATTTAGCTTGACCTAAAGAAGAAAGCAGCAGAGCCTAAAGAAGAAAAATATTTATGGACCTTTGTTTTATAGACTCACATATAAGGGCCAAGTCTCAGTAGGAATGCTGTCAAAATGAAAAAAGAAGATAATTTATATAATAAATCAGCATTGCATTAATTTCAGTTCTAGCTCTAAAGTTATCCACTACACTAATATGGAATAACACAACTGTGTTTATCTGTGCTGATTTTTATCAGGCCCTGTTGTATTCTAGTGTAGTCTTCTCAATCACACAACCAAATATGTAATTCCCACAATTCCTTGCTAAGTCACAACTGAAATTGCCAGTAACATGAATCCATCTAGTCTAGGAAGAGTAGCTGTACCAGAAAGGTGAGGAGTTTGCACAAGGTTTACTATTTAGAGGCCTGTCTTGATTTCACTGTAAGAAGTCAGTTAAAGAAAATTCTATTAATACTTTCTGTCAAACTATATATTCTTACTTATCCTAATTTGAAAGAATTTACAGCTTCATATAATGTACTATTGAAGAGGGCTGATTTCAAAATAGTAAACAAAATAATAGCAGTTGTACAAACTATTTTTAACACATTGATGCTCGACAATGTTTCTTTTTACAGTACTTTCTTAATTACTGAAAAAATATACTATGGAAGGTACATTATCCAATAAAAAGATGAAGGGATGCAAAATTAGCGTGAGAAAACCCGGGCTTAATAAGCATTAATTAGAGCAAAAGCAGATATTTTCAAAGGGATAAATAAAATTTTTGAAATAAAATATTTCTGGGTTAGTTATAGTTCTGCTGCTCGTGGGTTTGTGAGGTGTCCCTCTGGTGAAACATTGCCATGTATTACCGGTACTTATTTTTTTGTTAAGGTCATGTAAACTGAGGGTTTTTTTGTATTGTAATTTTTTTATATTATCCACTTTAATTTTTGTACAGAAAGGACAAAATTACTACAATGACAGCTGAACATAATGATTTTACTTGTATCTTCAATATAATAAAACATATTATGGCGTTTTAGACTAATATTTCTCAAAATATATTATTAAATAATTTAATTTATTATAGCGGATTCAGCAGTATTGTCTTTTTATAATTTAGACATATAGTCTTGCTTCTAAAATTGTAGATCACCCAGCTAACTCTACTTTCCCCTAAAGTAGAAGTAGAAGTCATGGTCTTCCAGTTCCTAACTTGGCCCCTTAACCACTGCACCATACTACTGGCTGTGTTCCTCATTCCCAGTAAAAATAACCTAGGAATCCTGGCTTATAATTATGGCAGCAACAACAGATTTAAGATTTTATTTTGTTTAAACATTAATTGAAATCAAGGTATTTTGTAGATATTAGGGCATTTTGTAAAGATTTTTAATTTTTTTAAGAAATAGCAAATATCAAAGAATAATGAATGAAATCAATATCCAACACAAAATCCAGAGAAAAGAATACATAATTCAAAAGAAAATAAAAAATGAGTATCTCTGTAAAAACTCTGACTTTCTCAATTGTAGCTGATATTTACGTAGTGTGAATATTTACATATTTTGGAGACCTGTTTGTTCTAGCGCAGACCTAGATGTTTTACAACCCCTGGGCCACATCTGCCCTTTGGGTGTCCCCAGATCTAAATAAGTGCGCTGCAGGAGGCAAGGGAAGAAGCCAAGCTGGGTCTAGCTCTGTGCAATCGCCATGCATTCCTTCAATCAGTGGCAGCCATGGGAGGGCAAGGAGAAAAACTACTTTTTTGTGCTTGTGCAGTGTTCACCCTTCACCTGGAAGAGCCTGAGGAGGCAGTAGCAGCAGTCAACGGCTAAAGGGACCCAGGCACAGCCTTGTTGGTGAACAGGCAGAGTGTAGCTGGGAGCTATTGGTTCACCCTTCCACAACAGCTCCATTTTCTCATGTGGCCCCTTGAAAAAATTAATTGCCCTCCCTTAATCTAGTGGTTAAGGCACCAGGAGACTGAGTTTTAGTCCTGTCTCAGGCTAGTCACTCTTCCAGACTCTGATGTCAGGCTCGGTCAACAAGCCAATTTCTGTTACAATAAATGGATCAACATTTAGTTGTTGTTTTTTTAGGGGTTTTTTATTGAAAAGTTTTATAAAGATTACAATATTATCTCCTCCCCAACCCACCCTTAAACCCCCCTCCCCCTCCCCCACTTCCCAGAGCTGAGTACACGGTTACAAATATAATAATCATAATCTAACTAACATTAACCAACTATATAGATAACCAAGTTCATAATGTGCTTTAACTCCCCTATAACATAAATACAAGTAAGATAAAAGTATTCAAGTTATTAAACAATACAAATACTAATAATAATAATAATACCATATAATTAAAGCTAATAATAAAAAAAGAAAAATTTCCACTATAATAAACTATAACAATCTAAAATTTACTCATAAACTAAATGGAACTTTTTAGTCCCATATTTATTCTGAATATAATCTATCCATCTTCTCCAGACCGAAATGTATCTTTCTTGTGAATGATCCTTCAAATAAGCAGAAATCTTAGCCATTTCTGCTAAATTTGACACTTTAAGCTTCCATTCCTCTATAGTAGGCAAACAATCCTTCTTCCAATATTGCCCTACCAATAACCTTGCATCTGTTATCAAATTCAACATCAAATTAATTTCTTTAGTATCACAATCTGTGATAACACCCAATAAAAATAGTTGTGGAGTAAACTTTATTTTTCTCTTGAAAATCTTTTGAATCTTCCACCAAATTTTAATCCAAAAAGCTTTTATATTTCTACAAGTCCACCAAATATGAAAATAAGTAGCATCCAAACTACCACATCTCCAACATTTTGGCTGTAAATTAGGATACATACAAGACAACTTTTTAGGATCCAGATGCCATCTATAAAACATTTTATAAAAATTTTCTCTTAAATTTTGGGCCTGAGTAAATTTTACATTTCTAACCCAAATTACCTCCCATATATCCAATGGGATCAGTTCTTGAATATTTTGAGCCCACTTTACCATACAATCTTTAACTAATTCCGTTTCCGAATCCAATTCTATTAAAGCATTATAAATTCTCTTTATTTATTTATTTATTTATTTATTTAATTAGTTTTCTATACCGCCCTATTCCCGAAGGACTCAGGGCGGTTTACAGGGCAGCATATAAAAGACAATATAAAAAGATAATATAAAATTAAAATGAATTAAATTAATTAAAGCCCAACAATTAAAACAATATTAAAAAGCTAAAACCCCTTCAGTCCAGGCCTGATAGATCGAAAAGCCAGGTTTTCAAGTCCCGGCGAAATGAACGCAGATCGGGGGCGGTTCGGAGTTCCACAGGTAAATCATTCCAAAGGGCAGGCGCGCCCACAGAAAATGCCCTCCCTCTGGGGATCACCCACCGGCACTCCCTAACCGGCGGCACCCTATATGTGCTCGGTTTTGATCTTTAATCTGTTTTACCAAATTTTCATCCATTAATGTAATACCAACCTTCTGATCTAACTTCCACCTAACTTGCAATTGAGTATACTGGAACTAAGACTGTACAATATTTTCTTGTTTTAACTCAACTAACGACCTTAATTGCCAGTCATTCCCTACCAATCTTAGTAATTCCTTATAGGAAATCGTATCCAAATTCACACCCATAGATACACCCTCTATCGCATGTCCAGGAATCCCCCAAATTGGTATTTTATAATTCAACTTATAATAATACTTTTTCCAGACACGCAATAAAGCACTTCTTAAAATATGAGATTTAAATGCCTTGTCAACTTTTTTGTTATATATTAAATATGCATGCCACCCATATAGTAAGTCCCATCCCTCAAGATAAAGTATTCTTTTATTTGTTAAATTAAGCCAATCACTAACCAGTGTTAAAACCACCGCATCATACTATAGTTTCAAATTAGGCACCTTAAGTCCTCCTCTTTCCCGTGCGTCTTGTAAAATCTTAAGTTTAACTCTTGGTTTTTTCCCCGCCCAGATAAATTTATTAATACCCTTCTGCCATTCATCCAAATTAGCATCTTTTTTCAAAATAGGTATCATTTGAAACAAAAAGAGAAACTTTGGTAAAACATTCATTTTAACAGCTGCAATTTTCCCCAGCAAAGATAATTGTAATTTTTTCCAATTATTTAAATCCTTTTGTACTTTTAACCATAACATCTCATAATTATTCTTATATAATTTCGCAATAGAAGCTGTAATATATACTCCCAAATATTTAACCTTTTTCACTATTTCATAACCTGTCAATTTTACTAACATTTCCTTTTCATTCATGGTCATATTTTTAGATAATATTTTGGTCTTACTATTATTTACCTTAAAACCAGAAACTTTCCCATATTGAGTTATAATTTCCATCAAGTCTATAACCGATTGAATTGGTTGAGTTAGTGTAACAACCAAGTCATCCGCAAATGCCCTTAGCCTATAATCATTCTGCTTTATCTTTATTCCCTTTATTTCGGTTGATTCACAAATTTTAATCAATAAAATCTCCAATGTTAAAACAAACAACAATGGTGACAGGGGACATCCCTGTCTTGTACCTTTTTCAATTTTAAATGCATCTGTTAGTCCCCCGTTAATTATAATTTACGCTGATTGTTGCTGATATATAGCCTTATAGATTGCAGAAATTTATCCCCAAAATTCATCTTATCCACAACTTTCAATAAAAATTGCCAATTCAACTGATCAAATGCTTTTTCAGCATCTAAAAATATCAATGCCGCAGAGACTTGGTTGTTCTTATCCAAATATTCTATTAAATTTACAATTTGTCTTACATTATATTTCATATATCTTCCAGTTATAAATCCGGACTGATCACTATGAACCATTTGTTTCAAAACTTGCATTAATCTATTTGCCAATATTTTTGCAAAAATCTTATAATCTGTATTTAAAAGCGATATAGGTCTGTAATTCTTAGGCTGGGTAAGGTCTTGATCCTCCTTGGGGATCAGCGATATAAAAGCCCTTCTCCAGGACGGGCACTTCCCGTCCAACCTGGATATTATTAAATAATTCGTTTAAAGGTTCTACCATCTCTACAAGTAAAATTTTATAATAAATTGCTGATAAACCATCTGTACCAGGAGCCTTACCCACTTTTAACTGTTTAATTGGTGAAATAATTTCCTCAGAAGTAATTAAACGATTCATCCCTTCCCGTTGTTCATGTGAAAGCATAGGAATATGCGCTTCCTGTAAATACCTATCTATATCTAAAGCTTGTATATTTTCGCTAGCATATAACTTTGCATAAAAATCTAAAAAAGCCTTTTTAATCAAATTTTGTTGGTATATTTCCTTACCCTTGTATTCTATTTTCTCTATAGTACGTAACTTCTGTTTTTTCCTTAATTGATAAGCTAGCCACCTACCAGGCTTATTTGTATTATAAAAGGTATTATGTTTCACATATCGCAAGTTAGTTGCAACCTGATCTGCCAGTAACATATTAAATTGCTCTTTCAACAAATTTATTGAGATCCTTAGTCTCTTGTCTGATGGATTCAAAATAAGAGCTTTCTCTTTCAATTTAATCTCTTCTTCCAATTCTTTACGTTTTTGCATCTGCTTACACCTATGACCGTTATTCATATGAATCAAAACCCCTCTCATATAAGCTTTACTAGCATCCCAAACCATTTCAATCGGTGTACCTTTATGCATATTCAAAACAAAAAATTCTTTCAAATAATCTCTACATTTCTCCGAGAGCACATCATATCTGAATAAATTCTCATTCAATCTCCAAGATCTTCTGGTCCCATCTTCCCTGAACAACTCCATCCATACAGGACTATGATCCGACAATGTCCTAGGAAAAATCTTGACATTCTTGACCCTGGAAATAAGATCACCAGTAATTAAGAAAAAATCAATTCTAGAAAACGATTGATGCCGGTCCGAAAAAAAAGTAAAATCTCTATCCTCCAAATTCCGATCCTGCCAAATATCTCTTAATTCCAAGTCATCTTTCAAATCAAAAAAAGCTTTAGGCAATCTAGAATGGTTAGGAGAATTTTTAAAAGATCCCTTCTTGTCTTTGCATGAATCCAAAACACCGTTCCAATCACCCATCAAAATAAAAGATTTGTAATCCAGTTGAGTTAATTTGTCATGTAAAAACTTATAAAACTTTCCTTGCTGTTGATTAGGAGCATATAATCCAATAATAAATTGATCAGAAAAAAAAGGAGAAGGACTGGAAGATGATTTACTTATTCAGAAAAAGCACCTAATTCAGTCTGATAGGCACTATCATTCCTTGTGTGAGCATTCTGTGACCATCCAAATATTGCTTGATTCAGTTGTGGGAAGAATCCAGAGAAAGAAATATTTTGGGAAACATTTTTTTTAAAAAACAAGTTTTATTAATTTTCTAATTTTACATCCAAATATTTATGAAGCAATGTGGTGATTGGATAATCAAAAGTCCAATAACAAAATATTTTTGTACATAGCTCAAGGTACATCAACAAAAAATCTCTCTCCAATTCCCTTAGTCATAATATCAAGATCAAATTAATACATTTCTGGTTGTGACAAAGTCAGTTAGAACAATTATCAATACATTTTCACATATACTTATCCATGTCCTGTTTTTAAGTTTTATCTAATTTCAATACAGTGCTCCAAATTAGCCTATATCATCTAAAAAACTTAATTTTGGGGTACCCCACATTTCCCCTATTTCATTATATAGTAATTATCATATCTGAAATACATACATTGTTCATTTAAGTGCATTCTTATTATATTTCAAAAACATATTCTATTTGTCATCTTTGTAATTCATAAATAATTAACAATCTTTTGTTGTATCATTCCAAGTTCTATAATATAACTCAAAGTTATGCTCTAGTAGCTAATTTTCATTCTCTTAGAAATCTAGGTCCTAAATATAAAATCAGTTTATATCTTTTAACAGTTCCCCTTGGCCCATTAAAAGAGATTTTAAGCTTTATTATTACAAATCCCAACATTTAAAAAAACCATTTTTTTAAATCTAACTCTAGCTTTCTTTTTGTGCCAGGCAGGCTTCCATATCATTGCCTTTAGCTTCTCAAATATGTCTCCCTTTCTTCCTACACACGTTTGAATCCAGGGAGACCATCCAGTTGTCAATTTTTCAAAGAGAGCGACCCCTTCATAGTCATTAAATTGTCATTCTAATAGATCAAATCTCCATGTTTGGCGTAGTATAGTTGTCATTAATTCAGTCTGGTCTTCTTCTTCTTTCAATCCCATCTGGCTTTGGTAAGAGGTCATGTCCAGTGTTATAGTTATTGTTAGATTTTTAATGTACTGTATTTGAAGGCCTTTGGCATCCTCCATCTTAGTATTGCTTTCTTCAGCTTCTGTAGTTTGTTGAACTGTAGATTCTATAGTTGAAATTGAAGTTTGGGCATCAAGGCTCTCAGTAGATTGTACTTGTTGTTCTTTAGAGTCCCCTATTTTGTTGTTGATTTCCTCCTCTTTTGTTAGTTTTTGGGTTATCAGTTGATCAATTGAAGTCAGAGTCTCATTTGGTGAGTTTATGCTGTCAGATTTGTCTTTAAGTCTGGCTTTCATTTGTTCAGTCATTGCCAGGATTGTTTCAAGTATAAGTTTATAGTCAAGTGGTGGAATATATTCCTCCATTTCTTTGATGTTTACAGATAGGTCTTTAGTGGAGGCTATTTTGATAAAAGTCAGTGAATATTCAGCTCCACTATTCCTAAAGGTTGTTTTCAGTGCCAGGTGTTCCCAATTCTTATCTTTAAACACAGTGTCAAGGACAAATCTGTTACAGACAGATCTCACAGTAAAAAAAAAGGTTTACTTGCTATACCAGGTTTCGCCACAAGATGTCTCAATAGCACGTAAAATCTTTTTCCAGACTAATATGAGGCTTTTATCCAATTAATCCATTTTTAGCAGTAAATAGGGTAGTAGGTCCCTGCAGAAATAAGAACTTTTCAGTGGCCCAGAAATTCCAGAAGTACAAATAAGGTTGCTTAATTATTTAGCTTAGTCATTTGATTATTATTTTTTTTGAGGCTTTAAGGTTTTAGTTCCCAAGTAGGCAGTCGCCGATCTTTCAAGAAGGGGGGAGAAGATTGTCAGGAAAGTCCCACAGGAAAGTAATTAGAGAAGTAAGAAAGGTAAGGTCTCACCCAAATCCTCAACATTGCTTCGTTGTGCCTGATGGTGATTTTGGCTTTCGGCAGGGAGCGGCTTAGTGCTCGGCCGCTTCTTTGGGTCAGAGGAGCTGCTCCAGATTAAACAGAGGGCTGCCACCCTTCCACAATCGCAGGGAGAGCCTCCTCATGGTGGTCGCCCCTCCTGGGTGACTTTTGACCCTTTTCAGGGTCCTCCAAGGAAGAAAGACCAGACAGTGGGGAGAGTGTCCTTCCCGCACATCTACCAGCGCTGTGCACGCAAACTGGAAGCCCTATTTTGGGAAATATTAAAAAGGCAGAATATACTTCCCCAAAGGATTTTAAAGGCAGAAACCAACACCCCCCCAATCTCTCTACCTCAAACAGAAACCAGGTCTGCAGAAATGCAGATGTGATAATCTTGTCAGAAAAATTGGAGTCAGGAAACTGGGATTAGAAAGAAAGATCCCTAAAATCAACAATCCCTCACACCAAAAAATCCAACAGTCATCAGCCACAGCCACAGCCACAGCCACAAGGAAGCAGGATATGACCTTTGGGACATAATAGGATTAATCCACAACTATCAGAATACCAGAAAGACACACTCAGACTCAGGTCAAAGTTCATGCCACAGGAACAACTCCAAACAAAAGCCCAAGAAGGTATAAAAACCCACTCCCTACTACCAGAGCCATCTTTGTGTCTGGCTTTCCTCTTCAATAAACTACAACCTTCTTTCTAAAGCAATCTCCATGTTGTTTATTCCCGCCTTGGACTGGACCCTGATGAAGATTTTTCTTTCAACACAGTTTAACTTTGTTATCCAGCATAAGCAATGTTAAAGATTGCTAGGTATTATAGTTCAGGAACATCAAAAACATTGTTCCGTGCAAGCTGTAACATTCTAATCTAGAGACTATTTTACAAGCCAATATTTTGTTGTCTACATCCAACCAATTAGGAGATAAATACAGTGCCCATCTGATGCATTTAGGAAGCAAAAGAATGAAAACATCTTGATAAACAAATCTGATCTAAAATTAGGCTCATAAGAATTTCTTATTTATTTACAGTTATATAATGAGACAGGGCGTCATATTTTCAGTGCAAGAAGCAGTTCTCAATAAATCAATTATCAAAGCAATGCTGACACCTGTGAAATGATTCTGATTTACAATTGTATTAAAAATAAGCAAAATAAAAAATAATTAAAACTTGTTTGTTTTAATATGTTTTTATTTCCCCTCCCTTTTATAAAAAGAAATACTCATAAGTTGCCAGATTTTGTGACACAGTGCTCCAAAATTTGTCAGATGGCGGCTTCTGGATTGTGCTTAGCAGACAACCTTAGTCTCAGCCTGCCTCTCATCTGGCTCTACAGAACTGTTTACTGTATATCTAGCAGTAAAAGCTTAGATCTTTTAGTTTATTGTATTCACACTTAACTTCACAGAAACGCACACAATGTCCCTCTATGCTTTTTTATACCTGTTATGCTCCTATGCCTCCTTTTATTGGCTGTACAGTATTCCTTCCCTGTTCTTCCCTATACTCGAAATGAAAATTAATTTTATTAGAAGCCTGAAATACCGGTATACAGTTCATAGTTCTTGAATTAAAGCAGTCTTGAAAAACATCCTGGTGTTTTTTTGCCAACCCTCAAATTATTACATATAAAAATATATAGAAATGTTGTATGTATACAGTATTTAACAATTAATGTTCCATTCTGAATGCCTCTATAATTCCTTGACTATATCTCTGAACAGGTATGGGAAGAGGAAAATGTTTGGACAGTTTCTATTATGAAAAAAAATAATCACTAGATCTTTCTTTAAAAAAATTTCTCTGTAGATTACATGGGAGAGAACTACCGTTATCTGTAATTTAGAATGATGTTTATTTTTTATTCAGACTATGAGTCTATCAGAGTAAGATTGACTGATAGGAGAAATATTCCAATTTTGGAGACTTTTTCAAAAACCACATTCACTATATAGTCTTGTTGCTATCAGTGGAAGATTTAGCAGCTTCCTGTAATCTCTGCATTATATTGCATTGCCACCATATTTTCAGACTTTGTACTATTCTCCCTGCAATAAATAAGATACAGTTCATACATAGAGAATACTGATTAATTTTTCATGTGTAGGTTTCGCAACACACACTCTTTCTCCTCCCATCACTGTAACCTTTCTGTGAACTTATCAAGCTATTTCAAAATATTGCAATTTTTCTTCTTAACACAAAATAATGGAAGCAAGATTCAGTAAGGCAATAGATTTTCCAGTTGCAACTGATTGGCTAGCATTTCCATTCTTCTTCATAATAAACATTGAATTTATTTCTTTGGTTTTTCATTAGTTTATAAAATATAAACTTTATTGGCAATCCAAGTTAACATTTGTATTCTTGAATTGTGAACTCTTAGGAAAGTATCCTCTCCTTCTGTGTTACAAATAGCCATTTCCAGTGGGGAAAATAGGACAAAGCAGAATGGTGGAATATATTTTGTTTTGCTATATTTCCAGTCTGAATTAGACCATGGCTGGGTCCCTACAGGAGAGCTCTTTTAAGGATTATGTATTAATAGAAAAGCAACTAACTTGCCTCTGTTTCTAAATGCTAAAGCTGTTGCACACAAAAAACGGAAGAGCTCTGATCAACTATCGCAGCCACCATTTTGACAGTTTTGCTGTACCGTTGTCTGTGGACGCCCCCACTAAATAGAAGCATGGGATAAACTGAGCCTGGTTTGTTCTCAATCTTTTAAGTGGCCACAGACTACTAGCAAAAGTGGCATTTGATCACAAGGCAAGGAGGCATCGGGAATGTTTTCCCCTTTGCATTTGAGCATCCAAGAAGGGACAGGAAAGGAGAAAGGGAGAGAGGAAAGACAAACAAAAAGAAGGAAAGAGGGGAAGGAAGAAGAAGCAAAGGAGAATGAAGAGGGAAGGACAAAGAAGAAAAGAGGAAGGAAGGAAGGAAGGAAGGAAGGAAGGAAGGAAGGAAGGAAGGAAGGAAGGAAGGAAGGAAGGAAGGAAGATTATAATGAGAGGGAGGAAGGGTCTGAGGGAAGTCCTGCCTTAGCACTTGGCCAGGAGCAGCCCTGCTGCCCTTTTGTCATCCCCTTGTCCCCTCTTCCTGACCTCTCCGGGTGGTCTCCCACCCTACTGCTGAGGATGCTTTGGTTACAAAACTGGGTCTCCTCGTGGGGAGAGGGACCTCCCTCTGACCCAGTCATTTTGCCCTCCCACACACACCATGAGCAATTTGGGCAAGGAAAGCAAGCCACTCGGCAGCAGCCTTGAGGAGGTAAGCACAGTCGGCGCCCCCTTGGGAAAGGCTGGACTGGGCACTTGCCCTCCACTGTCCAGGGCTCCGGGAAGCCTGCATCACTGAGGGTCCTCTGCATGGCCAGAGAGGGACAGCAAGGCTCCTTTGGTGGACAAGGCTATAGTGCTTACCCTGGTCTTGCCTTCCTTGGCTGGAGACAATGAATCCCCCCAGTCCCACCCAGGCCACTACAGGCGCCCCCCGACACGAGCGATGTTGTAAGTAAGTGGAGAGAAACTAAAGAATCATCAGATAACAATTAATTGATATTCCCCTTTTGCAGGAAAAGGAACTATTTCTCTTTTCATCAACATCAAAACCTTTCAAAGTAAAAGGAACATTGGAGGATGATTGTCAAGTTTAGATATTATAAAGGTTTCCAATCAATACATGTGTTTGTTTAAGCCCCAGAGCTTTTTGCACTAACTTAGGTTGATCCCCAAAGAGACACCTCTCCGAGATTCTTTTTTAAAAATATTTTTATTGAAAATTTTGATTTTAATAGTAAAAGCAAATAGAAACTAAACTCAGAAAAAGAGAGATAGAAAGAATAAAAGGTGCAAGGAGGAAAAAAGAGAAAGTAAGAAAAAATATTTAAAGAAGTGACTTCCAATCTTTTTCATAAGTATAAACAAACTGATTAGTCTCTAAGGTTAAGAACAAATACCTCTTTTTCCCATTTTCCATATGCAAATCCATAAATCATTTTCAGTCATGGCATCTGTAATGTACTGGCCTTACATGCTGTAATTGCTTGCTCATGTTAAACTGTTTGCTAATGGCTGAATTCACTTGCATGTGTTGTAAGGATCCTGGGCCAAACTAGACTGGCTGTCTCCAGCCGATTAAGTAGGTGTTTGGGCAGGAAACTGCTGCTAAATCTATTGGTCGCCGCCTAGAGGCCAACCATATAAATAGCTGCACAGCAGCTACTAGATTGCTTCTGTTATTTTCTGACTTTCAATAAAGCCTGTTGCTGTTTGAACCCTCGGTCTCGCTCAATGCCTGCAAGAACCGAATACTCAACAGCATCAACATCTGTACAGGATTACCAGAGCTTTATAGAAGTATATCTTATTTTAACCCTGGTCAAACCAACCAGCCTTGAATTCCTTCCTTTTCTTCCTAATAGTCTTCACCTTTAATTCATTCAGACATTGTGATAGGATTTGATCTCTCTTCATTTTTTCTTGTTCCCATCCCAAAGATTTCTTCAAGGCTTTAGCAAACCGCTTTTGTAAATCCAGTAAATAGTCCTTATCCAGGTGATTCTTTTGGCTTACCATTTGTCTTTCCACTTTATGTGTCTTTTCTGCCTTCTAATTCAGTTTTTGTTTTTATTTTCCAGTACTGTGAATTATGAGCTGGTCAAAATTGCTTAAGATGGTCAGCCATATGTTGTTGTTGTTGTTGTTGTTAGCTGCGAAGTCGTGTCCGACCCATCGCGACCCTATGGACAACATTCCTCCAGGCCTTCCTGTCATCTACCATCTTCTGGAGTCCATTTAAACTCACGCCTACTGCTTCAGTGACTCCATCCAGCCACCTCATTCTCTGTCGTCCCATTCTTCTATTGCCCTCAATCTTTCCCAGCATTAGGCTCTTCTCCAGTGAGTCATTCCTCCTCATTAGGTGGCCAAAGTATTTGAGTTTTAGCTTTAGGATCTGGCCTTCTAAAGAGCAGTCAGGGTTGATCTCCTCTAGGACTGACCGGTTCGATCGCCTTATAGATCTTACAAATAAATAGTTTTTATGCTGCACTCCACAAGTTCAGATGCAAAGCCCAGCTAATCTTAATAAACTTCCTATTTTTGCTATATTATAACTATTCTTTATATATTACTAACTTTTCATGCATTGCTTATAAGAGTCAGTTAATCCACATGCCTTTGTTAATGGACTGTCATAGGCAAAAAAAAAAAAACCCCGAAAACCCACCAAAGCAGGTTTTATCCTCCATGGGGTAAGATGCCCTTTCAGGCATCCCAGTTTCATTTGCTTGGGGGTAAAAACTTCATTTTGTCTGAGGAAAACCTGCTTGCTTATTGCTCGAATAAAACTATTGCCCACATTTCTTCTTACAAGAAATACCTCATTTTTTTCTGTGAAAAATGTTGTGAATTATCATGCCTGTTAAGAGCACGTTAGTTACTTGCCAGCACAATGAACACAAAGCACAAGTGCCAAGAGTAGGAGCACGTGCAGGAAAGATGAGGTAGAAACATATGATCGTGTATAAAGTCCAAATATGTATTCAGTAATGAAACAGCTACTATCTTCCACCTGCTCTCAGCTCAGTCAAGCATTTCACCACCAACTGGATCTCTGTCACTGTAAGTACGGAAGCATCATAAATAAGAATGACTAAGTGTTAGGAAGAGGGAGCCAACTGATTTCTTCCTCCCTTGTCCAATCTGCAACCTTGAGTTCACTTTTTCCAACGGTGCAGCTAAAAAAGGTGGGATGTGGTTGAACATATCCTAGCCTTGTTGTGCAGGAAGCAAAGTATACGACATTTTTCACAGCATATAGATCTGCACTGTCATGTGCTATGGATGAGATGATGTTGGAAGACACAGGGAACAGTAAAAAGTTGACATGGGTGCTGGGGGATGATTCCAAGGATTACGTAACTATGGATAGCTGAGGAGAGTGAATGCAAAAGAAGGTTGTGCAATGGCAAGCAGGATATACTAAAATCTCTCAATGCCTGGATACTTATTTTTACATACTAGGCTAAGTAGCTTTTTTCCTCAGATCCTTTCCAATAAATCTGTCTCCTCTTTAAACAAAAGTGATATGTAAAAACTGGAACTTCTGGGATTTCTATTAATTCAAGTGCTATAGCACGAACGCTGTCCAGAGGCAGTCAAGCTATGCCTCAAGAACACTGACATTTAAACTGATCTGATGTCCTCCCCAAAGCGGTCTTTTTTAAATAGCCTTCATATCTCTTATAGATGTCCTACCTTAACCCAATTACTATTCCCAAATTAAGTAGGGTTTTAACCTTGACATGGTCCAACCTGATTCCATCAGTGACCTTAGAGGAGAAGTACAAAGGCATCCCATTGAAATCATCTTCTTGTTTTATTAAAGTGTCCATTTTACATCGATGCCTACTTGATATGTTTAACTTCACACCTAATTAAATAACTTGGTCATTCTGACAAGTTGTACATAAAACTTTTACTTTTAGACTCAAAGGATTCCTTTACCTTAAGTGTGGCCAAATTTTATCATGTTGTACAGTATGTAAGAAGTGTAGCAATTTGTTTGATTGATCTTACTTTGATCGGTTATCTAATCAATTAGTCAATATCAGTTTTCTATAGGTAAGGTGTTTTCATGGACCAATCATTGAATGCAGTAAATTTCTTCTACTAAAAACTCTCAATGTCTTTATATTGTCTGAATTTGTAAGTAGGGGAAGGTTCTATGAGAAACAAATGGATAAAACATCTAATTTCTCATGCCCTCCAGTGCTCCTAATTCCTGACATTTGTCATAGATATATCCTGCCCAATTTGGACTATATTTCCTAGCATAATTCAAGCTCAAAACTGTGACATATAAATATATAAAAATTCAGAAAGGCACATAACTACCAAATATTCCATAATATTGTACTCCCTTTATATTTCCCATTCAAACTAGGAATGATATTTATATTCTCTATATAACACAGTTGAATGCTACTGAATCAAAACTCAGTTGTCTCAAACCACTAGTCATGTACGTATGGGCAGACAGGCATGAAGAGTCAAACATATTTGGAGGACAAACAGTTCCCCACCTATAAAAAGAGATCTGTAATTTTTTATCTGTGTGTTTTGCACATTCTTTTAAAGCATGAAATTGAAATTACACAGCCTGAGTATTTTTAAAATAATTTTTATTAAGAATTATAAATGAAGAAGACAGAAGTAACTTCCCATTTTCCAGCAGGTTAAACCAATTTCAATATCACCTCTAAATAAAACATAATCACTCTTCTCCCTAAAGCTCTCCTCTTAGGTAATGAAACAAAGCCCAAATGCTATGTCAATCAATCTTTCTCAGCAAAAGTACAGTAAGGGCAACCACATACAATTATTTTTCTCTTTTAAACCTGGTCAAACCACTCCATGTTACAAGGTTAATGTTATACACCTTCCCAGAGGTTTTCAAATGATTCTTTATACTCAACACCCTTTTGCTGCATGGTTAAAAAAAATCATTTATTTTTAAAACTTTTAAAATCAAATCTACACTATTATCTTTTAAGGAAGTAGAAATTCATCTGATGAATACAGTACAGTAAAACCTTGCCAGTCTAGAGTCTTAATTTCACTAATATACAAAATTTAAAAATTTAAAATCCAACCAAGTGATTAAGATGTAAGATCAATCAAGTCCATGAAGGTTTGGTGAGAGTGGGCTTGATGTAATCCTGACTTTCAGCTACTTCACTTATAAGCTAACTAAAAGCAATATGGTCTATTTACAAGAAGCAACTGCTCGGAATCATGTGGATGATCTCAACAAACTCTCCTTTGTTTCAAAGAAATTACACTGGCTTGGATCCAGCACCCATCTGTGATAACCTTTGCAAAATCTGTCTTGCTAGCCAGCAGAAACCAGCAAGATGTTAAATAGTCATGGCACTTATAAGAGGTATCAAAACTGCACAATTTGGTGTAATAATGTGCTGGGCTAGAAAGTGGGAACCCATGAGTTCCAGCCTCCTGTTAAGCATGAAAACCAGCTTCATGGTTTTAAGCAGTTTTCTCTAAGCCCAACTAACTTTACAAAATGTTTGTGGAGCTTACTATCACCTTAAGTGTTGAATTACTAGGGGTTGGGGGTTTTTTACCTTTTACAAAGGACAGTTGAAAAGAGTATGTAAAAGTTTAGATTCCATCATGTTCCAGGTTGAGGTCATCAGAGGAATTCTTTAAATATCTACCTGGGTGAACGCATTTTTACATGATACAAAACCAGGATATCTGCTGGAAAAAAAATCTGTCGGTTCCCCTTCTCCCACCTTTTATTACAAATAACATCTTTTTATTCAGAAAAGAGAGCAGTTCTGCACAAGTAAGTCTACTATGCATTATTAATGTTGCCAGTATACTTCAGAGATATTGATATCAGAAGGTTTCCAGGAATATAAACAACGTAAAGGGAGGTATTCTTATGAAAGAATATTTATTTTCCACCATGAATTATAGTAAATGTTTTCAAGCTGCAGACCTATAGTATGCTCTTTTTCTTTCCACCCCGAACCAACCCAGTGATGCTCTCGACGTGATGTCCCATTGCCTGGAGGCAGTCCGGGTTTGGATGGGGAGAAACAGGCTTTGTCTCAATCCTGCCAAGACTGAGTGGCTTTGCATACCGGCATCTCGAACTAACCAATCTTTTCCATCGTTAACTATGGGGGGTGATGTGTTACCCCCCCCAGGGCCCTCAACTTGGGCGTCCTCCTGGATTCACGGCTCAGTTTGGAAGATCATATAGGAGCCGTGGCCAGGGGGGCTTTTGCCCAGGTTCGCCTGGTGCACCAGTTACGGCCCTATCTGGACCGAGATGCCCTACACACAGTCGCCCATGCGCTCGTGACCTCCCGACTAGACTACTGCAATGCTCTCTACATGGGGCTGCCCCTGAGGACCACTCGGAGACTTCAGCTGGTGCAGAATGCAGCCGCGTGAGTTGTGATGGGAGTTTCCCGATACTCCCATGTAACACCTCTTCTCCGTGAGCTGCATTGGCTTCCAGTTGCCCTCCGGGTGAGATTCAAGGTGCTGGTGATGACCTATAAAGCCCTAAATGGCATGGGCCCGGATTATCTAAGGGAGCACCTGCTGCCAGCGTCAATTTCCCATCGTCCTGTGCGCTCCCACAGGGAGGGCCTCCTCAGGGTACCACCGGTCAAGGATTGCCGACGGGCGATCCCCAGGGGGAGGGCGTTCTCTGTGGGCGCGCCTACCCTATGGAATCAACTGCCAACAGAACTCCAGACTGCCCCTGACCTTCGTTCATTTCGCCGGGACCTAAAAACCTGGTTCTTTGAGCTATCTGGACTGGACTGAGGGGTTTAATGTTTTTAAATTGTGATTTTAATTTTTGCGGCTAGATTTAATTTAATTTAATTTTAATTTTATATTGTATTGTTTTTAAATTTTGCCTTGTAAACCGCACTGAGTCCTTTGGGAGTAGGGCAGTATATAAACTGAATTAATAAATAATAAATAAATAAAATCACAGTAGAACCCATTTAATTCAAGAGGACTTCTGGACTTAACTATGATTGTGACATAAAGGACAGGGAAGGGTTTCAGTAGCTAGAGAGGCTGCCATTCAAATGCCTATGACTTACACCTGACCTATTACAAGAACCATTACAAGTAACTCACTTGACACACCCACCCCTGACCCATCACAAGACCTATTTACCACAGGAAGCCCTTATAAACAGAAGAATACTGACACTGACATCCCATAAACTCCGCTGAAGATGTTACCTAGCCTGGTAATGAAACATATGGAAACCAACCCACAAGCTTGGAGAAAGAAACTTCACCCTCATATTTATACTTGCAGAGAGTTTACTGTTGAAAATTTCAATCCTTAACTATGCAATCCTACATGCAACGACATCAAAATAATCTTTACTAATTTGATGCCGACTCTGAAGTTGTTGAACATAAGGATAGAGTTATTATGCAGATCACATCAGAATTAACTTACTAAATCTGTATCAAATTCTCCCTATTTTAAAATTTTGTTTTTGTAGAACAAATTAGTTTGGAGAAAATGTGATTTCAGCATATTTATTAGCTTGTTCTAATCATGCAAGAGTTGGAATATATTTATAGTTATACTGACTATATTTGTTATATGATCTGGATTATGCTAACACCATTTGCTAAAATGTTTTCTGTTCTTCTTCTGATCACTGCAGTTTTGTTTTTATGCAACATACTACTTTTCCCATGTACTCCTTGCTAGGATTCCAATTAACTTAGCCTGAATTAATGTGAGAAATGTGAATCTGTACATTATATTTTTTGTGTTTTTTTCAATATTTTATTAATTTTTTGTATGCTTAGTATTTTATCAGCAACATATTGTCTGGGTTTCAATATTTAGCTTACTAATAAATGTTAAACTCCTTTCTCTCTACCTCTTTTTTCTAGCCATTGATAAAATGTATCCCATGTTCTAAAATATTCTGAGTCTTCTTTCTCTTTCATTTTCAGTGTCAATCTGTCCATTTCTGCACAATCTAAAATTTTCTTAATTATCTCTTACTCCACTGGTAATTCTTCATCTTTCCAATGTTGAGCAGATACAATTCATGCTGCGGTTACCACCTGTAACATTAAGTATACACGTTCCTTCTCATAATTTCCTACAATTATACCTAACAAAAATAATTCTGGCTTAAAATTGGTGTGTTTTTTAGTCACTTTCTCTATCCATATATGTATTCTTTTGGCTTTAGGGCATGTCCATCAAAGATGATAATATGTGCCTGGTTTTTGTCTACATTTCCAACAATTACTAGACATATTTTTATACATTTTCGCTAACCTCTCAGGTATTAACTGCCATCTGTAAAACATTTTATATAGGTTTTCTTTGTAAGCCACCGCCTTTGTTAATTTAGAATTTCTTTCCAAGAGGCTTTGCCAGTTTATATAATCTGTATATTATATTGAAACCCTATCTAATTCCAAGATAATTTTATCCCTTATGTTTTAAAATTTGGATGAGGGGACAGATGGGGAACTCATCAAATTTGCAGACAACACCAAGCTGGCAGGAATAGCCAACACTCCAGCAGATAAGCTTAAGATACAGAAGGATCTTGACACACTTGAACATTGGGTGCTATCTAACAAAATGAAATTCAACGGTGAAAAAAGTAAGGTTCTATATTTAGGCAAGAAAAAACAAATGCACAGGTATAGTATAGGTGGTATCTTGCTCAATAGTGGTAACTGTGAGAGGGATCTTGGCGTCCTAGTGGACAATCCCTTAAATATGAGCCAGCAGTGTGCTGCAGCTGCCAAAAAAGCCAAGACAGTGCTAGGCTGCATTAACAGAGGGATAGAATCAAGATCACGTGAAGTATTAATACCACTTTACAGTGCCTTGGTAAGGCCACACTTGGAATACTGCATCCAGTTTTGGTCAGCACAATGTAAAAAAGACAGTGAGAATCTAGAAAAAGTACAGAGAAGAGCAACAAAGATGATAAGGGGACTGGATAAGGAACAATTGCTGGAAGTGGGTATGTCTAGTTTAATGAAGAGAAGGATAGGGGTGACATGATAGCAGGACAAGAAGCCATGGATGGAAAATAATCAAGGAGAAAAGCAACCTAGAACTAAGGAGAAATTTCCTGACAGTTAGAACAATTAATCAGTGGAACGACTTGCCTCCAGAAGCTGTGAATGCTCCAACACTGGAAGTTTTTAAGAAGAGATTGGACAACCATTTGTCCAAAATGGTATAGGGTTTCCTGCCTGAGCAGCAGGTTGGACTAGAAGATCTCCAAGGTCCCTTCCAACTATTATTATTATTATTATTATTATTATTATTATTATTATTATTATTATTATTATTATTATTATTATTATTATTATTATTATTATTCACTTTTGCTCTATAATGGTGATAAAAGGCCACTTGTTTAGGATATCTAGGGAATCTCTCCTTATAGCTGCATTATTTGCTTTCACATTATTGCATTGATCTAGAAATGGAAAGAGTGAACTCTATGCCCTTAGAGCAGTTTGAGTCAAACTTGGCAGTATCATGTTTTTATTTTGTTCAAAGTAGAAACAAAGATGGCTGACATAGATCAGGAGCCAATCATAAATGAGTTACATTAAACCTCCCAATTCCCCTTCCCCAGGCTGCCCCCTACCATGCAGGAGAAAATGAATAGAATATAGAATATTCTTTAATGTCAAGTGTGATTGAACACACAAGGAATTTGTCCCGGTGCATAAGCCCGTAGTGTACATACAAACAACAGTGAGCAATCCTAAAATACCAATAGGAGAAGGTAATAGGAAAGGTGAGAAGAAAATATGCATTAAAAACTGTGCCTAAATGTCTATGCAGAAAATGCCAAGTTTAGAGGATGAAATCTTAGATTGTGGCACAGGGAGGAAGGTGTCTAACACCCCCTATCACGAATAATTAGGGCCCCTTTTTTGACAATAACATCAATTAGCTCTGTAGAACATTTTGGATTTTAAGAGAAAAAGATGAAGTGTGTGTATAGCACAGGGGTGTCAAACTCGCAACGCCACGTGATGTGTCGCAACATATCATGACTTTTTCCCCATTGCCGGAGCTGGGGTGGGCACGGTTTTGACATGACTCATCTGGCCCATGGGCCAGTAGTTTGACAGCCCTGATATAGCACATGGCTACATTGTTTAAAAAAACAGCTGCAGCTTTTCCTGGAATTTTATGATTGCCATCCTTAGCTGTAGCACCATCCCAAGAAAAGACACAATTAGCAGCATGATGAGCTGGCTGGCCAGAGTCTTTCTGTTTCCCTTGCGGCACCACTAAAAGACTTTTTCCAAATTCCTGTGTCCTTCCGTGAACATTTCTATTATGGAGGCTGGAATACTGTATTCCTTGCCAGCACTAATTTATACAGTCCTGAGTATTTTAAGGTCAGATGTAGGAAAAAATGCCAAAGTTCTATATTCTGTTTAGGAGGATGGAAAGATACTGGATGAAAAGATCACAAGATCGCAACATTCCTCCTGTGATTGACAGCATAAATCATTCTCTGACCTCTGCTTCACCCTCCATTAAGTACCATCTGATTACTGGTGGCTGCAAATGCAAGTTATGACTCACTTGCCTGGTGCTACTTCAGACAATCTCAACATCTATTGAGGCATTACAGTATAACTGCAGAGGGAAAACTCACTTTAACTATTATCTGGTGCAGATATCACACTATTGCATTTAGTCCAATCTGTTGTTAATTAGTTAATTATTTGAGTATAACTTGATATATTCTGATTTTCTACACACGCAGGAGTATGTCGAGAACTTCAGAGGTGTAGCTGAGCACTATTGTGATAAATTCCTTCATCCTATACATCTCAGCTGTTAAGGCAATACGTTAGTGGCATTAAAATTTGCTTTGAATTAGAATTTCTAAAAATGCACTTGTTTTGAAAATTGTCTCCTAGGAAATAAGATGTCCTGTGGTAAGAGTTATTGCACTTGCAAATAAGATAAGGCATCCCAAAGATTGTTGGTTCCTTCTGCCCCAGATCAGTGCCCCCCTTTTAGTTGGTCATACTGCATGGTTTTTTTTCTTCAAAATGTCATCTTATCTCTCTCCATCTTCTTTATCTTCTTTCCATCTTCCAGGTTCCTTCTGGTCAATCTTATTCACCTTCCTTCCTGCTTTATCATCTATTTGTTATATGACTTTGGGATACCAATTACTTCAATGTTTTCATTTTAGATAGCATCACACTGGAGAAAATATATTTGTCTGTCAGAAGAAGTGTTTGTATTTCTTTTGACATACTTAAACATTTTTTTCTAAGGGGTTCAAACCCTTCAGTAGGAATTGAATTCATGGACAGTTGCTGTTAGGACCCACCCCAAACCATGTCTTAGAAAGACAAAACTCTTGGAGCCAAATCTAGTCCAAAAAGAATCTTTACTATGACATGCTTGGTTGTAGGAATACAAGACAGGACTTAATATTGTTCCATGAACTAAACCCTTATAAAGAGTTCCCGGTTTAACCCCCCTTAACCCCATTTGGTCAGTCCCCCATCATTTACCTCGTATCATCCCTCTCGTGGGAAAAAGGAACTTAGGACCTTTTATGTTTATTGCTCTCTTCCATGACACAAGCCAGATGCTAGCCCCCCCCCTTTTGTTTCCCCAGTTCAAAAGGCTTCTCTTTTCCTTTGAAATGCCTAATACCGGTTCAATACACATCCGTTCCCTCCTCTTCGGGAGATGGCAGAATCCATGGAATAATGTTTTAAACATACATTTATGAATATGATATAAATGGATTCTGACAGTTGCACTCTAGATGCATGCATTTGATTTAGGAGTTCTCCAGGCCCGGGTGCTTAATAGTGTTGCAGAAAAAGCTATATAGAATCTACTGGACATATAGTCCACTGTCCATTAAACTTTCAGAGCAGTGATACAGATATATCATTGTGTCATATCCCCATGTGTTCAGGAATAGCAATATAAGATGAAATTGGTCATATGTTGCCTCCTGCTGATCAGTATAAATAAAAATACACATGATATATATACCAGTATAATGCAAAGATAGAGAAGTTGCTCCCACCCATACATGGGGGAGTGGGAGCATGTAAAACCTTCTACATCAGAGGTCTCCAACATTTTGGGCACCAGGGACCGGTTCTGTGGAGAGAGATTTTTCCGTGGATCAGAGGGTACGTGGTTTTGTGTGCTGCCTGCATCCCACGGATGGGGCTTTGCTTGTTTGTGAGGACCGGTTGCTGGCATGCCACAGCCCGGTACTGGTCCATGGCCTGGGGGTTGGGAACCCCTGTTCTACATGGAGAGATGACGTAATGTAATATCTGCATCCCTTTCGTCTAGAATTAAGAGAAGGTGGACGGTATACCATCCTGAGATGTTTACATTGGGTAAATATTGTTTTCAAGGTGCTCAAAATTCAGTTACTTTATGGTCTATTACAGATTCTTTCCAAGTATCAGATGAACAGACTGTAGTTTCCTAAAGCTTTTCTCCTTTTTGAAGAAAAGGTCAACATTTGCTCTTACCTAGCACTTATTCACTCCTATAAATACATATTCCTTGACCATGTTTGTATGTATTTCAGTGACAGCAACTATTTGGGCTCACCATGTCAAAAATTCAGAAAATGCCTAACATGACTTTGCTGGTGTACCACTGTCACTGCCCTCCCGAACAAAAGAGAAACGATTATTTTCATGTTTATTTATTATTTTACAAAATACGGTCCAATTATATGTGATGCCATATATTATATAAAAAAACTTCAAATAATTTCAAATGTGAAACATGAGTAAAACTCACTTTTGGAGGGTCCAGGGGTCATGCAAAAGGATACCCTGTTCTTGTGCAGCCTCCAAAAATCAAGCAAAAATAGGGTGTGCTTTTAAGAATAGTTGTTGTCAGGGGTTGATGAACACTGGTGTGTCACACAAAATATTATTATATTATTATATTATCTAATAATAATAATGATGATGATGATGATGATGATGATGATGATGATGATGATGATGATGGAAGGGACCTTGGAGGTCACCTAGTCCAACCACTGCTCAGGCAGGAAACCCTATACAATTTCAGACAAACGGCTGTCCAGTCTCTTCTTAAAAACTTCCAGTCTTGAAGCATTCACAGCTTCTAGAGGCAGGTTGTTCCACTGGTTAATTGTTCTCACTGTCAGGAAATTTCTCCTTAGTTCTAGGTTGCTTCTGTCTTTGACTAGTTTCCATCTGTTGCTTCTTGTCCTGCCTTCGGGCGCTTTGGAGAATAGCTTGACTCCCTCTTCTTTGTGGCCGCCCCTGAGATATTGGAACACTGCTATCATGTCATCCCTCGTCCTTCTCTTCATTAAACTACACATACCCAATTCCAGCAACTGTTCCTTATATGTTTTAGCCAGTGCTTTTTTTTGTAAATGAAAAGGGTGCTGGAACTCACACGTGTCATACAAGCCGCCTTGCCTACCCTACAAGGTTCCATCCAAAAAAGGTGCCAGAACTCTGTTCTGAGCGGTCTATGAGAAAAAAAGCCCTGGTTTTAGCCATCTTTGACACACATTTCATAGGTTTGCCATCATCAATCTATTTCACCTTTCTCACGAATGCAGACGAATATACATATCCCAGGATAATGTTGCAGGATCCAATGTGGGCCAATCATCGGGATCAGAGGTTTAGTTATCTTTCAACTTCCTCCTTAATTCTGATCTTGTTGGGACAGATTCCTTTTGCTGGAGGTACCAAAATAGGAATTTAGTAGCTCAGTATTTACTTTCCAACTTGTTGACATTGTGTCATCTCCACTGAGCAGCTGGTACATAGATTCTTTTTCTTTTATTTTGAACTTAGAAGCTCTTTTTGTTATCTTCGCATCTTTCACAAAGTTCAGCTTATTTTGAGCTTTAGCTTTTCAGACACTTTTTTTTTTACAGTTGTGGATTAATTGTTTGTACTCTTGGAGATCTGTCCTCTTGCCACTTCCTAAATGTGTCAGTTGTTTTCTTATTTTCATTAAGCTTCTTCTATAGCTGTGGCAAATTCTTTTGCTATGCTTCATTTTTATTTCTCAGTGGAATTGTTTGCAATTGTGCTTTTAGTATGTTCCTTTTTAAGAATTCCTACTACTGTGAACATTTTTTCTCATTAGCTTCTCCTGCAATGAAACCCTTATCTAACTTTATTTAAAGTCCAAGGTTAAAGTTAATGTTGTTATAGATCAGGAATAAACTGCTGTTTCCTGTGTTTTTGCTTGCTTTTGTTCCAAAGAATGCATCCAGCAAAGCCTGGTGTGTCAGGAGCTACAGCTATAAAACTGTAAAATTGAGATGGCTTCTTTCACACAAACCTATACAGATCCTCAGTGTTTCTTCCATCTACTCTGACATCCACTGTTCTATAGATTCCACACAATAAAGGCATTTATACCTCTGCTTCTTCATGGATATCCTGACTTTTCTTCTTTTGCTTTGAAATATTGCTCTCCATGATAGCTATTGTAGGTTGACTCAGCCTTCCATCCTTCCGAGGTAGGTAAAATGAGGACCCAGATTGTTGGGGGCAATAAGCTGACTTTGTAATAATGCCGCTTGGAGGGGGGGGCAAAAGCCCTAATAAGCAGGCATATACATAGTATGAAGGCTATTGCTAAGCACATTGGTTTGTGCTTTAACTTGTAAGCCGCCCTGAGTCTTCGGAGAAGGGCGGGATATAAATGGGATTAAAAAAAAAATATCCACTAATCTGAAAAGGTTTCATTCCACTGTCTCCTCCAAAGATAAGATGAGCATTTGTAGGTTACTTGGACTTCCCATTATCTCAAGTCTATAAAGGATATATTGCTCAAAGTAGAAAGATATTTATTTATTTATTATTTATTATTTAAATTTATATACCGCCCTATTGCCATAGGACTCAGGGCGGTTTACAGGGAAAATTAAAAACATAGCATACAAACATTAAAATCAGTTAAAACTATTAATTAAATTCCAGTCCCTGAAATTAAAACTAAAACCCAATTAAATTAAATTAAATTAAAACCCTTCAGTCTGGGCCAAGCAGCTCAAAGAGCCAAGTTTTCAAGTCCCGGCGAAATGAGTGAAGGTCGGGGGCAGTCCTGAGTTCCGTGGGAAGTTGGTTCCATAGGGCTGGCGCGCCCACAAAGAACGCCCTTCCCCTGGGAATAACCCACTGGCATTCCTTAACCGGCAGTACCCTGAGAAGGCCCTCCCTGTGGGAGCACACAGGACGATGGGAAGTTGATGCCGGCAGCAGGTGTTCCCTTAGATAATCCGGATCCAAGCCACTTAGGGCTTTATAGGTCATTACCAGCACTTTGAATCTCACCCGGAGGGCAACCGGAAGCCAATGCAGCTCACGGAGAAGAGGTGTTACACGGGAGTATCGGGAAACTCCCATCACAACTCGCGCGGCTGCATTCTGCACCAGTTGAAGCCTCTGAGTGGTCCTCAAGGGCAGCCCCATGTAGAGAGCATTGCAGTAGTCCAGCCGGGAGATCACGAGTGCATGGGTGACTGTGCGTAGGGCATCTCGGTCCAGATAGGACCGCAACTGGTGCACCAGGCGAAGCTGGGCAAAAGCCCCCCTGGTTACGGCTCCTATATGGTCTTCAAAGTTGAGCCGTGAATCCAAGAGGATGCCCAAGTTGCGAGCCCTATCAACGGGGGGTAACACCTCACCCCCCATCATTAATGATGGAACGGCCTGGCTAACCCGAGATGCTGGTATGCACAGCCACTCAGTCTTGGCAGGATTGAGACGAAACCTGTTTCTCTCCATCCAAACCCGGACCGCCTCCAGGCAACGGGACATCACGTTGAGTGCATCACTGGGTTGGTTCGGGGTTGAAAGAAAAAGTTGGGTATCATCAGCGTACTGATGATACCCCACCCCGAAACCACGAATGAGCTCGCCCAGTGGTTTCATGTAGATGTTGAACAGGAGGGGAGAGAGGACCGACCCCTGAGGGACTCCACAAACGAGAGACCTCAGGACTACTTGCAAAGAACAGGTCTAAGTTCAATGCACTGTTTTTCCAGCTAGAATGATTCCATGTCATATAAGGCTGATTAGAATTCGGTCTCATAAAAGAGAACCTAGGTAGGAAGAGAGTCCCAAGTATCCAAAAGAAATAGATTTTTTTTCATTGAATCCACTATGAATGGCAAAGGCAAAAAATGGAAATAAATAGAAAAACTATGCAAATGAATACAATACATTAGGGGGGGTCAGCAGTTTTAAATAGATGCTTCAGAGTGCATGGCAGCACAAATACAGAATCTATCTGCATTTCTTTAAAGCAACAGTCTTTTCCCAGAAGTACCCATTCCCAAGAAAAAGACATGACTGCTTTAAATAATTTAAAGCACCTTTTTAGAATTGGTACGCAAATTACCAGCCTTTGGTGAAGTCCCGGAACTGTATTTTACAATGTAATAAGTCTCTGAAGTAATTGTAGGTAACACTGGACAGATCACTAACCTTCTGACAATACCTGGAAAAAGACAGATGCAAAATTGAAAAGCTGCAACAATTTACTAAACAGACTGGCTGATGCTAACATTCTACGAACAACAGCCTTGGCTTTGGTTTATTCCACAGCTCAATATTGTGCTAGTATGTGGCTTAAAATGCCCACACCCGAATGGTCAATGACCAACTCCACCAGACAATACGTATCATCTCTCGCACATTGCATCCCACTCCTATGCACCAGTTATCAATACTTAGGAATATCATACCACCCCACATTAGAAGACAACAAACTCTCGTTCGGCTATAATTGAGGACACTGAACAAGAATAGACTACCTATTCATCTGGACAATGCACAGCCCATCACAAGATTGAAATCCCATAGGCCAGCATAGAAAACAGCTATTCACCCAGTTTAACCTAAAAAATGCCTGGAGAGAGGAATGGTCCATGGTATCATCATCATCATCAAGCTGGAAGGGACCTTGGAGGTCATCTAGTCCAACCCCCTGCTCAGGCAGTAAACCCTATACCATTTCAGACAAATGGCTGTCAAATCTCTTCTTAAAGACTTCCAGTGTTGGAGCATTCAGAGTTTCTGGAGGCAGGTTGTTCCACTGATTAATTGTTTTAACTGTCAGGAAATTTCTCCTTAATACTAGGTTGCTTCTCTCTATGGTTAGTTTCCATCCGTTGCTTCTTGTCTTGCCTTCAGGTGCTTTGGAGAATAGCTTGCCTCCCTCTTCTTTGTGGCAACCCCTGAGATATTGGAACACTGCTATCATGTCACCCCTCATCCTTCTCTTCATTAAACTAGACATACCCAATTCAAGCAGCTGTTCCTTGTAAGTTTTAGCCTCCAGTCCCTTAATCATCTTTGTTGCTCTTCTCTGTACTCTTTTCTGGAGTTTCAACATCTTTTTTACATCATGGTGACCAAAACTGGATGCAGTATTCCAAGTGTGGCCTTACCAAGGCATTGTAAAGTGGTATTAACACTTCACGTGATCTTGCTTCTATCCCTGTTAATGCAGCCTAGAACTGTGTTGGCTATTTTGGCAGCTGCAGCACACTGCTGGCTCATATTTAAGTGATTGTCCACTAGGACTCTGAGATACCTCTCACAGTTACTACTATTGAACAAGGTACCACCTATACTGTACCTGTGCATTTGTTTTTTCTTGCCAAAATGTAGAACCTTACTTTTTTCACCGCTGAATTTCATTTTGTTAGATAGTGCCCAATGTTCATGTTACTCCTATTGAGCAAGGTATCTCCTTGTGAATTTGGTTTATCTTCTTGAGGCTTGATCATTAGTGATCCCTCTACCAAGCCACCTGATTTTGGCCTGCCTTGCTCTATCTAGATGAAATTGGACAGAATTAGGTGTGATACTGGAAGAAGCACCCTGCCCTGTATCAGTGGGGATGGAAAGTTTTCCCTTGTTGCGATCGTGGTGCTAATACACAAAGTATTAAATATACTTGCAAGATTGCCCAGGACATGCATTTTATGGTTCCCCAGAAGATCTGCACAAAGCAATGCCAGAGGCAATCGCCTGGATAGGTGAATTGGACATCCAGTTATGAGGCCACTGCCATACCCCTATAGAGGTTTTCTATATATTTACATGGATTGTGTTATATGTTTACTTCTGTCATGTTCTCATCATATGCTAAATAATAAGAACTGAATCTAAAGTATTGTGCAGCCCTATAATAGTGATATTAAATCAATATTGATCAAATACAAACACTAGTTCTCAACTACACACATAACCACTACTACCTACTTGCTGCAAACATTAATGCGTTTTTCAACCTAGAACAGATATGTTTTCTAGTATCTTGAGAAGGATGAAAATATATATATTGCTTTTTCCCCTGCCCCCCCTTTTTTTCTTAATTTCTGTTCCCTTGTATTTTACCTTTTGAAAGTTAATAAAATTTTATTTTAAAAAGTTCTGGCATCAAACCAAAAATATTTTGCACCTGTACCAAAAGACAGTCCATCACGGTCCATGTATAAAAGCTAACAAGAGCGGAATCCTATTTCATTCATTCTGACAGTACTCCAGGGTAAATGGCAGCATGTTGTTCTGTTTTCCTGTATCTTATTTCCATTTCCCACCCATCACCCACCACCCAGGATTTGTTCTAGTGGTAGGAATGGCCTTGCTTCAGCTTCCTTGTCTTTTGTCTTTCTTTTGCTGTCCCATTTTCAATAATCTAACATTTCAATTCTGCTTTGTTGTACTTTGTTGCCTTACTTTCCTTTCTCCTCACTACTGTTGGAAGAATTCAGTTCATTTTTCTCACTCTTTTGCTAACATTTGGATGACAACGTTCGCTCACAGGGATCATCTTGCCATTCATTATCTTCCATTACTTCCCTGAAATCTGGGGAAAGTTATTCTGCTTTATTTCTTTCATACATAGTAACTGGCAACTTGGTTAAAAACCCTATCTTGTATTCTTACTGCTGAAGAGCCTGTGTTCTCTCTACAACAGACATGTCAAACACAAGGCCCGGGGGCCGGATCCGGCCCGCCAAGTGGTTTCATGCGGCCCGCGAAGCCATCCTGGAAACAGTGAGGGAACAGCCCCCACTGCCTTGGCCCTGGCCCAGAGACCCTCCTCCTGCCAGAGACCCTCAGATCTGTCCCACTCCTGCCCAGGCCCCCATAGGCACCCTTGATGTGAACGATGTAGAGTTGGCCATGCCCACCAAGTAGGCCATATGCACTCTAGCCACCCAGTAGGCCACGCCCACCCTGGCCATACCCACCCGGCCCCCTGAGGGCAACTGCAATGCTGATGCGGCCCTCAATGAAATTGAGTTTGACACCCCTGCTCTAAAAACCTGCAATAAATAGATGTCCGTGTCTTTAGTTTAGGTCTTGAAAAAGACTTTTTGGGACATAGTGTATTACCCTGAATATTTTGAAATGTTAACATGGGGAACTGGAGAAAACAAATGGAAAGAGACAGAAAGATAGCAGACTTGTAACAAGGGACGGGCTTCTGACTTGACAACAGCTCCAAAGGCTGCCCCTTAAATCTTTATTTTGCTATTGCATTGAAAGAGATGAAACAGAAAATCAGACCAGGCTGCAGAAGTATTTGTGTTACTGTAGTTCTGTGGGGAATAAAAAGATTTTCTTTTAGACAAAAAAGGGAAAGGTTAGGTAGAAAATTTATTTGCTATTTATTTTATTATTTGAATGGCAGTAGATTTTTAATGGGGTGTAGGAGGGAAATTCATATATTATTTGGAATTGTTAGGAGGAAATTATTTGGTGCTAATATCACCTGTCATACTTGATAGCCTTCTACAACACTCAGACTCTCATTTGCCTTCTGTAACAGATATTGCAGCAGTAAATAAAAACAAAGTCATAGTCTGGTATTTCGTTTTCTGTCTTTTCTTCTGGTCTTATAGTCTACAGTGGGGGAAAAAACCTTGCTTGTCACATCTAATTCATCACTGAGTTTCCAATGGTAGCCAGACCTATTACACTAGGGAAATTGCAAGTCAATGTGAAGTCAATATATTCTCCTGCTGTTCATCTTTGTTCCTATCTTCAGATGCCACTTGCAACTGAACATGGAAATTCCATTTTGTCATTATGCCTGAAAAGACTGCTTTTTGTGGGTGGAGCTAGAATGAAGAAAATAGGGGGGGAAATTGGGTAAGGAAATAAAAATCAGAGTGAGGAAGTTTCATAACAAGTGGGATTTATAACATGCCCATACTGAAAAGACTCTTGCTATCCCAATCATTTCTCAACCCCACATTGAAAACCCACATTTTAAATGGGAACTATAGTCATCTACAAGATGGTCTAATTGTCAGGATGGGTATGACAACAACTGGAAATCATACTGTCCACTTAAAACTTAAATAACAATACCAATGGCACATAGACTTATATAGCAGTCCATAATGCTTCACAGCCCACTTGTGAGTGGTTTACAATATCAGCCTATTGCCCCCAACAATCTGGGTCCTTCATTTTACCAACCTCGGAAGAATGGAAGACTGAGTCAACCTTGAGCCGGTCAGGATCGAACTCCAGACTGTGGGGCAGAGTTTATCAGATTAGAATCATAATAGAGCTGGAAGGGACCTTGGAGGTCTTCTAGTCCAGCCCTCTGCTCAAGCATCATTTCAGTCAGCCTGCAATAATACTGCATTCTAACTACTGCACCATATGGTTCCTTAGACCAAAAGCAGAAGAGATGTCAAACATACATATAAATGGGATTAAAATAAATAAAATAAAAATACTTGCAGTGGCACATAAGAAAACTTTAAGAATACAAAATTCCCCTGTTCCCAGCCAGTTGAAACATATCTTACTAGAGTTGCTCTTGTTTTTGTATTTACTTGTTAAACCTTGTATGGGACTGTACTACTTCTATCTAGGGAAGCTTACTGAACAAGGTAAAAGGAACAACAAAATAAAAACTGAGCTCCTTGGCTAAACCTGGGGGGGGGGGGAGATTACTTGTACCAATGTTATTATATCACTAAATATTCTAGAAACTGCTAACTCAAGATTACAAATTAGAAAATAAATTTTCTAAACTGACCTAGCTGTTATACAAGTGTGCCAATCCAACTGTATTTCAATAAAAACAGAGCACCTCCATAGTCTTTATCACTGTTAATTTTTAACTTCTCCATTGAGTACAAATTCTTCAAATTTTCTAAATCTTTCCCCTCCCCATTACAATAGACCGTCCACGCTGCAAAAACGTACTTAAAAGCCTCCTTGGGGGGGGGAATAATAATAATTAAAAAGCTCTGCAGAGCTATGTTTACGAAGGGTGGCTGCACAGGTGAATCCCAACAAGGTGAGTGTGCTGCATCAGTTGAGTTTCGAGTTACACATAACCTCTTTGCATCTTTTTGCACGCAACACCCATCCTGCACACAATCAGTTCGGATAAAAAAAACAGCGCGGGGAGGGAGGGAGGAGGGAAAAAAAAGAAACAAGTCAGTTTTCAGATGCTATCCAGCCTCCTTCTTTTAAAAAGCGGTTTACGCTGTGCAGACCCGGTTTACGCTGTGCAGACCGTTGGTGCTGCTGGTGAAAATGGGGCCTCGGGACCCTGAAAGCCGTAGCTGTGGCTCCTCAAACCATAATAACCCGCAGAGCCCAACACATAAAAAGAGGGGAAGAGACAGGAGAAAAAAAGAAACTAGAGCAGGGGTCTTCAAACTTGGCCCTTTTATGACTTGTGGACTTCAACTCCCAGAATTCCTCAGCCAGCATTGCTGGGTGAGGAATTCTGGGAGTTGAAGTCCACAAGTCATAAAAGGGCCAAGTCTGAAGACCCCTGAACTAGAGAGATGGTTCCCGGAGGCGGACGGCCGGTGCCATGGAAAGCAGGCTCCTTCCTCCGAACTGATTTCGAATTCCTGCTCCGAAACGCCAGGCTTCCTTCGGCACAGCCGTACCTTTCTCTTTCCGGAGAAAAGAAGGCAGCCAAACGTCCCCCTTCCCTCGCGCCCGCCTCGGGGCGCCTGTCCGTTCCCACCCACTCAATTCAATCCAACGGGAGGAGGGAGAGGGGAAGGGAAGAGCCACGCCGTTCCTCCTTCTCTGCCCTCCCCCTCCCCGCCGCCGCCACAGGCAAAGACTGCCGCAGTAAGCCGCTTCCTTCCACCCAGAGAGCCCTTACCAGCCAAACCAGAAGAAACCCCCAAAGGCCGGTGGCGGCGTGAGAGCCCCCCCCCGCCCACCTCGGGGCTCAGCCACGCGAAGGTGACCTTGCAAAGGCGTCGGCGAGAATCCGCCACCGGCAATGCACGCTCATCTCCCGCCCCTCTCCTTCCCCCCCCCCCCCCAGCGCGCTGCCGCATCCGTCCTCCCGGCCGGGACCTGTCAGCGCTCACCTGGTAGCGGAGGAGACAGTCGGGCTCGTTACTCTCGGCCGGCATGGCTGGCTGGCTCCGCCGGGCGAGCAGGTGGCTCCGCTCGGGACCCGGGGGACTTCTCCGCTCGGCCCCTGCTTACCTAGAGAAGCGTCGGGCGGAGCAGCGGCCGGCCGCGGAGTCATGGGCGCCTGCAGACCGCCGCCCTCTCCGGCTCCATCTCTCCTCCGGCCCCGACCAGCCACCAATCCCGGGCCCGGAGGCGTCAGGCTCCCGGGATGGAGAGGCGCGGAGGCGCGGAAGGAAAGAGCCGGGGAGGATGCAACTGGGGGGCGGAGGGCGAGGAGAGGGCTGCGAAGGACGAGGAGACGCGGGAGAGTCGAGGAAAAAGCGAGAGCATCGCTCTGGGGAGTCGAGGGGGGGGTGTATGTGGAGAGAGAGAGAGAGGGAGGCGCCAAAAAAGGAGGGGCGCAAGGTAAGGCGAGGAGAGCGGGGGAGGGGCGAATGGCATGAAGCAAAGGGATGGGGGAAATATTGAGGGCGGGAAGCAGCCGAGAGGAAGAGGATGAGGAGGGTGAGGTGAGGATGCTGGAAGAGGCGGGTGGAGGGGGGGGGGAAAGGAGCTGAAGCTGGGCTTAGCCCTCAGGTGGCTGAGGGGACCAGCGGAAGGTGAAGCAGAATGAGGAAGAAAGATAACAGAACCTCCCCGGGCTGAGGACTAGACTAGAGAAAGTCCTAAATATTATACTCGGAAGAGAGGTGTCCCTGTGGGTCCCCACAGCACGACACACAGAACCTGGTCTGAGGAAGGTGGAAATGAGGGAAGCAGAGAAATGAATTAATTGCTTTCCCAAAACGTCTCATCTCTCCCAAATCGAACTTTCCTCTTTTCCATTCTTTCAGTGCTTCTTTCCTCTTTCAGCTCTTATCAGCCAGCCTCTTGTATCAGCTTCCGTCCTGCAGGTGAAGGATGATTTGAAAAATAGCCTAAAATAATGGGCGCTTCATCAAAACGGTCCCATAATCCAGATCCTTCCTTCACTAATAGTAACCATATTTTAACTGGCTCTTTCCCTTCCGCGCTCCAAGTCTCTCTAGCTAGCCAAAACATCTTTGGGCCAAAACAAACTGTTTGGCAAAGTCAGAGGAGATAACCTGAATTATATTGTCAGCATTTCTAAACAACATATCTCGATGCAATATCTATATGGTCATTTTAATTAAATGCGCACATATTCTCAGAGCACAGTAAAAAGCATTCATATTCCTTTCTTTGTTTTATCACATAATTTTATTTAGTTTCCTAGTTTCAGTTTTGAACACGACAAAAGAAGAACGTGCAAAAAATACAATTCCCTGATTTATCTGAGGAGTTGAAATAAAGGAACTTTAAATTCCTTTTAAGTCAAGGAACTTAGAAACTGGGTTTTGTAATAGTGAAGAAAAAATCAATTAAAAAGAGTAAAATACTAAAAAGAATGAAACCAAGTGATCTTTGGAATCAAGTAATCTTGTTCTCTTTTGAAAGGATGTTAACACAAAAAAAATTTAAATGGCACTTGCAAGTGTAATTAAGTGACAGAGTGGATTCAGCTCCATAAATGTTTTTATGCTCAAAGAGAAATTAGCTCTGATTGATCATGGAAATGCTCTGGGATAGGGTCTGGAGATACTCAGCTCATTGCTTTGTATAAAATAGGCGGTCTCTAGGTCAGGGGTAGGCAACCTTGGCTCTTTTAGGACTCATGGACTTCAACTCCCAGAATTCCTGAGCCAGCCATGTTGGCTCAGGAATTCTGGCAGTTTAAGTCCACGAGTCATAAAAGAGCCAAGGTTGCCTACTCTTACTCTATGTCATATAGGAGAGCCAGTCTGGTATAGTGGTTAAGGCACCAAGATATAAGCCAGGAAGCTGGATGACCCTGGACCATCATTAGGTGAGTAGTGTGTGGGCTGTTAAACAAGGGCCTCACATGACCATGATTTCCAACTTCCTGTTGGCTTCCACACTGTAGGAAGGTAGCAGGAAACATCAGAAATCACAATCGCATAACCACTGGGATGCTGCAAGAGTCAGAAGGAGGACCCATTGTAAGGAAATAGCTGAGATGGCTAAATTAATTTCTTTGATAAGAGAAAAGACAACATCTACATTTATTGTTGCGTGGAAACCCTTTATGGACTTATTGTGTTACACAAAAACAGGAACATATGTTTTATGGTTTTGATGATTAGACAGGATGGGTTATAGAAATAAGAGAGAGATTATGTTGTAACCATAGAGTAAGAGGTAAATTTATATTTGTACTTATAACTGCTGTAAAAAAGATTGGAAGCTACCGTACTTCTTTGTATCATTTTTCTTCCTTTTCTGATTTTCTTTTACTTTTTCTCTCTTCCTTGCATTTTTAGCTTTCTCTTTGAAA
Organism: Vipera berus; assembly: GCF_964194415.1. Lineage (NCBI taxonomy): Eukaryota > Metazoa > Chordata > Lepidosauria > Squamata > Viperidae > Vipera > Vipera berus. Next base: position 136,055,828 of record NC_138203.1, read on the forward strand.
TGTTCTGGTACATAGACAATTCTGGACGCAACCTCCTCCCCCCCCCAACCTCAGCATGTTCTGCTTGCCCTGAAAGTTTTGGGATCCAACATTTTTGAGACATGATCCACAAAACCACAAAACATTTGCACCAGCTAAGCCAGGGGTAGGCAACCTTGGCTCTTTTGTGACTTGTGGACTTCAACACCCAGAATTCTTGGCTGGCTCAGGAATTCTGAGAGTTGAAGTCCACGAGTCATAAAAGAGCCGAAGTTGCCTACCCCTGAGCTAAGCCATAATCTCTTTTTTACTTTGTCATCCTTTACAATCTACCCTCACTTTGCTGGTCATCTCTCTACATGACCAGCATTTGCCTTCCAATTGTGAATCTTCACTGGCCATTTTAGCATGTTGGGTGTCAAAACCTTTTGATTTTTGTATTTGTTATAAACAATATAACAATTTTGGACTGTAAGAGATATTTATTTGGGACAGTAATACTGGGGCAATACCAGTTAATGCAATCTGAAGGGTTAAATTTCAGATCCATATTTTCATGAGGTCATAATTACAAACAATGATGTGCTAATGGAAATAGATACATGTTTGCCACTTGAGAATACTATGGCAAGATAAAATAGTGGTGCAGAATAGCAAATCATGCCAACTTTTGAGTACAAATGTTCAATAGCAATAAAACCGGTCAGCACAATCTCTCAATCCTGCTGTCACTCACAATGATGCTTGGAACACAAGTCAACTTTCTGAAGGAGAAAAACCTTTTTGAAATCAAGCATACACGTAGTTCTCAAATTATGACCATTTGTTTCACAACAGTTCAAAGTTATGACAAAGTTATGACAGCACTGAAAAAAATGGCTTACAATCCATTGTCAGAGTTATAACTGTCCTATCACCTCCAGAGTTAATTGCAATTTCAGTGTTTGGCACCTGGTTTGCATTTACCACCGTTGCAGTGTCCTGTGGTAAAATGATCATGATTTGCGACCTTCATAGCCAACTTTCAACATGCAAAGGGAAAAGCTGAATTTATTTAATGACCACATAATTCACTTAACAATTGTGGTGAAAATGGTCATAAAATCAGGTCCAGTGGTGTGATGATTCACTTAATGGCCACATCACTTAAGCAACCAAAATTCTGGTCCCAGTTGTGGTTAAGGACAACCTGTATAGTTTTCAAAGTAATGATCTGAAGGGAAAAGAATTAAGACGAAGGGAAAGGAATTCAGACCCGGGTCGATAGAGTTGTCCTGAACCAGCAGGGCAGCCTCGTCTCCAAAAGAACTCTGGAGAGTACACTGCCCGCTGAACTTTTATTCACCTCCAATATTACAAAAATTACATCAGTCTCACACAAACAGGATACACAGAAATAATTGGATACTCAGGTGCTTATGAGATCACACAAAAACAAGATAGCATAAGATGTATGTGAAGTCTTTATCATAGCGTTTCCCAAACCTCCCACATGCCAGGCCCCCCTCCCAGCCAGGAGAGTGTGCTCTACACTGAAGCTACAGAGAGGCCCAACTAGGAAGGCACGGAAAGGCTGAAAGGTGAAAAACCAAATTCTTGGGGGACCAAATTCTGGCCGTTCCCACAATGATCCATGAGTTTAAATACAAAGAACACCATATACAAACAACAACTATAATCCCAACTTGGAATTGGGCTATTTGGGAGGCTATATTTATCCTTAATAGACTGTCAAGAGTTTAAAACTGCACTAGAAGACTCTATATATGTCTTGCCATCTTTGTAGAATATGAAAGGCTCTTTCAAAAGTTCTTCTAATGTTTGGAACTCCCTTTCACGAGAAATCAGGCTAAGAGCATCACAGTCATTATTTTAGTAAACAAAAATATTATTTATGCTTTTTGAAGGATAAGATAGCGGACACCTTGGGATTTAAATTGGCTTACTCCATTTTATTTACATGTTTCTAAATATTATGTTCTAAGCTTTAAACTATGTTCTTCAATAATGTTTTATTTAGGAGTTTGGTGATTTTATTGTTGTTTGCATTTTATCCCTTTTACACTTAACCACCTTCAGTGCTATTCTTTAATATAAATTAAATGAATCAGAAATGAAACTTGAGTGTGTAAAAAATTGTTTAAGAGAGCTATGTGAGGCTCCCTAGGAATGATATACAAAGTATTTGACTGAGTTCTGTGGGAGAAGATTTACAAAGGAAACAGTCAAAATATATCATGGATTGTCTTACTTCACAGACTAATAATGTCATGTTGAGCTTGCCTATTGAAAATATCTGGATGCTTATAGATGTGTTAGAATTCTATACAGGCAAAAATGCCCACCTTCTTTGTCACTATTCTCAATCTTTTAGTATATACTGTATAGCTATGAGCCTATCATATCACTATAGTTGCATGTACAAAACATTTCCAGTGACGAGCATAGCCAGCCTACTGATCCGATGTGTCATTCCTTCTGTTGTGATTTACAATCAATAGAATCAGCAGGGTGTTTGCGCTCTTCAGTAGGAAAGTGAAGGTCAAGAAATAGTATGAAGCTCTTCCCCCACCCAAAAAAAGAAGATGTGCAGTAGGGTTCAAAAAAACTTACTCCCAGCAAAATGCAGAACAGCCACAGTTTTTTTGGCTGCTTGAAATAAATAACTTTAGGCAGCTCATGTAAGTGCTGGCAAGTTGATCGTGAACAGATGCAATTTTCCCCCACATGTAGTAGGACTTGTGGAATTTTGCCAAACTGCCAACTTTACAAAGCTGATGAAATGTCAATTCTGTTATGTTAACCTCCCTCAACAGCACCGAACTGATGGCCCTTGAATCAAAGAAAGATGGAAGTAGAAGCAGAGAGGATTCCTGAACTGTCAGTATTTAAGAAGAATTAAGGAAAAAGACGGGTTCCTTTAAAATAATAATAATAATAATAATGAAAAACATGATAGAGGCAAGAAGTGAAGTTTACCTTTCTTCCATGCTAGAGATGACAGGGGGAAGCAAAATCTGTTCTTGTAGATGTGATTAGGTATCTAGTGTTCAGTGCACTTTACAACAAGCCAACTCTTCTAATATATACCCTAGCTTAGACGACTGAGGATGTTCCCAGGAAGCAGATATGCGATCTCTTTCTGGGGAGTATGACTATGTATTATAAACTGAACATCTCTTAGTGTTTAGAATGTTGGTCTTATTCATAACACCCAACAAGGATTCTCTCAAGAGAAAATAAGTTATTTTTTCCTAAGCTTTACTTAACCTGATGCTTGATACTATTCCCAACATTATTCAACTTAACTACCTCCAAAGTAGCCAGTTTTGGGGTTAGAGCTCTAATTTCTTTCATCTAAAGTATAATTTAGTTGTAAATGACACCACACTGCTGGGAGGGAATCTTAGAGTTGATCATAAAATTTCTGTTATAAATTGGTGCAGCTGTTAAGATACATGAGCGATAAGCTAGTTGCTTTGTTTATTTAATTTGTTTTTGCTCTATATCTTGTTTTTCCTCCAGGAGCTCAAGATAGCATATACGTACTCCCTCCTCCGGCCTTTCCCCACAGCAAAAGCAGAGCAAATAAGTTGGAATGAGAAAGCATTTCCATGGCTAAGGTAGAATTTCAGCCTTACAATAATACCTTCGTAGGCCCAGCTATACATCATGATACATGTATGATTATATTGCATGTAAAGATGCAAGTTGCACCAGGAAAAACCGATGGCTTTTCTTAAGCAAAATCAAGGTACTAGAAATTTAATTCCAGTGCTGTATATGTTCCCTCATCAGCTTTTTATACCAGTTTTATTAAAGATACATGAAATGCAACTACCTGTTTATGGTACTTTTGGCCTTTAGATAATTTGATGTTCAATAAAGTACAAAACAGATGTGACATACCATTGGGGGGGAAAAACATTGAAGAGCCTTAAATTTCAGGTATCATCCTTGCTTAGTGTTGTATTCTTAACAAACATCTAAATGTCATTAGAGATGCTTTTGTTTCGAACTATATTATGAAATAAAATTGCAATTGTGTGTGTCTGTTCAGAGGTAAGTTCATTAAGTTAGAGCACATTTCTTACTACAAGATTTAACTCCAGTATCATACTATTAAAATGTTTTTAGCAACAGCTAAATGTTAAGATTTATTTTTAATGGTCATTCTTCTATCTGAGTCATGGTTGTTGTTGTGTATGTAAATAGTTATGTAAATAGTTAGCAATAAGCCCTGGAAGAGATTGCAAACACGGTGCAGATTTGCAAGGGTAAAAGCGGGAAAATAAGGTGCACTCATTGGACGCCACAACCAAGGAGCGGGAAAAGAGACTGTTCCTATTGGTTACCGTTCAATCGCTGTCTCTATATAAGGTTGCAACATTTGACAGTTGACAGTTGACTTTGTGTATTCAATAAACTCGTTAGTGTTAACCACTCTGAGTCCTCGTCAATTCGAACTAAACAACTGGCGACGAGGGTGGGATTGACAGAAGACCAGAGATTAGTTAGAATTGTCGGAAGGCGGCAAATTCAGAGCGAGTTAGAGTCAACCGAGCGGCCGCGGCAGAATAGGGAAAAATTCTCCGAATGGCGCAAATCGGGTCACTGAAGGAATTCGACCCTAACTTCCCCGAAGATTGGGAAGAATACATCGGTCAGGTCGAAGGATTCCTGTTAGTGAACGGAATCACTGACGACTGGAAAAAAGCGGCGGCACTTTTGACAATCTGCGGCACACCGGTCTACAGAGTTGCTGTCGGGCTGTGCCAGCCACAACCAGTCTCCAGCGTGCCCTATGCCGACCTCCTCGCAAAATTAAAAGTTCACTTTACTCCCCGAAGGTCCGAACTTTTTTGGCGGCGCATCTTTGAAAAGAGGAATCAGAGACCGGGGGAGTCCATACAGAAATTCGTCGCTGCCGTCAGGGAAGCCGCAGTGCGTTGCAAATACGATAATTTAGAGATTAGAATTAGGGACAGAGTCGTGCTGGGCTTACGCGATGAACAATTACAAAATAGAATAATCGCCAAACCTACCGGCGATTTACAGGAAGTGTTAGACGAACTCCTAACGTATGAGTCAACCGGGTATCGCGACCCCCCCCGCAGTAGCATGGCGACAGCACCCGAAATTAACCAAGAGGGCTATGTGGACTGCGGGGAGGTGGATCAGCAGTGGGAGGAAGAGATCGCCGAAGTTTCCAGGCGATTCGGAAAGATGGCACCAAAACAACTCAGAAGCGAGGGGCCTGACCCTGGCCGCCGGCAACAACCCGCAACACCGCAAAGACCACCGACCGGGGCACAACGACCGTGGCGGGACACAGCAACCAGACCGCGCGACAACGAAACGCAGAACCGATGTGGCAGCTGCGGCGGCAACCATCCCCGCGCTTCCTGCCGATTCCGCACCGCCAAGTGCAGGGCTTGCGGCAAGACCGGCCACATCCAGGCCATCTGCAGAAACCGCGTTCGGGACACCCGTCTGAATGAAGTCGATGTGTGGCCAGAGGGTAAGGTAACCCCCAAAGCTAGTGGCAAGGAGACCCCTAAAAACCGGGTGAAAGTTCCAAACCTAAGGGAGGTGGCCCGAGTCAACCGGAGATGGCGGGGAAGGGGTCACAATTTTCCGGACGGAAAATTAAAAATCACAGTCCTTCTGCAAGGAGTCCCTTGCAGAATGGAAATCGACTCAGGGGCTTCAGTGTCGATAATTTCCACTGAAACCCTTAAAAAAATAGAACAACTAAGTGGAAAAAGAATTCCACTTAGTCCAACAAATATTCAATTAATGGACTTCCAAAAAAGTCCAATAATCGTAAAAGGGAAGACCAGCCTTAGAGTAAACTTTAAGGGGTTTAAGGGGGTCTTAGATTTGATAGTTACGGAGGGAAATAGGACCAGCTTAATAGGGCTTAATTGGTTCCCTGCCCTGGGAATTTGGATTGGGGGAATAAATTCTGTAATTAGGAATAAGACCCTCGAATCCGTCTGCAAAGAATTTGCAGACGTATTCGATGGAGCTCTAGGCAAGTACAAAGGGCCCCCCATTAACTTTAACCTAGACCCCTCAGTAAACCCGATCAGGCTAAAGGCCCGGAGAGTACCTTTTGCCTTAAAAGAAAAAATCGAGGCCGAGCTCGACCGGCTTGTAGGCCTCGGAGTTTTAGAACCTGTTGAGGGCGGTTTGTGGGAGACGCCGATTGTCACACCCCTCAAACCCAATGGGGATGTGAGAATCTGCGCCGACTATAAAGCCACCCTCAACATTGGGATGAAAAAACATGCTTACCCGGTCCCGACGGTGAAGCAGGTCCTCGCCACGATCCAGGACGCCGCCATCTTCGCCAAGCTCGACTTGGCGCATGCGTACTTACAGTTAACTGTTTCCAAGGAGGCTGCAGAGGCACAAACAATTGTTACCCACAAGGGGGCGTTCCGAGTCCACAGGCTGCAATTTGGAATTGCAGCAGCTCCTGGCATCTTCCAAGAAGTGATGGAGAGGACCTTAAAGGGCATACCTGGAGTATGCCCTTACTTTGATGATGTCCTAATAGCTGGAAAAGATGAAGGAATGTTAGTAGAGCGGCTGGAACAGGTACTGGGCAGATTTAGAAAGGCTGGGTTAAAATTAAAAAAGGAAAAATGTAGCATAGGGGTTAAATCCACTGATTTTTTGGGGTTCAGGATTGACAAAAGTGGAGTCCATCCTACCCCTGAAAAAATCAAAGCAATAAAAGGGGCTCCTGAACCAAGGAACAAGGCGGAACTACAGGCCTTCCTAGGCTTGGTAAATTTTTATCACACTTTTGTGCCACATAAGGCTGCCATTGCAGAACCTCTGCACAGACTCCTAGATAAGAAGACCCCTTGGCAATGGCAGAACAAGCACAAAGAGAGTTTCCAAACTCTAAAAGACATCCTTTCCAGTAATTCAACTGTGACTCACTTTATTGAAAACAAACCAATCTTCCTGGCGTGCGATGCTTCGCCATATGGCGTAGGGGCTGTGATCAGCCACTTAGACAACCAAGGAATACAAAGACCCATTGCATACTACTCCCGCACACTAACCAAGGCAGAGCGGAACTATGCGCAAATAGACAGGGAGGCATTAGCTATTGTGGCAGGAGTTAAGAAGTTCCACGATTACCTGTATGGTAGGAACTTTACTATACTGACTGACCACAAACCCTTGCTGGGACTGTTTACCACAGATAAACAGACTCCTCAGATTATGTCACCCAGGATGCTGAGGTGGTCCATTTTCCTCTCAGCATACTCATTTTCCCTCCAATACAGACCAGGTAAGGACATGGGTCATGCAGACGCTCTTAGCAGATTGCCCCTAAGCACAACAGAGGAGGACCCTGCCCCAGTGGGACAAATAATGTCCCTACAGGATATTCCTGATTTGCCATTAACGGCAAAAGACATTGCTGAGGCAACCAATAAGGACCTCATCTTAAGGAGAGTAATGGCCTGGGCCATGAGTGGTTGGCCCAACGCCAACCCGGACGTAAAATACAGTCCATTTTTCAGAAGGAAAGTTGAACTATCAGTTCATATGGGGTGCTTACTCTGGGGAACTCGTGTAGTAATTCCGGAAATCCACAAATCAGCTATCCTATTTGAATTGCATGAGGGACACCCCGGAATAGTAAGGATGAAGGCCCTGGCTAGGAGTCACTTGTGGTGGCCAGGATTGGACCACGACATTGAGGAATGCGTTGCCAATTGCCATCTGTGCCAACGCTCCAGGCCTGAACAACAACACATCCGCACACATAAATGGGAGCTAGCTAGGAATCCTTGGTCCAGGATTCATATTGATTTCGCTGGACCTTTCCAGGGGTTAACGTTCCTTGTAGTGGTCGACAGTTACTCTAGATGGCTAGAAGTAGTACCGGTCAGTTCAGTAACGGCAGGCAGAACAATACAGGCATTAAGGGGCCTCTTTGCCACTCATGGGTTGCCAGATTTAATAGTGTCTGATAATGGGCCACAATTCACATCTATTGAATTTCAGGATTTCCTCAAGGCCAACTCGATTAAGCACAAGACTTCTGCACCCTTCCACCCCTCCACCAACGGATTGGCTGAAAGGAATGTGAGGACCACGAAGGACGCGCTTAAAAGAATCATTCGAGGTGACTGGCATCAGAGACTAGCTGAGTTCTTGTTGGCTCAACACACAACCCCCTGTTCGGCTACAGGGAAAAGCCCAGCTGAAATGAGGTGGGGCAGGAAAATATTGACCAAGTTGGACAGATTACATCCTGACAGACTCCAACCAAACATTGAATTTGACATTCCTAACAGAACATTTGAAGTGGGGGACTTGATTTGGGCCAGGAACTACGCCCAAGGGGACAAATGGATTCCAGGGGTGGTAACTGAAATCTTGGGTCCCCTATCATACATCATTGAGGGGGAAGGGAATAGGATCTGTAAAAGACACATAGACCAGCTGAGGAAAAGATCTAGTGGGTGTGTGCCTGTTGAGGGGGACCAAAGCTTAGTAAGGGGGAACAGTACAGACAATAGTAGGCCTGGAAGCGGTGTAGAGGTTGGGCACTATGACACATCCCCTGATGCCCAACAACAACAACAATTCTGTCCAATCGACTGGGAAATACCCCTGCGAAGTAGGCCAGTGACCAATGAATCCCAAACACAACCTAATACACAAGACAGCACATCTGAAGCCAGTAACCCAGAGCCCAGGTCTAGTAGTAACCAGCAGCCAAGCAGTCAACCAGGAAGAAGTATCCCTAATAGCCAAAGTAACAGATACCCGTCCAGAATACATAGGCCACCAAAATACCTAAGGGATTTTGTAAAGAAATGACACCAACTGGGGGGTAAGGGGTGTTGTGTATGTAAATAGTTATGTAAATAGTTAGCAATAAGCCCTGGAAGAGATTGCAAACACGGTGCAGATTTGCAAGGGTAAAAGCGGGAAAATAAGGTGCACTCATTGGACGCCACAACCAAGGAGCGGGAAAAGAGACTGTTCCTATTGGTTACCGTTCAATCGCTGTCTCTATATAAGGTTGCAACATTTGACAGTTGACAGTTGACTTTGTGTATTCAATAAACTCGTTAGTGTTAACCACTCTGAGTCCTCGTCAATTCGAACTAAACAGTTGTCAAGGCACTATGGAATGCATAGACTCCAGTAGCTTTAAATGTCATGTATTTTTGTTATTCCTCTAAGAATAAGCTTTGTATTACACTATTCCCCTGAAATGTCAGACAGAAGGATATTAGTTATTCCTGGTAAATCCAAATAACAGGACTGGCCAGAGATGTTTTGCTGCCTAAGCTGAAGGATGAGATGTCACTTGCCACCCAGATTCAGCTGGCAATTAAACCTTATGTCAACATTGGTGACAGAGTAGCAGTTTAGGGAGCCCAAGGCTGCCTGTTCAGCTCATGCCTCTGTGCTTAAGATCTCCCTGCCATTCTCCAACCTCCAGCTCTTCTGCCTAATTACTTTTCCTAATGGTAGTGCTAATCCTGCCCATCAGCACCATAGCAGTTTGTTAAAGTACATTCCAATCCTTTCTATTCACATCAGCGCGCTCTTACTCCAGGTGCAACCTTAAGCCAAAGATATTTGTCTAACAAAAATCCTAAGAATAGGTGGTAGCTCATTATTGCTTCATAATTTCAGTTTACTGTAATGGATATAGCTGGAGAAAACATGTACTGAAAAAATATCAGGTGCAGAAATAATCCAATATGACTATAACCAGGTTTTCAATGAATTGTCACTTTTGCATAGTAGTGTGGAAAATATATAAAGACACTCACTAACCCAGTGACATATAGATGCTCAGCTTAGATCATAAATTTAAATACTTAGATCTTCAACCTTAGCTCATATAGGAATCCAGATTAAAACACTGGCCACAATAGAACAAATCCACTGAAAGAGGGACCAAATTATTCATTGGGGTAAATAGTTCCATTGTCCTGGAAAACTCTTAGGAAATTCCCAAGATTAAAACAGTATCTCTGTGACTGATACTTAAATCAATTATTCACGCTCTCTCAATTATTCTTGCCCTTTGAGATGATATCATGAATTTCTACAATTAAGGACAAGTTTCATTACAGAAGTTTGTATGGCTTCCAACTAATTCTGAAGGACTGCCTTCACCTAGACCACGGGTGTCAAACTCGCCACGTCACGTAACGTGTCACAATGTATCACGACTTTTTCGCATTGCTGGAGCTGGGGTGGGTGCGGCCTCCGCATGATGCAACTGGCCCGGGGCCCAGCAGTTTGACATCCCTGACCTAGACTAACCTGCCCATATCTTTATATGGGGGGGCGGGGAGAGGGAGAGGGTAAAGAGACTCCTCCTCACTGGGAAGACTCATCTGAGGTTTATGGTTTGCAGGCAATACAAAGGACAATACAGAGGCATAACTTGTAGAGTTGGCTTAGAGGCGCAGCTGTCCTTGTAGATGAAAAGAATGGCTGGCAAACTATTGGAAATGGTTGGGGAAAGGCTGACCTATTTGTCCTCCCTGCCAAGGAAATTGCCAGTTTATTGAGTTGGCCTGAATAGAAGCTGATGCAGCTTTAAGAGTTTTATTACCCCGAATAAGTTGATTTCTCAAACAGCCATATCTTTTTTTTTATGACACACACAGAAACTGAGTAAAACTTTTGTTAATAGCCCTGTGAAGACAAGACGTAAATAGGTAAGCAGTGGCATCCAGTGATGCCAAAATGATAATAATGTCCAATGGTGACATCAACCTTGCCTCATTTGCCTCTCCCAATGCATTTGCAGATGCTTTTACACATAACAAGGGGATATACAATTCCACTGAAATCCTCCACAAAGGTCTTATTCTGGATTTCATTTTTTTTGCAAAAAGCAGTGGTACCCATCATGATGATTAAAAAATGGCAGAGGAGATCCAGCACGGGAATTTACTAGGTACTGAGATCCTGAGTTGCTCCAGTGCTAGTAAGGGAAAAGGCTATATCAGGGGTGTCAAACTCAATTTCATTGAGGGCCGCATCAGCATTGCGGTTGCCCTCAGGGGGCTGGGTGGGTATGGCCAGGGTGGGCGTGGCCTACTGGGTGGGCGTGGCTAGAGTGCGTATGGCCTACTGGGTGGGTGTGGCCAGCTCTACATCGTTCACATCAAGGGTGCCTATGGGGGCCTGGGCAGGAGTGGGACAGATCTGAGGGTCTCTGGCAGAAGGAGATGAGACCGGGGCAAGTGCCAAGGCAGTGGGGGCCGTTCCCTCACTGTTTCCAGGATGGCTTCGCGGGCCACATGAAACCACTTCGCGGGCCGGATCCGGCCCCCGGGCCTTGTGTTTGACATGTCTGGGCTATATTTATAAGATATCTGTAGTGAAAAAAGCAAAGACCTGAAAAAGCAAAGACCTGAATAAAACTTAAGGTAGAAGTCAATACTTCTGAAGCAGGCCCAGACCATAGAAGGGGACCATGTTCGAATACCAACAAAACTGCTCTCTGCTATATACCTACAGCGCCAAAAGACAGGAATATTATGAGAAAGTAACCGTAGTATCCTCAAGCATAGTTTGCAACTTATCTCCTTTTAATTTTCAATTCAGCTAAAAACGGGGGAGAAATTATTTAAATTTCTCAGGGGCTACCACAAAGAAGAGGGAGTCAAGCTATTCTCCAAAGCACCTGAAAGCAGGACAAGAAGCAACGGATGGAAACTAGTCAAGGAGAGAAGCAGCCTAGAACTAAGGAGAAACTTCCTGACAGTTAGAACAATTAACCAGTGGAACAACCTGCCTCCAGAGGTGGTGAATGCTCCAACACTGGAGGTTTTTAAGAAGAGACTGGACAGCCATTTGCCTGAAATGGTATAAGGTTTCCTGCCTGAGCAGGGGGTTGGACTAGATGACCTACAAGGTCCCTTCCAACTTTATTATTATTATTATTATTAAGCTTTGGAGTTCTATCAACAAATTAATTCCCTGAAGACTGAACAGAATAGTATGAGTTGGAGAGGAAGAGGCAAAGCCAGCAAAACAAAGACCATGTTTGAAAATGGCCTTGATCTTGCTTGGGACTATGGAGAAAAAAATCCATTGGAAAAAAATCCATTGAATCCTTATGGTAGTCAATTGCTGCTGGCTGCTCCACTGTAAGCTACAGGACTTTTGGTCTCAGGAGGAACAAATACAGCTCATCTTGTGCTTCCCAGTGCATCCATACACACAGCAAGAAGAGAAGCAGAATCTCATACACACAGAGATCAAACACATACTTCTTTAAACAACAGAAAACACCAATGCTGCCTATGGCCACTTCTGGTAAAGGGGGCCGGAAAGAATTCCAAAAGTCACCCCCTGGTTTTCTTGTTTTCTTCATAGAAGTAGTTAATTCATTACAGAGCACAAAATCTCCACATTTCTGAAAAGGTTTGTTTTCTGTTCTAGCCAAGGAGATAATCTGCCCTGCAGTCACCCACTTGGGAGGTTTTGAAAGAAAGAAAAAATTTGCACAGAAAGATTAGAAAGCCTATGACAAAGGGCATCACACCAGCGCGCAAAGCCGAAATCAGTGAGTCATCCTACAGTAGGATCTTAATTTCTAGGGAAGATTGCCAACTTTTCTCCTGGCTTCTGAAACTTTGCCTTTAATAGCCTCTCAAATTGCTGACACCAGCAGAGGAAGCCGCTTGAGCAGAAAAGCCTATGGCAGAGTAAGTAGATACAATTTCCCAGCACCGGGCAGGGAAGAAAGAGACCTTTCTATGTGTGTAAGTAATATATTTGTGCATGGGAGAGTTAAAATAATCTACAGGCATTATGAGATGTAACAGTGCTTTAAATTCAAAAGGGTATTCCTATTCTTATTTGTAAATTTCAGATGTTACGCATCTAAGATGAAAGGAAGAAAGCAGGGTTGTTTGAACATACTCTAATGTTAAAGGCAGAAACATCACAAGGACTTTTGCAGATAAATTGAATAAAATAACTAAGTCCTCCCCAACCTCATGCCTTTGGATGAATAATTCCTACCATCCCCAACTAGCCAAGTTGAAAGGAGAGGGTAACATGGGGAGAAGCGTGTTACTGGAAATTTAGCCGAGAGTGTTTTCCATAGCTGGCTAGTTTAGAGGTGCGGGGAATTTAATATTTAATTTAATTTAATTTAATAATTTAATAATTTGATTTCTATACCGCCCTTCTCCCGAAGGACTCAGGGCGGTGAACAGGGCAATACACAATAAAAATCAGATACAAAAATTAAAAAACCATTAAAAACCAATTAAACATCATGCCCATAAAATCAATACATATTGAGTTAAGAACTAATTTTAAAAACCCAACCCCATCCCGTCAGACCAGGCCAGCTTGTTCGAAAAAGAATGTTTTAAGATCGCGCCGGAAGGAGCGAAGGTCGGGGGCCGTCCGGAGCTCAACCGGTAAGCTGTTCCAAAGGTCTGGCGCGCCCACAGAGAACGCTCTCCCCCTGGGGGTCACCAATCAGCATTCTTTGATCGGCGGCACCCTGAGGAGGCCCTCTCTGTGGGAGCGCACTGGACGGAGGGACGTTGACGCCGGTCGCAGGTGTTGCCGTAGGTAATCCGGACCCATGCCATGAAGGGCTTTGTACGTCATAACTAACACCTTGAACCTCACCCGGAGAGCAACCGGTAGCCAATGCAGCTCGCGGAGCAGAGGTGTAACATGGGAGTATCGGGAAACTCCCAAGACGACTCGCGCGGCTGCATTCTGCACCAGCTGGAGTCTCCGGGTGGACCTCAAGGGCAGCCCCATGTAGAGAGCATTACAGTAGTCTAGACGAGAGGTCACGAGCGCATGAGTGACTGTGCGCAAGGCATCCCGGTCTAGATAGGGCCGCAACTGGCGCACCAGGCGAACCTGGGCAAAGGCCCCCCTAGTCACAGCTCCAATATGCTCTTCCAAAGAGAGCTGTGAATCTAGAAGGACCCCCAAGTTGCGGGCCCTATCTACGGGGGGTAATAGCTCACCCCCCATGGCCAATGATGGGATAATTGGAATTTCCCGGGATGCCGGCACGAACAGCTACTCAGTCTTGTCAGGGTTGAGTCGAAGCCTGTTCCTCCCCATCCAGACCCGGACCGCCTCCAGGCAGCGGGACATCACGTCGAGGGCATCGCTGGGGTGGTTTGGGGTAGAAATAAAAAGTTGGGTATCATCAGCATATTGGTGATACCCAACTCCAAAACCACGAATGATCTCACCCAGCGGCTTCATATAGATGTTGAACAGGAGAGGCGAGAGAACCGATCCCTGAGGAACTCCACAAATGAGAGGTCTCAGGGTCGATCTCTGCCCCCCTGCCAACACCGACTGCGAACGTCCCAGGAGGTAAGAGGAGAACCACTGGAGAACCGTGCCTCCCACTCCTAACCCCCTGAGACGTCGCAGCAGGATACCATGGTCGATGGTATCAAAAGCCGCTGAGAGGTCTAAAAGGACTAGGACAGAGGAACAGCCCCTGTCCCGAGCCTGCCAGAGATCATTCACCAGCGCGACCAATGCCGTCTCCGTGCTGTACCCGGGCCTGAAACCCGATTGGTACGGGTCTAGGTAGTCAGCTTCCTCCAAGAACAAAGGGAGCTGATGCGCCACCACGCTCTCAACAACCTTCGCCAAAAAGCGAAGGTTGGAGACCGGACGATAGTTGTTTAAAATTGCTGGGTCCAAGGCAGGCTTCTTGAGGAGGGGTCTCACCACCGCCTCCTTCAAGGCGGCGGGAAAACTACCCTGACTCAAAGAAGCAGTAATCACTGCCTGGAGCCAGCCTCGTGTCCCATCCCGGGCTGCATAAGTCAGCCAGGAGGGGCACGGGTCCAACAAACACGTGGTGGAGCTCAGCTTCCCCATGATCTTGTCCACTTCTTCAGGGGTCACAGGATCGAACTCTTCCCAGATTAAATCGACAAGACCGCCCGTATCCTCTTCGTCAGACTCTGCCCAGTCGGAGTCCAAACCGGTCCGGATCCGAGCGATTTTGTCCGACAGAAATCGACTAAACTCCTCGGCTCGACCCTGCAAGGGTTCCTCCCTCACCTCCTGATTAAGGAGAGAGCGAGTCACCCTAAACAGGGCGGCCGGGCGATTCTCTGCGGACGCAATGAGGGTGGCAAAGTGGTTAGACCTAGCCACCCTCAATGCTGTGAGATAAGTTCTCGTAAACGACCTTAGTCGTAACCGGTCGGATTCGGATTGGCTGGACCTCCAACAGCTCTCTAGGCCCCGTCTCCGACGCTTCATCTCGCGGAGCTCCATGGAGAACCATGGGGCCCGTTGGGATCTGCGTCGGGTCAAGGGCCGCATGGGTACAACTTGGTCGAGTGCCTCTGTGGCTGCCCTTTCCCAGGCTTCCACCAGGGCATCGACCGAGCTGTGAGCAAAGGAGGCAGGTGGGGGCCCAAGCGCCGTTTGGAACCGCTCAGGGTCCATAAGGCGCCTAGGGCGGAACCATCTTGTTGGCTCAGCAACCCCACGACAGGGAGTGGCAAAACGGAAGACCATCCGCAGGAGATGATGATCGGTCCATGACAGGGGTAAATTAATTGGGGAACCCCCCCCCAAGATCATCTAACCACCGTCCAGATAGAAAAACCAGATCGAGCGTGTGACCCCCTCCGTGAGTTGGGCCCAGAATAACCTGCTTCAGGTCCATGGCCGTCATGGAAGCCATGAACTCCCGAGCTAACTCAGATGATCCCCCCAGGGATGGTAGGTTGAAGTCACCCAAAACTATAAGTTTGGGGAACTCAACCACCAACCCTGAGAGGATATCGAGAAGCTCAGGCAGGGCTGCTGCCATGTGTCTAGGTGAAATATACACCAACAGCAAGCCCAACTGAGCTCTGGGACCACATCTCAGGAGGAGGGACTCACACCCGGCTATCTGGACTATGGTGGCCTCCCGCGGACATAAGGTCTCCCTCACAACAACTGCCACTCCACCGCCCCTACCTATGCACTCTAATATACATCAAGCTACATCAAAATTAGGCAGTGCTTCACTTTAACTTAAAATTCTTCTTATTTTGTCTATGGCAGATACTTTCTTATTTCAGCGAATGCCTCCCTTCTTTAAACTAATATTGAACAGTAAAATAAATATTCCTTGCAATAAATACTAAACGGTATGCCAGACATAGACAACCTTTGACAATCAAATTATTCCTGAATGATAAAGCCCAGCATCCTTCACTGTTGGTTAGTTTAATTGAAGCCATTGGGAGTTGTAGTTTAGCACTATGTGGAGTGCTCACCTCTATTGGTTGACATTAGAGGTTACAGATTTTGATTTCAAAATTACTAACTTCTTGAAAAGTTCAGATACATCACCAGAAAATCCAAGAACTAAAGACTAGACTCAGAAGATGAGAAAACATCTTTTAAAAGGTAGTAGCAACACACCTGTGCACTATACCAAGACTTACAGTCTCCAACTAACTTTACTATTCATATTTAAAATTGTAACATTATTGTAATTGAAGAAGTGTATAGATAAGCACATTTTGTTTGCTTAGGGCCAAAAAATGAGGAGGAGGCAGAGCAGAGAAGAACAAATTCACCTGACCCTACATCAGGTAAATAACCTTTAAAGATATTGGTTGGTCAGTTGATCCCTATATGAGTTACCAGTTGCATTCCTATGTGGCAAATGTTGGGTTCACTGTGCAAGCAAAACCATACTATTTTTAAATGGGAGTTTTGGAGATCACTGTATCTATAACTCCAAAATCTGTAAACTTTTCTGTACATTCAATCTGTCCTTAGCAAATGAACACAGCAATAGAAGCATGAAGACATTTTTTAAAATGTTGAAGTGGAATAGAAAGAGCTTATCTCTGCTTAAGCCTTTAAAACAGGACAGCACAATTAGTAGAGGGAAAAGAGCCATACTGATAAATAAAAAAATAAAATAATTGCAGCCCACAAAAGAGTAGTTGGCCTGCCAATCAATTGTATGGCGACTACCACGTGGCAGAAGCAAAGGAGCTGATACTGTTGATAAGGCCTGGAAGCATTGGAAAGACTGGAAAGAATCTTGGCAACAACAATGTGTGACTGTATATTCTGCAGCCTACTTTAAAGATTTCAACTAACAGAGATATGTGGATTGTAGATATAAATAATATTTAATACCTCCAAAATATTTGAAAACTGACACACAAATATTCTATGTAGTATCTTCAGTTAAAATCATTATGTTAAACTTTAAACACAGTGATTAAACACTATATAGATCTAGACAAATTTACTTATATCTGTCTTAAAAGGTAAAAGTTCCCCCGCACATGCATGCTAGTCGTTTCCAACTCTAGGGGCCGGTGCTCATCTCCGTTTCAAAGCCGAAGAGCCAGCGCTTGTCCGAGGACGTCTCCGTGGTCATGTGGCCAGCATGACTAGACGCCAAAGGCGCACGGAACGCTGTTACCTTCCCACCGTGGTGGTCCCTATTTTTCTACTTGCATTTTTACGTGCTTTCGAACTGCTAGGTTGGCAGAAGCTGGGACGAGTAACAGGCGCTCACTCTGTTACGCAGCACTCGGGATTCGACCCGCCAAACTGCCGACCATCTGATCGACAAGCTCAGCATCCTAACCCACTGAGCCACCGTGTCCCTTTGAGCCACCGCATCCCTTTATATCTGTCTAGATCTATACATTTCAGGTAAGAACTATAGCAGTCCCATGAGAAGCAGTGGGTCAAGGAATTGGGTTGGCTATGAAAAGTTACCAGGAATTGTTTTCAGGTAGAATTCTGGCTATCATTTTTTTTAAAAAAAATGAATTGTAAAATGAACTTTGATCAAATTAATTCAGACCAATTTAAAAGGCAGGTAATATTCTGATAGCGCAAAGTAAATCTTGAGGCCTCCTGTTCTTCAAGTTCTTTTGGAATTATCCTGGTTCTGTATCCTCCTATCTACCCTATTAACTTTGGAGCCTAAACTTCCAGCACAAGTTGCAGTGCTATACAATTTTTCTTTCTATTGACATTGTTCAATTTGTCTTCTTAACTGGTCTACTAAAAAGGCAATTGTCATCATCCTGTCCACGAATGTAACCAATAAGAGCCTAAAATGGGTCTGCACATGTGTTCCTACTTTATTATTGATAGAACATAATTTTACTGATCAGGCAAATAAAATATAGACTAATTGGATAGATTAACGAGACAATATTAGGATAGCCAACTTTTATGGTACAAAATCTTATGTTCAATCAATTAATATACCCTAAAGCTCTTGTTTTTCAAGATAAATAAAACATTTCCTCTGATTAATGCTATGCTAGGGATGCAAAACCAGACTGTGTTTTTGTCCAACCAAAGCTAGGTCACAATGAAACTTTAAAGAAACAGCTTTACAATACAGATAGTCCTCGACTTATGACCACAATTGAGCCCAAAATTTGTGATGCTAAGTGAAACATTTGTTAAGAGAGTTTTGCCCCATTTTACGACCATTCCTGCCATAGTTGTTAAGTGAATTATTGCAGTTAAGTTAGTAACATGTTTGTTAAGTGAATCTGGCTTCCCCATTGACTTTGCCTGGAAGAAGGTTGCCATGATCACATGACACCAGAACAGTGCAGCTGTCATAAATGTGAGTTAATAGCCCAATATCTGAATTTTGATCATGTAACCAAGGATATGCTGCAATGGTTATAAGTGTGAAAAACAGTTAAAAGTCACTTTTTCATTGTCGTTGTATAACTTTGAACAGTCACTAAATGAATTGTTGTAAGTTGAAACTATCTATATAAGTTGCCACTGTTATATATGCAGGCACCTGCATAGCAACAGCCACCAGGGGGCATTGGCCTGAACGGTTGTGGCGGGAAACCCAGTTTCGGCGGGAAACCTAGGGCCAACCCCATTGGTTGTCCGCTTACCTGGCTAGGTATTTAAGGAGGCCAGGTAACCCTCATTCCTCAGTACGCTACCCCCCTCCAATAAAGAGCTGAACACGTACTCCGGCTGGCGTCTCTTCCTTGCGTCGGACCCACTGCACAATAGTGGCGACGAAGGTGGGATCCTGCCGACAAGGAGCTGAAGTCACTGGGGGAATGCTCCGCGAGCTGAAGGGAAAGGCATTTTCCTTCCTTCTTCCCCCCCCCACGACCGCCAGCCGACCGGACCACGCCAGTCATCGCATCCGCGACTTGAGACCCGAACCAACACCACGATGGCAAGAGCCGGACAACCCCGCGAATTCGACACCCACCACCCCGAGACATGGGCCCGTTACCTGGCTCACGCCGAACTGTACATGTGGTTCAATCAGATCTCAGAGGACGGCGCGAAGGCGGCCACCCTACTCTGCATCAGGGGACCAGCACTCCTGGAGATCGCCGCAAATCTGTTCGCCCCGGAGGCCATCAACACCGTCGTGTACCGGGACCTCGTGGCCAAGCTCAACGCCCACTTCAGGCCCCGGCGCTCCAAAGTGGCCGCGAGGTCACAGTTCGAGAAAAGAGACCAGCGCCCTGACGAGTCTGGTGCCGAATTCCTCACAGCCCTATGGGAAGCCGCCATCGCCTGCAAGTTTTCGAACTTGGAGGAGCGGCTACGGGACCGGTTGATTTGCGGCCTACAAGACAGGCGGCTGCAAGAGCGCCTGTTCGAGAGAGAAGAGTTTTCGCTCCAGGAAGCCAAAGACACCATCCTGGCCCACAAAGCGGCCTGCGGGGCCGTCCAAGCAGTCCAGGAGACCCGGGACGGCAGCCAGGCGGCCAGCATCCATCGGCAGGTCGCCACAGCCGAGGACGACCAGAGCATCGACCTCCTCCAGCGGAAGTCGACCCCCGACCAGCGAGTCAGACGCCCAGACAAGCCCAGGCCTCCCAGCAACGCCACCAACCCTCAGAGGTGCGCAGGGTGTGGTGGGAACCACGTGCGCAGCCTCTGTAAGTTCCGGTCGGCCACGTGTTGGGCCTGCAAGAAAACAGGCCACATAGCCGCGGTCTGCCGTAGCTGCCGCCCCCGAGAGGAGATCCACAAGCTGCAACCGGAGGAACCGCCGTTCGAAGGTACTGGGGCCCCGACCAAAACGCGAATTGGCTTTGTTGAGAGCCAGCTGGCCATTAACTACACGGGTAGCCGCCGGCTGCTCAAACCCAAAATTAGACTAACAATCCGCTTGCAAGGCGTTCCTTGCAGCATGGAGCTTGACTCCGGATCAGCGGTCTCGATCATTTCGGACGAGACCCTTAACTACATAAATAGCCGGAGCAAGCAGCTGATTAAATTACGGCCTACAAATTTAACCCTGACCGATTTTCAGAACTCACCGGTCAAGGTAAAGGGGGAGGCTACCGTCTCGGTGGGGTTTAAGGGTCGCGAAGAGCACCTGGAGATTGTAGTGGTAGAGGGCTGGAGAGCCAGCCTGGTCGGCCTAGATTGGTTCGAGGCCCTGGGAATCACGGTCTCCGGGATCCACCGGATCCAGGGGGACTCCGTAGAGGCCGTCTGCAAGGAGTTCGCAGACGTCTTCGACGGGACGCTGGGCAGGTACACAGGGCCCCCCATATCATTTAAGCTTAACTCGAACGTTCCCCCCATTAGGGTCCGGCCGCGGCGAGTCCCTTTCACGCTCAAACACAAAATTGAGCGCGAACTGGATACGCTGGTGGCCCAGGGAATCTTAGAGCCTGTAGATGGGGCGGAGTGGGAAACCCCAATCGTCACCCCCCTCAAATCCAACGGGGAAATAAGGATCTGCGCTGACTACAAGTGTTCGGTGAACCGCACCCTGAACCCGCACGCTTACCCGGTCCCCACAGTCAGCCACGTTCTCACTTCCCTCCAAGGTGGCGCCATCTTTGCAAGGCTCGATCTTGCGCAGGCGTACCAGCAACTCACGGTTACTAGGGCAACAGCTGACATTCAAACCATAGTAACACACAGGGGAGTGTTCCGGGTGAACAGGCTGCAGTTTGGGGTCAGCGTTGCTCCTGGCATTTTCCAGGAAGTTATGGAGAAGACACTCAGGACCATCCCAGGAGTCTGCCCCTATTTTGATGACATCCTGATTGCAGGAGCATCAGCAGAAGAGCTGGCAGGTAGGCTCAGGGAGGTACTGTCCAGGCTGCGTTCAGCTGGCCTCAAACTCAAGAGGGAGAAATGCAGCATAGGTGTTCCCTCCACAGAATTCTTGGAATTCAGGGTAGATGCCAGGGGAATCCACCCCACAGAGTCCAAGGTGAGGGCCATCAAACTAGCACCCACACCCAAAAACAAGGCAGAGCTACAGGCATTCCTGGGCCTACTGAATTTCTACCACGCATTCCTCCCACACAAGGCAGCCATTGCAGAGCCACTCCACAGGCTACTGGACAAACAGGCAGCATGGGTCTGGACTCCCGCCCATGACCAAAGCTTCAGGGCTTTAAAAGCACTACTGTCAGATAAGTCCACAGTAACCCATTTCATCCAGACAAAGCCCATATGCATCGCATGCGATGCATCCCCTTACAGTGTGGGCACAGTACTCAGCCACCTCGAGCCCAATGGGGTGCAAATTCCCATAGCTTACTATTCTAGGACGCTATCTGGAGCAGAAAGAAACTACGCCCAAATTGACAGAGAAGCCCTGGCAATCGTGGCAGGAATCAAAAAATTCCACGATTATCTGCATGGCAGGGAATTTACTGTCTACACGGACCACAAACCACTCCTAGGCCTGTTCACAACGGACAGGCAGACGCCCCAAATCCTGTCCCCCAGAATGCTCCGGTGGTCCATCTTCCTTGCAGCCTACAATTGCAAGCTGGTGCACAAGCCAGAAAAGGAGATGGGCCACGCAGACGGCCTAAGTAGGTTACCCATGGACACCCCCAAACCAGACCCAGCACCAGCAACACAGATCTTAGCCCTGCAGGTGTTACCAGAATGCCCTCTCCACGCCAAGGACATTGCCAGTAACACAGCCACCAACAACATCATGAGCAGGGTACACTCATGGGTTTGCACAGGGTAGCAGGACAAATCCCCGGGGCCTGAGTTCCAGGCCTATTTCACCAGGCGCAACGAGATCTTCACACACAGGGGTTGCCTCCTCTGGGGAAGCAGGGTCATCATTCCCACCACAGTAAGGGGCAGGGTCTTGGACTCCTTACATGAGGGACACCCGGGGGTGGTTAGGATGAAGGCTCTGGCCAGAAGCTACCTCTGGTGGCCAGGGTTGGACAAGGACATTGAGGAACGGGTCAAGGCCTGTTACACGTGCCAGAGATCCAGGCCAGAGATGCCACACGCACCCGTGCACCGGTGGGAGGCCACACACACACCCTGGTCCCGCATCCACATTGACTATGCAGGGCCATTCCAGGGCCAACTGTTCTTAGTAGTAGTGGACAGCCACTCCAAGTGGTTGGAGGTAGTCCCGGTTCCCAGCATGACCTCGGGGAGGACAATCCAGGTGCTCAGAGCTCTCTTTGCCACACACGGCCTCCCCGACGTAATTGTGTCTGATAACGGGCCTCAGTTTACCGCTAATGATTTCCAGGCGTTGTTGAAGGCGAACTGGATTAGGCACGCCACCTCCGCGCTCTTCCATCCATCGATCAACGGGCAAGCCGAACGGATGGTAAGGACGACCAAAGATGCACTCCGGCGCATCATTAGCGGGGACTGGCATCACAGACTGGCGAAATTCCTACTCGCCCAACACACTACACCATGCGTTGCTACCGGGAAGAGCCCAGCAGAACTGTGGTGGGGACAGCGTCTCATCACCAAGCTGGACCGTTTACACCCAGACCGAGTAGCAGCCAAGACGGTTAGGCCACCACCACCACCACCACCACCACGATCATCATCATCATTGCAATCATCACCAGCACACAGAGTTCTCAACGTGGGGGACCTGGTCTGGGCAAGGAACTACAGGGCAGGGCATCCATTGGTTCCAGGGACAGTGGTTGAGAAAACTGGACCCCTCTCTTACATCGTGGGGGTAGAGGGGGACAGACACATAAGGCGACACATTGACCAGCTCAGAGGAAGGGTCCCTGAGTGCACCACACACGCCCAACAGGACAGCCACACCCCAGGAGAGGTCAGCCCAACCAGAAACAACACAGAGCAGGAACCAGAGGAGGAGGGCCTCCTGAACCCAACTCTGTTCAACCCAGCACAAAGGCCCCAAGAACCAGCTGTCCAAGCCCAGGGCCAAGCCACACCCAGACGGTCCACCCGGCCCCACAGGACACCTGCTTACCTGGCAGACTATGTGTGCAAGTGATCTCCACATAGGGGCATTGTTCTTTTTGTTGTTGACATACAGTGTACATAGTTGTAGCTAGTTGCAATTGTTATCGTTGTTATGTTTCTTCTCTAAGGAGGGTTGTGGCGGGAAACCCAGTTTCGGCGGGAAACCTAGGGCCAACCCCATTGGCTGTCCGCTTACCTGGCTAGGTATTTAAGGAGGCCAGGTAACCCTCATTCCTCAGTACGCTACCCCCCTCCAATAAAGAGCTGAACACGTACTCCGGCTGGCGTCTCTTCCTTGCGTCGGACCCACTACACAATAGCCACTATGTTTTGCGTGAAAATGTTCCCACTAATACTAATAATAATACTAATAATAATTCCAACTTGCTGAGTTAGTGTCCTGGTTCCTATTTATGATTCAGTATGACTCACATTTAATCTTTACTCTTTCTTTCAAACGTGTAATTAACCATATATTGCAAGTAACTAAAGGCACGTGATTATTCCTTGAAAAAATAGATTTATCTCATACCAAGCTGCTACTACACTCACAGACATGCTAGAATGGGAGAGAAATCAGCTTATCTTAAAATTTTCATTTCAATATCCTATGCCAACTTCATTCTCAATAAAATATAACTCTTTATGCAGCTGAAAAGCACTTTCCATGCACAAGTAAACCATCAAGTAAAACAAAATAAAATAAATTAGGGAAAAATCCAAAAGATCCTAATGCTATTTTATTGTTATAAATGCAGTTGTGGGACTCAGACAGTTTGCACCACTTCGGCAGAACAGGTAGCTATTTTTTTTAAAAAAAGTTTTTATTGTTTTTTCCCCATACATTCAGTAATAATTTATTCAATAAATGTGCTGTCTGAATTTACATTCGCTAATACATATTTAATTCCTAATCCTTTATTCTTTCCTCTAGCTATCGATAAAATAAGTCCCACGTTTGGTAATATTCTTCTTTTTCTTTCAGTCTCATAGTCAGTCTATCCATCTCTGTGCATTCTAGTATTTTTTAAAAATTATTTCTTCATCTGGTGGTATTCCTTCATTTTTCCAATATTGCGCGAATATAATTATATACTTTGTTTATCAGTCTTTTCTGGCATTATACCTAATAAAAAAAGTTCAGGTTTAAAATTTACGTGTTCTCCCAACATCTTTTCTAGCCAAGCATGTATCTTTTTCAAATAACTCTTTACTTTGTCACATGTCCACCAAACATGATAATAGGTGCCTGACTTATGTTTACATTTCCAACATATATTTGACATGTTTTTGAACATTTTTGCTAGTGTTGCTGGTGGCAAGTGCCATCTATAAAACATTTTATATAAATTTTCTTTGTAGGAAGTTGACATTGTCACTTAATAATTTTTCCCCCATAGATTTTGCCATTTTTCTAATTCTATACCGTATCCAAAATTTTTCACACGTCGTATTATTGTTTCTTTAACTTGTTCGCTTTCCATTTTCAAAGTTAATAAAAAATTATACATTTTCTTAATTAGTTTCTCATCAGAAGTTAACAATATCTTATCAAACACAGTTTGTTCCTTATAAAATCCATACAGTTTAACATCTTTATCATATCTAGCTTGCATTTGTAAATGTGCCCACCAGGATTAATTTATTTTAATTGGGGTTTTATTTATACAGGGATAAATTTAATCTTTTTTAAACTTGGTTTTTAACTTCTGTATTTTTGGTTTTTAATTACCCTGTAAACCGCCCTGAGTCCTCCGGGAAAGGGCGGTATATAAATGTAATAAAATAAATAAATAAAATAAATAAATAATAAATTGATACTCTGTGTCAACACTGCTAACATCAGATGTTCTTGCTTTGACAACAGATGGAAATGTAGCCATCTTTTCTCTTTTGCTTTTAGAGTTACATGATGCTGGTAGGGGGGATGTGGATGAGAGTCTAGTTAGTCATAACAGTAACTCAGCCATGGGAATCAAGGTTATTGCGCCCAGAGCTGATAAAGATTTGGTGGTCTAGAGAGCTGGGGAGAAAATCTGTGCTTCAAGATAATTGAGGAATGTGATTTATGACTGTTAATTGGAGGAGGGAATTGTGGTTTTCTACTTTGTGGCAGGGGGGGGGGAATTCAGTTTTTGGCTTTAACTATGTAGTGCCAATACTTTGTTTCTCGAATAAAAGATTCTTTAAGGTAAACAATGCCTCAAAGTTCTTTTAAAGAGTTTCATCTGTTGGAACCATGACACCCTGATTTTTCTTTTCTTGTTTAGATTTTAAATTCCCTTCAGAGTTTAGAATATCTCTATATGTCCAGATTTTTTCAAAGTCCACTAAATTTGGGTGTACGAATGTTTCCATTGTTGACAATCACCCTGGAATTTTCAAATATATTTTACATTTTATTTTTTCCCATGTTGTTAATAATGCATTTCTTATATAGTGATTTTGGAAGTGTTTATGAATTTTATTTTTCCTCTACCATAACAAAGCATGCCACCCCAATTGTAAATTGTGCCCCTCCAGATATAACAACCTTTTGTTTCTAAGAGTCATCCATTCTTTTACCCATGTTAATGCAGATGCTTGATAATATAAAATCCACTCTGGTAAACCAAGACCTCCATTTTCATCTTAATTCTAGCTTTCTTTCCTTGCCAAATAAATTTCAAGATTAATGAATTTAGATCTTTAAAAAAATTCTCAAGTTTTATAGGTATTGTTTGGAATAAAAATAAGATTTTTGGTAATATGTTCATTTTCACTGTAGCAATTCTTCCTAATGTTGATAATTGCAAATTTTTCCATCTTTCCAAATCCACTCTTCTTTGAGTCAATAGTTTTCTATAATTATCTTCTTTTATCACTAAACATCTTGCTGTTAAATATATTCCCAGATATTTGACCTTTTTAACTATTTGCAATTCTATTTTTTCCAACATTTGGGGTTTTTTTTGTTTATCTGTAAGATTTTTAACTATTACTTTGGTTTTTTCTCTGTTTATTTTCAGTCCTGCCATTTCTCCATATTGCTCTATCTTTCCCAGTAGTTTAGGAATCATCTCCAAAGGTTCTTCCAAAATAAATACCAAATCATCAGCAAATGCTTGTAATTTATATGTTTTACCTTTTATTTCTAATCCTTTAATTTCTGTATCTTGTCTAATATTTCTATTTAGAACTTCCAAGGTCAAAATAAATAACAATGGAGATAATGGACATCCTTGCCTTGTATCTTTTCTTATCTCACAGTTCTCAGTATAATCTCCATTCACAATCACTTTCACTGTTTGTTTATTGTATATTGTTTTGATCATATTTATAAAGTTCTGTCCAAAGTACATTAATTTTAATTGCTGAATCATAAATTGCCAGGAAACATTATCAAATGCCTTTTGGGCATCTAGAAATATTAGTGTCAGTTGTTTCCCTGGATGTAATTCATAATATTCCAATACATCCATTATCACTCCTAAATTATTTTTAATTTGTCTCTTTGGTAAAAAAAAAACATTTTGGTCTGAATGTATAAATTCAGTTAAGAATCTTTTCAGTCTCTCTGCCATTATTGAAGTAAAAATTTTATAATCCACATTTAGTAACAATATCGGTCTATAATTTTATTTTTGTGTCAAATCTGAATCTTCTTTTGGTATTAAAGTAATATTTGCTTCTATCCATGTATTTGAGAATTTAGCCTCCAACAAAAGTTCATTGCAAACGTCTTTCAATAGTTCACTTACTATATCTTGGAAAGCTTTATATAATTCCACCGGTACTCCATCTGGCCCCAGTGTTTTCTTGTTGTTTTTTTTCTTCCCCTCTGTTATTTCCATCATTGTTATTTTTTCCTCTAGCATAGTCTTACAGGCTTTTGAAATTTTTGGAAGATTATTTTCTTCCAGATATTGAATCATTCTCTCTCTTGAAATTTCTTGTTTATCATACAGTTTCTTATAATATTCTTTAATTATCTTTTTTATTTCTTCATTTTTAAATTGTAGGCAACCTTTTTCATCTACCAAATTATTTATCAGTTTCTTTTCCTTCTGTTTTTTAAATTTATAAGCTAACCATCTTCCTGATTTGTTTGCATTTTCAAAAAAGTTTTGTTTTGCTCTTTTTATTTGCTGTGCCAATTTTTCTGAATCCAACACATTTAATTTGTGTTTTATTGTTTCCATTTCTCTTTTCAGAATCTTCTTTTGTGAATTTCTTTGCAGCTCTCATTCTAGTTCTTCAATTTTTTCTCTTAATAGTATATATTGCTGTCTTTTCTGTTTGTTTTTTTCCATGTATGTTATAGCTATACCTCTAAAGTATGCTTTGGCTGTTTCCCATACGTTTTGTAATATTGTTCTTCTTTTTTGTTTGTTTTTTGAAGAAAAACTCCATTTCCTTTTTTGCTAGTTCTATAAATTCTCTTTCTTTTAATATAGATTGGTTCAAAGTCCATCTTGATATTTTTTTTTTAGTATTCCTCTCAAGGTCACGTTTAAGGGGTTGTGATTTACCCATGTACCTGGTTCTATCTCAATTTCCTGTATACTTGTTCTCAGTTCAGATGTAATCCAAATCATGTCATTTCTGGACCAGGATTTATGACTGTTTGAATAAAATGTGTATTGTAATTTTCCTGGATTGATTTCCCTCCAAACATCTTGTACTCTAATTTCTTCTATCATGTGGAAAAAAGTCTTAGGTAATCTTTTTCTTCCACTTTTTCCTGTTTTGCTACTTTTATAGTCTAGTGTCTCATCCACTATTGTATTGAAGTCTCCTACTAAACAAACATTTTGATACTCCATTTCTGTTATTTTTCTATGGAGATTTTGATAAAATTCTTCCTGTTTATTATTTGGTTCGGAGTCCTAGTGGACAATCACTTAAACATGAGCCAGCAGTGTGCTGCAGCTGCCAAAAAAGCCAACACAGTGCTAGGCTGCATCAACAGAGGAATAGAATCAAGATCACGTGAAGTACTAATACCACTTTACAATGCCTTGGTAAGGCCACACCTGGGATACTGCATCCAGTTTTGGTCACCACGATGTAAAAAAGATGTCGAGACTCTAGAAAGAGTACAGAGAAGAGCAACAAAGATGATTGGGGGACTGGAGGCTAAAACATATAGGGAACGGTTGCTGGAATTGGGTATGTGTAGTTTAATGAAGAGAAGGGTGAGGGGTGACATGATAGCAGTGTTCCAATATCTCAGGGGTTGCCACAAAGAAGAGGGAGCCAAACTATTCTTCAAAGCACCTGAAGGCAGGATAAGAAGCAACGGATGGAAACTGGTCAAGGAGAGAAGCAACCTAGAACTAAGGAGAAACTTCCTGACAGTTAGAACAATTAACCAGTGGAACAACCTGCCTCCAGAAGCGGTGAATGCTCCAACACTGGAAGCTTTTAAGAGGAGACTGGACAGCCATTTGTCTGAAATGGTATAGGGTTTCCTGCCTTAGCAGGGGGTTGGACTAGATGACCTCCAAGGTCCCTTCCGACTTATTATTATTATTATTATTATTATTATTATTATTATTATTATTATTATTATTATTATTATTAACAATGTTTGTTTTTAATGTAGATATATTTCTACCATCACAATTCTGCCTTCTTCATCTGAATAAATCATTTTAGAATCTATTGTCTCTTTAATATATACGGGTACACCTCTTTTTTTCTGTTGTGCTGATGCATGGTAAAGTTTCCCAATTTTTGGGTATTCCAAAAGTTTGTAATATTGTCTTTTTATACGTGTCTCTTGCAAACAAATTATATCTATATTTAATTTCTGTAGCTTTCTAAAAAATTTGTTTCTTTTTGATGGGGAGTTATCCATTTATATTCACTGAAAAATTCCCGTTTTCTTTCTCCATTTCAATTATTTATATTTAGGTCTTATCGATCTCGTGATCCTCTGTTCTCTGGCAGTTCCTTCACTCTCTTGATCAGATTTCTTTTTCTGTTGTACTGTTTGTATAGTTGTTTCCTCAGTTGTTTCTCTTTGTTTCTGGTCTTTTCTCTCCTCTTGTTGATATTGCACTCCTTCATCTAAGAATGCTCGATTTCTTTCATCAAAGTCTTCTGCTTTCCAAATTGAGTCCAATTTATATCTTGTATTATTCCAGTTGATTAAGATCCCTTCTGGCATTAACCATCTGAAATTTATGCCCTTTGCAATTAGTTTTGTAGTTAGGAAATGATATTGTCTTTGGGTATCTCTTACTATCTTGGGGATCTGCTTTAACACCACAATTTCTTTATTCTTGTAATGGCTCATCTCTAACTTTTCTCAATATTTCATCTCTTGTTGTTTTCTTTATAAATCTTACATGAACTTCTCTGGGTAGTTTGTATTTCCTTGCATAGCTTGAATTCATTTGAAATACTTCATCTGTCTCCATTTGCATCTCTGCTCGGTCTGCTTTCAAAGCCTCTGCCAGGAGATCGATAATCACAACTGCTATATTTACTTCTCTGTCTTCAGCAATGTTTTGAAATCTTAAATAGTGTTCTGCTTTCTCCATTTCTAAGATCGCCACTGCTCCTTCTAGATTTTGTTTTGCTTGTTCAACAGATATAATTGTAGAAAGTCTTTTCTCTCACAGAATCACATAAAGGCACTTTGTTTACACCAGGTGTTTTTCAAGGTCAAACACTTTTCAGATTCTTTTTATTATTTAGTATTACTGTGGTATTTCCTTTCACCACTAGATGTCCTCATACACTGTTTTGTCAATATCTGGTTTTAAGAGATTGTTACAAAGTTTTCTTTTAAAGTTCTTTGTAAGTTATTTACCCTAGAAATTAAATCTAAAAAATTTTTTCTACATCCTGTAGGTTAAACAGTCTTTCTTTGAATCAATCTAAGTTCAATTTTTAAGAATTCTTTTATTTTCCTTAAATCCTTTCCCCTCCTGTAATTGCTCATCACTTTTAACTCTCTTCTCCCCT
Organism: Vipera berus; assembly: GCF_964194415.1. Classification (NCBI taxonomy): domain Eukaryota; kingdom Metazoa; phylum Chordata; class Lepidosauria; order Squamata; family Viperidae; genus Vipera; species Vipera berus. Next base: position 136,086,026 of record NC_138203.1, read on the forward strand.
AGTCCTTATGGGGTCTTCACTTCATAGTTTCTTCCCTATCAGGGGATCAACATTTCTAAGTCCAAAAGGAAAAGGAATGAAAGAACAGGCTCACCCAGTTTCAGCAAGCTGTTGACAATCAGCTGTTTAGCGGGGTGCCGTGGCTCCTCGCTTCTCTTCCGGCTGGCGATGACTTGAAACCATCATAATAAGGCAACTTAAGGCTGTTCTCTCACTTGCAGCTGATCACCCAACACTGGCTAACATTGTCTTGCTGCTAACCACCTCACCTTCAGGACTAGAGACTGGGGTGGAACTCTACAGAGATCCAAAAGATTAGTTGACCCTAATAAACTTTTCATCATTTATCAACCACTGATCGACTGCCAGACATTTACTAATCTCCTTTTGATCCCCAGACGTCTATTGATCCCTGGATCATCTCATCTTTTTGGGGGGGTCAATATTGACCACTTTGGAGGACTCTGCAGTTGCCAGTTGCCTTCCCATTAGGCCTCTGCCCAGATACACCCATTTTCAGATTCGATGTTTCTTTTGCCAAACCACTGTTGACGTCAAAGTATGAGCTACTATCTGGAGACACTCGTTCTTATAGCTGTTTAGAGGTTAACAATCTAGTCATCAAGCGTATCACAGGTCTACCCGCCCCTCGCTCTCCCATAGTTAAATGTATTGATCCTGGTTCTGACTAGATTTTTAACATCTAAACAGCTATAAGAACGAGCGCCTCCAGATACTAGCTCATATTTTGATAACGTCAACAGTGGTTTGACAAAAGCTTAGTTACTAATAAAGGTTCTTTTTTCGTCCTGGAGATCAGTGGTTTTAGCAGTCCTTTAAATGAGTATACCTGGGACTCAAATTTTTAGAATACGTGTGTGTGTGTGTGTGTGTGTGTGTGTGTGTGTGTGTGTGTGCGCGCGCGCGCGCTTCTGACAGGCAGATAGAATCCTGAGTTTCTTTACATAATTTATTTCCAAAATTCAGTAGTGTTGAAATGAATGAACAAGCTGAGGAAAACTTCCCGAGTATGGATTCTTTCTAACCTTTTAACCAGTGGTGGCCATAGGAAATGATTTGCTACAGTATAAAGATAGATAGATAGATAGATAGATAGATAGATAGATAGATAGATAGATAGATAGATAGATAGATAGATAGATAGATAGATGATAGATAGATAGATAGTCTTTATTGTTATTTTTTTACTGTGGGCACAATGGCACACATTAAAAATGAAGTTTAGTTGCTTGCTATCAAAGTGTACACATAACACACATTTAAACACACACACAACACAAGAAATAGCATATTAGTCCATTTGTGTATTCCTGTCACATACAGGTGCACAGGGTGAGTTACGTACAGTCTCCTCCAGGTCACAAGACCAGGAGGGAGGGGGAGTAGAATGGGCCAGCCAACAACATTCTGAGTTACTGCCAGCTGCTTCTTCCTTTAAGATGTCTTGGGAGACTTTTAATATTTTTCGAATATTTTTCTCTCTAGAAGTATTTATTTAATAAAATTTTATCTTTCTTTTGCCAGCTTTACCTCCAAATTCCTCATGCACCAAATTGGGTCCCATTTTGTTGTTTTCAGAGAATTATTCAGTTAAGGAATTAGCAAATAGCATCCCAAGCTCTTTTATATGATTTATTTACAACATCCTGTTGGGTTTGAAAAAAATAATAATAAAAAGAATGGCCTCTTCTTCAGGAAAACGATTTGCACCACCTTGTGTTGATTAGAAGGTTTGCAACCAGATCTAATTTTTCAAGAATGCTTGAACAGATCTGTAAAACGATATATATCTAGAATAGATAAAACAATTTATTAGGGTAACTGAAGTTGTGCAAAAGATCTGTATTTTGCTTATATTATTTAATCAATACTTAGTTGGGCAATTTTATCAACTGGTAATATAAATTGTGACTCAAGTGAGCTTTGAACCAGAGGTGTGTTTGAAAATCAAAGATGATAGTTAGCCAAGAACCTGCTAGTTCTCCTCAGCAGACTTCTTCCCAGTATCTGATACAGTTCACTAACATTAATGTGTGCTGATTTTCTATTTTTGAAATCAAACTTAAGAAATATAGGCCCAAACGCATGTCCTATTACATCTTAAACAGTCTCTCAATCCTGTTTCTCCTTCAAGAGGCTTGAAAAATTCTTAAATTTGTTGCTTGCCTGTGACTGGAAGCGTGTTGCAAAATCTGTATTATATCTAGAAGGAACAAACAAAATGGGAAACTTTAGGAGTATCAGCATAATTTATTCAGACCAACACATTCCTAGGGCACACTTTTATTCACACTACTCTTAAAATAAAGCAACAATAATCAGACAATTGCATTGTTCGATTTTCAAGTGATTCCTAAATAATCTGGCAGGTTACAAAAGGCTAGTTTACCTAATTATATCACAAATTGTATAAGGGTTATCAAGATGGGGCCTTGTCTTGGATTTAGGATTGTATCCTTGATCTTAAATGTTAGTCCTTTGCAACAGTCGGACAAGTTAGGTCAGTTTCTCTATATTATTGACATACAAAAATGGGAAATTCTGAAGCAGCTGAAGAAACAAGCTTGAAATGTCACTGTTCTACATCAAACACCATTGCAACACAGAAGCCTGTTTTGCTCAGGGCTCCAGAAAGCATTCAACCTAGAATAGAGTTTATAATATGGGAAGCTGCTAAATATCTATGCCTTTCAACAAGTGACAAAAAGCACTGCCTTTAGTTTGTGGATCGTCATTATCTTTGGACTTTAACTGCAATAAATTCATGTGACGCTGACAGAGGAGAAAGTTCTAATTCCATTTTAATGGAAATTAATATAAGTTATTTTAATTATTTAGAAAAATGAACGGCAAGTATGTATTTTTTCTTGTACAATCAAATTTGCCATTTTTAAAAATAACATTGAATTCTATGTATTGCCCCTAATTTCTGAACAACCTGATAATTTTCATATTCTGAATTTAAGACCTTTTCTTTGTCATAAAAGAATTTTTGAATGAGCAAAGTTCTAGAATAGTGACAGATAAGAGGAAAACTTTGCGCCTGGAAAATAACTGAAAACAGATTACCTTTCAATCCACTGACATTTATCTTTCCTTCACAGTTTAATGGAGAAAATTCCAGAGAGACTTTCTTAATAGAAGTATAACCAACACATGAAAAAGAGGTTATTCTCATACAAGGATGGGTGCAATTGCTGCCTTATCTGCTGTAATGCAAACTACCCAGCAATTATTTCACTGTGTTCAAGAATTCTTAATAAAACTAATTCTCTGTTAGGGAATAAATAATACAAAGGATTTCCACTATTATTCACCAAGAAACCAAAGCTAGCAAGCCAAAAAATTTACACAAATATAAGCTGCCACTGCTGTGGCTACTGCCTGTAGATGGCCTTGGGCTAGGCTGAAACAGGAAATAAGATTTGTCCCGTGTCTGGGACTAAGCAAGTGTATTCTGAATGCTTAACAAACATTTAACACCACCCCAGTGATGCCCTCGACGTGATGTCCCGTTGCCTGGAGGCAGTTCGGGTCTGGATGGGGAGGAACAGACTTCAGCTCAACCCTGACAAGACTGAGTGGCTGTGCATTCCGGCATCCCGGGATATTCAGAATATTCCACCTCTTTCCATGGGGGGTGAGCTTTTACCCCCGTAGATAGGGCTCGCAACTTGGGAGTCCTCCTAGATTCGCGGCTTACTCTGGAAGATCATATAGTAGCTGTGACTAGGGGGGCTTTCGCCCAGGTTCGCCTGGTGTGCCAGTTGCGGCCCTATCTGGACCGGGATGCCCTGTGTACGGTCACTCATGCGCTCATGACCTCTCGTCTGGACTACTGCAATGCTCTCTACATGGGGCTTCCCTTGAAGACCACTCGGAGGCTCCAGCTGGTACAGAATGCAGCCGCAAGAGTTGTCCTGGGAGTCTCCCGGTACTCCCATGTTACACCTTTGCTCCGCGAGCTGCATTGGTTACCAGTTGTCTTCCGGGTGAGATTCAAGGTTCTGGTAATCGTCTTTAAGGCCCTACATGGCATGGGTCCGGAGTACCTCGGGGATCACCTGCTGCCGGTGTCAACTTCCCTCCGCCCTGTGCGTTCCCACAGAGAGGGCCTCCTCAGGGTGCCTCCGGTCAGAGAATGTCGGCTGGCGGCCCCCAGGGGGAGGGCCTTCTCTGTGGGTGCTCCGGCTTTATGGAATCAGTTGCTGGTCGAGCTCCGGATGGCACCTGACCTTCGCTCCTTCCGACGCGGTCTGAAGACCCATCTATTTGAACAAGCCGGCCTGGCCTGATGGGGGATGTGTTGGGGTTTTAATGGGGATTTTTATATTATTATTGATTGTTTTAGCTGGGCTACTATTTAATTCTTTTTAATTTTTGTATTCTGTATTTTTATATATGCCCTGTTCACCGCCCTGAGTCCTTCGGGAGAAGGGCGGTATACAAATATAATAAAATGAAAAATGAAAATGAAATGAAATATACATATATATGTGTGTGTGTGTGTGTGTCTGTGTCTGTGTGTGTCTGTGTGTGTCTGTGTGTGTCTGTGTCTGTGTGTCTGTGTCTGTGTCTGTCTGTGTCTGTGTGTGTGTGTGTGTCTGTGTGTGTCTCTGTGTGCTTCTCCTTTTTATCTACTTTTCTGGTTTTAATAATAGGTGAAGGTATAATTTTATTTGAAACTTTGATTACTGGGGGAAGTAAATACATCTGGCACATTTTGAAGAATAACATATAAAGTACTGCCTTTAGATGGTTGAAGCAGCACTTTTATGCAATGAAACACAACATAAAAATGACACATACAATGATATCACTGCACAAATGCCAGCACATATTAGTACTTGCCCTTCAACGTCTGATGCAAGTACCTTACTTGTGGCATTTCTGTGATGAATCATCACATATGCTATCATTTGCTCTTTTGCTCTCGTTGAGGATGCTTATGTTTTGGAATACAGTAATCACTGGTTTGCTCCATTACTCTTCCTCCTGAGGTAGTTGAGGGATTGTATCTAGGAAAAGGTAAAGGTTCCCCCGCACATGCCTGCTAGTCGTTTCCGACTGTAGGGGCCGGTGCTCATCTCCGTTTCAAAGCCGAAGAGCCAGTGCTTGTCCGAGGACGTCTCCGTGGTCATGTGGCCGGCATGACTAGACGCCAAAGGCGCACAGAACGCTGTTACCTTCCCACCATAGTGGTCCCTATTTTTCTACTTGCATTTTTACGTGCTTGCGAACTACTAGGTTGGCAGAAGCTGGGACGAGTAACAGGTGCTCACTCTGTTACACGGCACTTGGGATTTGACCCGCCAAACTGCCGACCTTCTGATCGACAAGCTCAGCGTCCTAACCCACTGAGCCACCGCGTCCCTTGTATCTAGGTAGTTCAGCCCAATTCACGAAACATTGTTTTGAAAGATTCTCTAGGAAAGGGCACCTATACACTCAGGCTTCAGCAGGACATTTGGGCTGTATGCTTGCAAGGGTGATGGAGCAGCAACACAACCCACATGAAGCAAGTCCAAACATGTCACGGACTAAGCACACAATGGGTTGGAAGACATGGCATGCTGTTACTGCAGGAACCTTTCTCTGAATATAATGCTTACCTTTCTTGATCTTATTCTGCTCACTTGCTGCTTAAGTTAAATAACACCCCTAAATCTTTTAGCTGGAAGCTCAGTGGTAAATATCTCCAACCTCTCCTATCTCAGCCTTGAGACCACTTGCTTACATTTTCTAAGCAAACATGCCCAGGTAGCAATAGTGGATCTGAAATAACCAAAGGGCATAAGAGAAGCAAGAAAGACATTTAGTCAATACTAAACATTTTTCCTCAACAAACTATGTCAAATCATGATGGTCAGACTTAGAACCACGGGAAAATGTCATAATTTTCCTTTGTTTGACACCATTTCAGTAGAAAATACAACAGAGGCAAAAACATATAAAGGATGCTGCAGTTTGAAAAGGGCTACTGATAAATATTCAGGGTTGAAGCTGTGTAACAAAAGTGTAATTTGTTAAGCTTGTCTAGCAACAAGAGAGAGTAAACAAATGTAGAAATTCAGAGATGGCTCAGTCAAATACTATATTTAATTTTAATAAAATTTAATTTAATAAAGAGGGTTTTTTAAGGCATTACTGGCCATTCTTCTTTTGCATGAATGTTGGGAAAGTAAGACAAATACTTCTGAATTTTGCCTTTGGATTCTTGAATCTATTAGCAAACACAGTTTTACAATTTAATTTAAAATAAATATATTGTTCAGTTCACGTACCAACAATTACTATGAATAGAGTCATTTTGGAGACAATTTTATATGACATAAATGATGGATTTACTGCATAAATTACTGAGGGAACTAACAATATATGTGCATTTACCCTTAAATGACTCTGGGTGGTTTATAGTTAAAAAACCCAACATGGCAAAACAAAACAAATCAGACCAAAAGGAGAAAAAAGGCAAGACTAAAAGGCTTGACAAACAACCAAGGCTTCTATAATTTCCTGAAGGTTAAGACTGACTCAAATCTCTACAAGCGAGATAATTCCAGATAGTAGGAACAGTAATAGACTAAGTTACCAAGAAAGAACGAGTTTGGTGAAGTGATTAAAGCACCAAGCTAGAAATGTATGGCAATATGAACCAGCTTTTAGATTTGGGGGTTATATTGTAGTCTAAATGCTTTCAGCTATATGTGGGAATGGATTATTTGCAGAAATCAAATCATGATGTGGTTTAAACTTTTTTCTTTATTGACTGTTCAACTACGTAGTTCCGAAGTCTGATCACAATTGTCTTTGATGGAGGGACATTAAGGAACATTTTGCAAATGTGTTGGAGAACAGAACTGCAGCTTTCAATCTGAAATGCCATAAGTGCCTTGATTCAGACAAACTCAAAATCTATTTGCATGACATAGCAATGGCATGGATGGATTTTATTACAACAGTTATTTCTAAGGGTTATAAAGAATTATGTAGGGAAGAAATTTTTTTAAAAAAGCTTTAAGTACTGGAATCCACCAAAGATTCTGTGACACTGCTATCACTGTATATCAATCAAATAACTTTTTCATATCTACATCTATAGTATTTGAGGGGTATGGCCAGTCAACACCTAACATTAACATACTGGCAAGAGAAAGAAACTGCCTAATATTAGTTCTGCCTCTATAATTTGCACATAAAATGATTGGAATAGGAAGTGCAAATAATTTGGATTGTTACACCTGAATTAAATTTTGTTTGTGTGTGTGTGTATACACAAACAAAATTTAATTCAGGTGTAACAATCCAAATTATTTGCACTTCCTATTCCAATCATTTTGGAATACATATATATATATATATTTGTACTTCCTATTCCAATCATTATGGTGTGTGTGTGTGTGTGTGTGTGTGTAGGTCTTCGGCTTCGTGCGAAGACACCAGCCTGAAGTTGACGAGTGGGACCTTGTCGAAACGTCACCAAGACACTATCAATCTTACACAGGAAAAGACCCGAATACGCCAAGACCTACATACCTGTGCCCGTGAAAATCTACGAAAACACACACACACACACACACACACACACACACACACACATATATATATATATATATATATATATATATATATATATATATATATATATATATATATATATATATATATATATGTATATATATGTATATATATGTATATATATGTATATATGTATATGTATATACATACAGAGAGAAAGAGAGAGAGAGAGAGACTATTTCCCTCCCTCCTTCCTGCATCTTTTTTATAGTGTGGTGGAAATATTTCCAGATAAAACACTGGGTTGCAGCCATATACCCATTTCTGGTTACTGAGTGTGTCACTGAAGTCAATATAGAGTCCAGAGGCATTGCGACCCCCAGGGGAAGAGCCTTCTCTGTGGGAGCGCCAGCCCTGTGGAACCAGCTCCCCCCTGAGCTTCGGATGGCCCAAGATCTCCAGTCCTTTCGCCGCGGCCTCAAAACACTCCTTTTCCACCTGGCTGACCTGGACTGACAGCGATTTTAATTATGTTTACAATTTTAACTCTATTCTTTAATTTATTTTAATTTATTTCAATTTTTAATTTTAATTTACTGTACAGAGACCTTTAAGTTTTGTTGTTGTTAGCCACCCTGAGTCCCTCAGGAGATAGGGCGGGATATAAGCCCCATTAATAAATAAATAATAAATAAATTTGTGAAAAGAAAGATAACCCAAGAGGTTGATATTCTGCTTTATAGGAGCCAACTTTCTGTTTAGGTTATAAAATCAAATCAATCTAAAAATTAAAAAGATTAGCTGAGGCAGGAAGCTTGTTTGATGCCAAGGAAGGGGTCTCTAGGTATATTAGAATGATTGGCTTCTGTGTTGGGGTTTGCAGGATAACTATTTGCTTCCAACTTCAAATGAGTAATAAGCAAAGAGCAAGTTGCAGAACTTCTGATTCAGTACTTAACAAACTCATCCAACTCTATCATACCATCCTTGTTTGAGCATTAAAATTAAATTAGAAAATATTAATATTTCCTGTTATTATCTGACTCATTAAACAAAGATGATCAGAAAATGAGATATAATCTTCAGATCATTTGAAGAATGGTTTAAGGAAATGATTTATTCCAAACTTGATCATCATAATTTCTTAGCTATGAAACAATGGAAAGTATAGTTAGTTCAAGATATCAGCAACTTGTCTGCCTACCAAAAATAAGATCATGACTCAGGAAACATTGTTCATATTTCTCTCTCAACAGCCTCAAATATACTTAATGAGAACACACCTTTTTTCCTGGTGTCTATTTCCTTTATATTCCAAATTTAGCCTAGAACTTCCAGAAATCTAATTAAAGAAAAGCGTCAGCTGAGAAGAAGCAACCAAACAGAAAGAAATAGAAATACTTTTAAGCAAATTCTTTTTTTATAACTTGCCCTTTACTGTATACATTAAACCGTCTTGTTTATAAATTACATTGTCATTTATTTCACATGGACCATTTCCATGCAGCCACCAGCCTTCTTTAAATCTCTGGCAGCAATTTTGTGCTGCCCTATAGAATCTCACTTCTGTACTTCGTCCTCTCTTGCAGTGGGCTTTTGACCATAGAAGGAAGTGGGGAAATCCCATGAGAAAGGATGAGTTGAATGTTCCCAATGAAGGGAAACTGCCTGCCCCATCAGAAGAAACATTATACAACTGTCTACATAATTCCCCCCCCCCCCCCGCTGAAAATAATCATTCTTCCCTCAGCTCCTGGTCTCAGGCCAAGTGCTCCTCACTCCCTTATAGAAATTAAACCATCAGAGCATTGGGGCTGCTGAATCATTTTTACAGTCATTATTAATGAAAGAGAGGAATATTACCTGGGTGGCTTTGCTCTATGCTTGCATGCCATGTCTCTGAATTAAACTGGGTTTTAAAAATTACTTCCTCAATGCTTTTTATGTTGAGTGTATTGGAGAAGGGCTTCTTGAGGGCGAACTCAGAGCAGTTGTATCCATGTAATACAGGAGAGATAGAAACGGCAGCCCTTCTGCTGTTACAATCATTTTATGATAGTGGCTTCCACTTAAGAACATAATTTCCTTCTTCCAAAAATTTTACTGACTGCCAGGTTGTTATCTAGAAAGCATTGACCTAAGATAGGAAATATACTCTCAATGTACTTACTTCCATTTTAAGCTAAGTAAACATGAATGTGTTGTTTTTATCTATTTAAAAGACGTATATTTTATTTATTTTATTTATTTTTATTTTTATTCCATTTATATCCCGCCCTTCTCCGAAGACTCAGGGCGGCTTACAAGCTTATGGCTGCCTATCTTAAGCAACTCTGGGCAGTGCATCACAATAAATGAATCTTTAAAGATGGACACTGGAGGGAGAGAAATGGTTGAAATTTGCTACATTCCTAACCTGAAATACGAATTACTTCTGGGGGGGAGAATTAAAAGAATGAAACCACTTTATAACAGAACTCAGGCTAGCCTTGCAGTATCACAAAAACAGTACCACCGAGGGAAAAGTTCCTCAAGGGATTTTTTTCTGAGGGAAGTTAAAATTATAACTTGAAACATAGTAGAGGTTACACATAATGTAGATGAGATTTTGGGTCTTCCTTTTCTGTATACGAGGAATTGGAAGGGAGACATTTCCAGCAGTAACCAGAAATGTGGGCTTCTTGAGGGAGGCACACCGTATTTTCCCTCTGTAGAACACACCAAGAGCTGTGATGGGCTTGACTAAGGCCTGCCTATGCCGCTGTGGTTCCACCTGGTCAGATGCAAGCTCCTGGGATGCTGAAAACAAGATTGGCTACATGCTCTTCTTCAGTTGATCCTGAAGAGCAGCCTTGCTTAGATTGAAACTATCTTAAATGAAATTTCCTCAAAAGCCCATTGCAGCAATCAGCCATTCCTTTCTCTTGCTCTTACTGCATCATCTGTTTGCACAGTCAATGGTGGACCTGCATTCAGAAAAATGTTTGCTCCGATAGGAATGGAAAATCTGTAGCTGTGCAGCAATTGGTGTACACCAGTTTAGTGTAGTGGTAAAGGTACCACACAGTTAAAAACTGGGTGACCATGAGTTCTAGTCCCGCCTTAGGCATGAAAGCCGGTTAGATGACTTTGAGCTAGTTATTCTCTCTCAGCCTAACCCACCTCACAGGAGAAGGAAGAAGTATTGGGTACGTTTGCCTCCTTGAGTTACAGGTAGTCCTCAACTTAAAACCACAATTAATACCAAATTTCCATTGCTAAGAAAAAAAGTTATTAAGTGAGGTTTGTCCCATTTCCCGACCTCTTTTGCCACAGTTGTTAAACAAACCACTGCAGTTGTTAAGTAAATTGTGAGGTCATCACATGACCCTGGGATTGTGCAATTGTCATAAATATATGCCAGTTGCCAAGTCCTGAGTTTTGATCACATGACCATGTGGATGCTGTGACGGTCATAAGTGTGAAAAGCAGTCATAAGTCACTTTTTTCAATGCTGTTGTAACTTTGAATTGTTACTAAATGAATGAGGACTACGTGTACTTATAAAGTAATAAAGGTGGAATAAAAATCTTAATAAAATAAATTCCTAGCATCTCCAACCTTTGGCAGTGGGAGCTGCAGATTCTGGAAATTGAACTCCACCTACTCTTCAGGGCAGTAATTATCTAAGGTTGCCTTCATGGGGACGTAATACATTGTATTATGATTTAATTTGATGTACTTTGTTGAATAAGCCAGATGTCAGTCAGAAACTATACTTCACAACTCCTTCATGCTAAGCCCCACTGCAGTGCATTTGGTGCAAGTTAGCAAACCCTTTCTATTTGGTCTTTAAAGCCCTCTCTACATTTTCCTGACAGGCAGTTATTCAGCAGGTGACTGGTAAACCAATTTAAAAGCTGTCTTCTGTGTCATTGCTCAGATGTAATCTACAAGTCGAGTCATGAATACAAGGCAATTTGGAACCTCTGTAGCCGAACCGCATGAGATTATCTTTTGAGTAAACTTTACATGCTAAAGACGTTGTGTGTGTGTGTAAAACAATAAGCATGTAGTTTTTGCCCCAAACACAATGGCTTTTGTGACCGAGACCTCACAAACTGTGTAACTTCCTTTGGCCACAGAAAAATAAAATAAAAGCATGCGTGCAAATGGTACATGACTGGAGTGGTTTTAAAGCAACAATCCTCCCCATCCCGCCCTTTTCTCTCTCCCCCCCCCACCCCCCCCCCACACCGCTTAATCCATCCGTTTATTTCTTGAACGCTGAAAGTGGCGAAACGGAGGCCGATGAGATTCCCGCCTCAAGATAAAAAGCCGGCTTTGGGCTCCTCGTTGGTGACGTTGCGGCGCTAGGACCCAGCAGCCGCGCTCGCTTACACCTGTGCCGAAGGCGGCGGAGTTCCCCAGCGCCTCGCCTGAGGTCGGCTGCAGGTGAGAAGTCAGAGGCAGGCAGGCAGGCAGGCAGGCAGTTAAGCAGTTGCCCCTCCCTTCCTCGACTTTCTCCTGCTCCATCCCCTGTTAACCAGCTTGGCGCGCGAAGTGGCTCCTCCGAGCCCGACCTCTCCTTAAGCTCTTGCTGGGTGAGTCTCTGGGCGCTCCTCTTTTGTGTTTCTCGGGGTCTGGCCGTGGCGTGACCTCTGCGAGGCTCGCCGGACTTTGGGGCAAAGGCTGGGAGGCGCCCCGCTCTGCTCCGGACGGCGCGCGAAGAAGGCTGCAGGTTTAGCAGCCTTCCATTCTTGGAAGGAGCCGCGGTTATCTCGCGTCCCGGACGCGGAGGCGGCTGTGTGTGTGTGTGTGTGTGTGTGTGTGTGTAGGAGGGGGGGGAAACAAAGTGTAATTGCAAGTAAGGTCGAGTAGCTCCGGCCTTGGGGCGTTCGTATAGGTGGGGTTTCACTGGAAATATCAAGCCTACCCTGGATAACTGCATTTTTGCTCCCCCCCACCCCCACCCTCACCTTTTTTTCCTCCTTTTACTTTTTCTTTCGCTTCCAAACCAAACCTGGAATCTTAGGTTTAATGCTAGCCTGCCACCGGAAGATTAGGCTTGAAATAGCGGGGGAACCGAGTTTACTTAAGCTTGTCGGTCTGTTGAGGGGAAGTCACGGTGGCTTGTAGATGAGGAAAGAGTAAGTCGGTTTTAGTCTCTGTTACAACTTAAGTGCCACCCTTCGAGGTTGGGGTTTATTTTTGTTCCATTTCCTTCAATACTTCCTACAGTACTTGAGTTTTCTTTCTCACTGCCATTTTGTTCTCTTAAATTAAGAACTTTTCCCAACCGGGTGCTTTTCAGATACATTCGGAGAATAAGTTCCAGGAACTGTTAAGTGGGCGAAGGTTGCTTGAAAATAACTCAAATTCGTGGGGGGAGGGGGAGAGAGGAGGGATGGTATCACTGAAACAATCCATTTCAGGTCCCAGTCCATCAGAGGAGTGACTTTGGGGGAGGTAGTTACCTAACAGCACTGTTGTGTTAAACCTGAGAGCCTTATTTAGTGCAAGATGATTGAAAGGTAGTAAGGTAAGATCTCCTGTGCTTGGTTGCTCAGCTCATTCTGCTGAGGAAGATTCTGGTTGTCTGCCTCTTCTTAATTCTGCCGTCACAACACTATGGCAAGGAGACCCCACCACTATCTTTGGGTGACAGGCTTTTAAACAATACAAGCTGGTGCAAAGAATGGTTAAGCTGAAGTAGAATAAATTGTGTGTGTGTATGCATGACTTGCCTTGATTTTGAAGGTGCTCAGTAGGGTTAGATCTTGGATGGGAGACAACCAGGAAATCCTAGGTCTGTAGATGAAACTGGGTCATTGAAAGCCATCCTGGAAGAAGGCACTGGCAGACCAGTTCTATATTATTGTGAAGAAAACTATACGCTATGTAGTTGCCTGTAATCAAGTCCAGCTTAACTGGTGGTCGTCTCTACCATTTATACTGTAGGTATCACTTTTAGCTCTGTTAGCAGTGTATTATTTGCTTTGAGACAGAGTCCATTCAGCTGCTCATTAATATCAACTGCCATCTGCATCTAAATAGGTATGTTGCAACTGAAAAGTCCTCCAGAATTCAAAAGAGTTACTGGACTGTGCCAGTAATGGATGAAAATCATGTAATTCTTTAATCTCTTTAATTTCTTTTAACTCTGGCAATACTTTTTGAAGAGGAAACCCTTCATCTATATATTATTATGGTAATTCTTGCCTTAGGAAAATGAAGTGCAAGGAAGGTTGATAATTATCACTATCCCTGTTACAAAGGAGGTGAGGGGGAAAAAACTTGCTGCAAGCCGCTAGTTATCAGTTGAAGCAAGATGTGAAATGTAGAGTTTAAGGTTCCAAGGAGACTATATGCTTTGGGATATCATGCAGCTATATCTTGACTTCTCTTAGATGAATTACAGGATTAGGTGGATTTATTGTTTTATTGACTCTTAGTCTTCAACTCCCCAGTCATGATGGGAACAGAAATAGTGTGTCATTTCTGCCACTCCCCCATCCTATGAGCAGAGGAAAGTTCCTCAGAGCAGACATTCCTATACTGTAATTACGGAACATTACAGTATAGGTAGCTAGAGGGAGCCAGTGAGTTAAAAGTTGGGCTAAGCCTGAGCTACCGTATATGACTTGTGGCTGGAAACTTTTATTAGCAGGAAAAATAGTTTGGGACACACAAAGTAAAAATCGCTAGTATTTCAGGTCTAAATCTTGCTCACCAAAGGAGATGTTTGAACAGAAGCAATGAAAAAAATTATCTCGCTTCCTCAAGGCTGCTTGCATGAAATGAAAGTGAACCAGTTAGAGCTCCCAACAGTAAATTAAGTAAAGCAAAAGGAACATAATTATCATGGACAATGAAACAATCCGTCTTGCCTTTGTTCAAAGATTCAGTGGTTTCGCCTGAAGTATTAGCACAGTGCTCCCCCAAATTGCTGCAGTTGTAGGACACTATTTAGAAAATGTGGGGATCCCACAATTAATATTTATATAATTATATAAGTCCCATAAATAAACACAAACCCTCTCTCTATGCCTGTGTCCAAGAGCATGGAAGTTAATGTTTGTTAGTGAATAAAATACTGGCAGTATTGTGTATATTTTCATACCCCCATTTAAAAAGAGTTTTTTTAAAAAATAAATGTCTTGCCAAGGATGTAATCCAAAATTAAGGCTTTAATTAAAGGTTGAGGCAGGGGCTGTGCTGGCTAGTGGGCTCCTGTAGTTAAGGTGACTACTGAGTGGGTCATTAGTGACACTGAAGATCAGCTGTGGGTGGCAATTTTCGGATGCTGCTATGAGTCATCAGTGGCTCCCACTTTGAGAATCTCTAAATGACCAGGTAATCCACATAGTGATGGTAGCAGAAAGAGGCATCACAGGAAAGGAGAATCCTTCCCCTTAAATGTATAAGTAACATTAAAGAGTGAAAGTGAAGATCTGGGCCCCCTAGTTTAACTCTTCTGTTTTGTGGAATTTTGTTTTTTGTGAGCCCACATAACTTCCCCTTTTTAAAATCTGTGTTTGGCAGTTATGTGTTTTACCAAAATGCGTAACAAAAGATAAACAGACTCAAGTTTTGGTTACTTCTAATTTTCTTGGTTGAACTCTCCAGCTGGTTTGCTTATTACAGGTAGCCCTTGACTTAACACCAGTTCGTTTAGTGATCAAAATTACAAAGGCACTGAAAAATGTGACTTATGATCATTTTTCGTACTTATGACCATTGCAGCATCCCAATGGTGATGTGATCAGAATTTGGATGCTTGGCAACTGGTTGATATTTATGACGGCTGCATTGTCCTGGGGTCACGTGATCACCTTTTACGATCTTATGACAGGCAAAGACAGTGGGGAAGCCAGATTCTCTTACCCAGGGCTTTTCAACCTTTTCACCCATTGTACCACTTTTAGGATATGGCAGCATTGAGTACCACCAGTCACCTAGCAAGGTGTCAAAAACCTGATGACCAAAAAAAAAAAAAGGAAAAAAGTGATGAAGTACAGGTAGTCCTCGACTTACAACAGTTCACTTAGTGACTGTTTGAAGTTACAGTGGCACTGAAAAAAGTGCCCCCCAAGCCACAGCTGAGCAAGACACCTGCTTGCCTGCCCGCCCGGTGGCGCTCTTCCTCCTGTCCGAGGTTTTCATTGTTGTGAGCATTTCTGTTGAGGATTGGCAGTGGGGGTGTGGGGGGGGTGTTTGGTTTTTCTTTCCTCCCCCCTCTGCTGGGTGGTTGCAGCAGGTTTTGGTCACTTCACATGATCCTGGGACACTGACTGTCATAAATATGAATCAGGCGCTGATCCTGGCACTTCCACTGAGCCCTGACCGCCCTGCAGCTCCAGCTCAGGCTTGTGCGGTGCTACCACTGGTTCAGCTCATTCCCCTCCCCCGCTACCACTTTTCTAGGATGGTTGCGTACCACCTGCCAGGTGCCAATGTACCACAGGTGGTACCCGTACCACTGGTTGAAAAGCCCTGCTCTTACCAACCGGGTTACTGACTTATCAACTGCAGTGATTCACTTAACCATGGCAAGAAAGGTCATAAAATGGCTTAACTTATTTCCAATTTGCTGATCTAACCTACTTCCTGGAATTTTCTCATAGCCTCCTACCCATGTAGTTAAGGCTGATCTACTTGATTACTGCGCACTGCTAACTGGCCACTTCAAGCAGATGGTGTTGGTTTGTGACCACAAGTTTCTACCCCACTCTTCTACTCTGACAAGTATTCTTGGTGGCTAAACCTATTTTGAAATAATATGCAGGTATCCTATGATCCAAGGTTCTTGGATGAGAAGTGAAACATTTTCAAGCAAAAAAGTCCAGTTGCCTTTTGAAAAAGCACCTTTGGGTCAACTGTGATCTGGATGACTGAGAATCTCCATAGACACTAAGACAGGGACCATTATGGTGCAATTAAGCTCTACCTGGTTTTTTGGTTTGTAACCTGTGCAATAAAAGGGTACGTTGTGACCACTATGTTCTCTCTTTTTTTTAATCTAGTGGATGCTCCTCTTAATTGACTTCCATGTGGTGTTTAGATGACATTTTGTCTTTCATCCTACATGTCAAATTCTTATGGCCATTATTAAGAGTTTTAATATCAGGAAATGTTGACCCACAGTTCAACAGAAATAAAATCTCTAGTTGAGAAGGAAGATCACTGTAGTCACAAGAGTTAGAGGCTGATGTCTTATGAGTACTGTTTGAGCTATCTTGACCATTGTTGTTGTGACTAAGTAAATTAAACGCTTGCCTAAAAATGATTCAGTTTTTTACATAGATGATGGCTAACTTGACAGCATCATAATTTACCCCTCCCAAGATAGTTATTTTAATATGAATATGAGCAAACCAGTTTTCTAGTGTGATCCTGAGAAAGTCCAAGAAATTTGGAAGTGACCAGATTGAGGAAATATTTTTTGGCAAAACATATTCAGTTATATGCAAATTTATATATATTTGTGGAAAATGAGTGTGAGTGTGTGTGTATGAACCAATCTAACCTGCAATCTTGTATGCAACTTTATGTGAGAGTCACATTTAACAAAGTTTGTATGTGCCAATTTATGGTTTGCTGAAAAGGCTGTAGTAACTTGGTACATGCTAGAAGCTAAGCTACAAACTTACGAGTCTTGATGATGAATTTACCACAGGTTGAATTTTTTTTTATTTTACAGTACTTCTAACCAATTCCCAATGACTGTGAGCCAAGTGTGAAAACTAACCCCCCCCCCCAAAAAAAATGTCAGAAAGGAAAGGAAGGAAAACGAAGTCAGTTGTGCTGTCAGGACTCATTTGAGGGATTAAAGCCCAGCTTGGCAAAATGAACAGAGGGGGAACCTACATTCCAAATTCAAATTTCCCCAATTCAGAAGTAACAAAATGCCATTATTTAAAGAGAATGAAGGAATTCCATTCTTGCTGAAATTGATAAGGAAAACTAGATGGTGGCAACCCTTTTTTGATGCCCCCCCCAAAGCAAACTTCTCTATTTACGCTTCTTTATGAGAAAGACTAGTTCAACACAATCAATCACTATTCTGAGTGTACATTTGAAGTTATAAATCCTCATGCTATTTCCCTTGATAATGAGATCATGGGGATTAAATTTAAGCCCATCAAAATTAAATGTTAATTTCAGTGCTAACAAGGCAGCCTGCTTCCAAGACTTGGCATCCGTTAGCTGTCCAGAGATCATGATCTCTTAAATAAGACATCAGCTGATACAATACAAAATTTGTTGGTTTGCTTTCCTTTTTGCTGAATAGGGAACTCCATGCACGGAACAAATGAGGAATGGCAGGAAAAACAGAAATCTTCACCAATTTACCTTGAGCTCTTGGTTTTCGTCTCTTTCATAAATATGTCTCAGATTGTCTGGTCATTATTTGGTTTGTTTGGTTTTAAATAATCTTAGAATGCATTATAAGCCATGGTTTTTAATGTAGCACTGCCAATATTGAGTTGTTCAACAAACCATGGCTTCATGCAATGTTTGAGCTACCGTAAGTCCGGGTCCAATGAAAATAATTCCTGTGGAGAATCATGAGGGAAACATTTAGAACAGTTGTAGGCAGGACTCCTCAAACGGATACCTTCCAGGTGTGCTGGAACACAACTCCCACAATCCCCAGTTGCATACTTGTACAGGTTATAACACACACACACACCCCAAATTGTACAGGATGTAACCTACCCACCCCAAAGAGCACCCTTGCCCTAAACTGTCTAAAACAGGGGTAGGCCACCTTGGCTCTTTTATGACACGTGGACTTCAACTCCCAGAATTCCTGAGCCAGCCATGCTGAGGGGAAAGGGAGAGGTTTCCAAGCTGAGCCATGCTGGCTCAGGAATTCTGGGAGTTGAAGTCCACGAGTCACAAAAGAGCCAAGGTTGCCTACCCCGGTGCAAAATCTCAAATTCTGTTACTTGTGATTGTTCAAAATTACTTTCTAAAAAGAATTCAAGAAAGCAACAATAATTTAACTGTATAGCCTACCAATAGTACTTTCTATTGCATATTGCATATTTCTTCCCAGTCATGATCATTCTTGCCATAGGCAAGATGAAAGCACAATTGGGTAAAATTATGTGGAAGAACCTGCTCTTTCACCCTCCCCCATCCCCCCCCATCCACCTCCTTTTCCAGTGTGGGACCAAACTGATCTTTTCTCAGGTGAAATCAGGGGCAATTCACAAACAATTGTTTGCAAATTTATTTAACAAATGCCCAGAGTTTAGGTTTTTAACACTTAAGTTCTTGGATGAGAAAGTAGTTTATATCGAAATGGACCAGCAATATGGAAATTGAATGTTGGTTTCAGCATTCATGGCAGTATGTGCTCACATCCACAATATATTAAAGAGAGCTGCTGCTTAAAAAGATAATCTTGGAACAGGTATGAGCCATTATCAGCTAATATATAACATTCCACCCTGCATGGAATTGTGGAAGCCCAACACTTCAGAAAGGCAAAAAAAACTGGGAGAGGCTGTTTGGAGTTGATCCAAACTTGTAGAGTTGGATTGCTTAATCTCCTTTTTCACTTTTAGAAAGGTTTTAAAGTACATCTCTAATTGTTCATCACCTTAATTCATCTTTAATGTTCTTCGTGGGTTTTTTTCCTCCAAATAACTTCAGTAATTGATAGTATATAAAGTAGGCATATCAAACATTCAGGTCATTAAATCACAACGAAAACTTAGGAGTTTTCCTTGCCTCTTGCTGTTTTTGCCTGTCTGTTTGTAGCCAGGATATAAAGCCAAATAGATGAATTAAACGTATGTATGCTTATGTTTATGTATTGTGCTAAGCCAAAATCATTATGTTAAAATAGGACATGAAACATTAATAGACTTTACAGAAGATATTAGCTAGGGAACCACCACGTAATCCTACTAGCACTAATAAAGATTTATCCATGTGTGATTTTAGACTGATATTGGCTCATTTTACCAATAAAGATAAAGTGGGGCAGAGAAGACCTTGTATGTTTCTTATGTGAAACACAAAATCTTTGAAGGAAACATATAATAAGATTATTGCAAGAGACACACCAGACGCTATAAATCTTCTTTTTCCCACCTGGTACCTTTTACAGGTGCTGCAATCCAATTTTAAAGACAGTCCCTGATTAAAAGAGCTGGTGTATTGACAGGGCTGGGAAAACCACAGACTCCACATTTTTTAAGCACTGCTACTATTACAGGTAGTCCTCATCTTAGGACCACAATTGAGTCCAAAATTTCCACTGCTAAGCAAATCAGTTAAGCGAATTTTGCCCCATTTTACAACCATTCTTGCCACAGTTATTAAGTGAACACTGTAGTTGTTAAGTGAATCATGTCATTAAATGAATCTGGCTTCCCCCGTTGGCTTTGCTTGTCAGAAGCTGGCTGGGAAGGTTACAAATGATGATCACATGACCCCAGGACAGCACAACTGTCATAAGTTCATGCCAATTGCCAAGAGTCTGAATTTTGATCATGTGACGTAAGTGTGGTCGTAAGTGTGAAAAACGGTCATAAACCACTTTTTTCAGTCTGTTGGAACTTTGGTCACTAAATGAATTACTATAAGTCAAAGACTACCTATATTATTATAAAGGATAACTTTACCTGATTTTCTTTTAAGAATCTACCGTACATTTCTAGTTAGGTTCTCTTGAAACCCAGGTGCCCTAAATGCCAGCGTCTCTGCAGTGAAGGTATCAATAATGCTTGAGGTCAAGAAATTTGAAATTGTGCTCTGGGAAGAAAAGTGCATATCTTGGGGACATTGTAATTATTTTTCTGAATGAGAATTAAAAAGAATCGAATAAGAAATGAAGCAGTATGAGCCTTTCCAGTGCTTATATTTCACCTCTCAGGTGAATAAAACAACTGTCATTTTTGGTAAAAATGTGATATAGATATATCATTTTCCTTTCTGTGAAATTTTTCTATTTCATGTAATTATTTTAGCTCAGTGCTTTATAAGGACAGAAAGATAATTACTCTTCAGGATAGTGTAGCAAAACCCAGAACATTTTAGGGCAAGGGTGTCAAGCTGCCGGCCCGGAGCCTGGACACATCATCCGGAAGCCGTGCCCACCCCATTGCTGGCAATGCAAAACCATCCCGATATGTTGTGCAACGTCACGTGACATCACAAGTTTGACATGTCTGTTTTAGGGTCTCTGCCTGCTGCTTTAATTAATGGATTACGGAGCTTTCTTCATATGCAGTATTTCTTAAATTGTTCCTTTACCTATTGTTTGAATTTCATGCAAGTATACATGTACAGACAGTCCTTGATTTACAACAGTTCATTTAGTGACTGTTCAAGGTTACAAAGGCACTGGAAAAAAGTGACTGATAACCATTTTTCACATTTATGACAGTTGCAGCATCCTCGCGGTCATGTGATCAAAATTCAGGCGCTTGACAACTGACTCATATTTATGAAGGTTGCAGTGTCCAGAGGTCATGTGATCCCCTTTTGTGACCTTCTGGCAAGCAAAGGAAGGCAGATTCGCTTTACAACCATGTTACTATACAACCACAGTGGGTATCTTAACAGTTGTGACAAGACAGGTCATAAAACGCGGCAAAACTCACTTAGCAAATGTCTCCCTTGGCAACAAAAATTTGTAGCTTAGTTGTAGTCGTAAGTGAAGGACTACCTGTATGTACCATCAGATGTGAGTGCATGAATGAGGGAACATCTGAGACTGCAAGTTGACTGGAAAAAAATATCCCAGAAGAAGACAGTTGCCAAAATTACGGCTGCTAAGAAATGGTTGTGTCCATGAATGTCACCCAATGTAGAAATTGACTCTAATGTGACTATTACTTGCTTTTCCTGATGCATAAATCCTGCTCCTTGTGCTCCAGCATGACAGAGCTACTAATCCAAATTATTAGTCTCTGTATCAAGATGATGCTTGTGACTCACTCTATTCTTGTTAAAGATCATTCTTAGTGCATAAGCCCTGAACTTGTACCTTCAAATTCTGCATGGGTGGGACCTTTTTTGAAGCCTTGTCATGGTCCTAGGCAGAGTGGATTACATCAGGTTGGATGGATAAATTACCTGAGAATATTTTCATATATTCGTGTTCTGATAAACTTTCGTGGCAAGCATTCAGATCAAACTACATCAAGTTCCAAGAATTCTCACTCAAATTATGCTGGTGATATCTGTGTTTCCAAGATGCTGTACGCCTACATTGCCCTTGTTTTACTTGCTAGTAATTTACTTCAGACATGCCTGAGGACAGAATTTTTCCAGGCATATGGCTCAGAAGATGGGAAGCATCTCATTTGGATGTGTAGGACAAACAGTTACATCTGTAATATAGGTAGTCCTCAACTTACAACAATTCTTTTACTGATCATTCAAAGTTACAATGGCACTGAAAAAAGTGACTTGTAACTGAAATGTTAATATCTATGTTATGTTAACAGTTGTACAGACATAATATTTTACCAGTTCAGTATCAATACACTACATATATTCAGTTCACAACACTTTGGGGAAGTAACACCAGCTGCCTGCAATTAGTGCAGGTTCGCATCCCACCAGGCTCAAGGTTGACTCAGCCTTCCATCCTTCCGAGGTAGGTAAAATGAGGAGCCAGATTGTTGGGGGCAATAAGCTGACTTTGTAATAATGCCGCTTGGGTGTGTGTGTGAAAGCCCTAACAAGCAGGCATATACATAGAATGAAGGCTACTGCTAAGCTTGTACGCCGCCCTGAGTCTTCGGAGAAGGGCGGGATATAAATGTAATAAAAATAAAAATAAAATATGTTGGGAAGCTGTCAGGCTGGAAGGAGGAGTCACACGGGGAATTAGTCTAGAGTCCTTATGCAGCTGCAAAAGGCAGATTCTTGTAATATAGGTAAAAAAGGTGAAGGTAAAGGTTCCCCTGCACATGCATGCTAGTCGTTTCCGACTCTAGGGGCCAGTGCTCATCTCCGTTTCAAAGCCGAAGAGCCAGCGCTTGTCCGAGGACGTCTCCGTGGTCATGTGGCCGGCATGACTAGACGCCAAAGGCGCACAGAACGCTGTTACCTTCCCACCGTGGTGGTCCCTATTTTTCTATTTGCATTGACGTCAATAAAGTTGCTCACTTGAGCTAGTGTTAGTGGATCTGGTTGCTTGTGCCTGAAAAGATGTTAATTCTGGCTTTCACTTTATAAGAGACTTTATTCTAACGAAGGCTAAGAAATGAGGCCAAGTGACTACTCAGCCAGTAATGTCTGTCTCACTTGTTTTCTGCCTTTTATCCTTCCCAGTCTTTGTTTTTTTTTTTAAATTATCTACTTAGTTTTGAATAGTTTTTATGATGCCATGACCCAGTTTAATAAGGTTATACAGCCAGCTCAATTTAATAAAGTTATAAAGCCCGATCAATGAAAAGAGAACCACCAATTCTGTAAATTAGCGAACAATGAAAAGTGAATATTTATATACTGGCTAGAAATACTTTAAAAAAATCATAACAGAATTTTGTATTGGGGACATTTATAACTTTCACAGCTGTGATTGGTTTTCACAGTCTATAGAGATTTTGTTTGTCACCTGTGATTATTTAGTCCTTTTGTCAGCTGTATTTAGTCATTTAACACTGGATTTCATGCATTGTATCTCTGCTGATTTATTCTCTAATTAATTGCAGAATTTGGAAGGCATGATGGATGCTTTAGTTTAGTTCCACTATGGCACCATCCCTTTTCAAGAGCAGATGGGATATGCTGAGTCTTGTCAGGAAAGATGGTTCTGTAAATTAGGGAGCTGAGTCTTGTAAAGTTTTGAAGTTAATAACCAGTATTTTGAACTGGGCTTGTAAAGAAATCAGTAATCTGAGTAGTGGCTGTAGCCTGGATGTTACCTAAATAGGTGACCTCAGTTAACAGAATGACTGGTACACTCTAGAACATAGGTGTCAAACTCGATCGCATCATGTGACATATCGCGATGGGTTTTGCCTTTGTGGAGCCGGGGTGGGTGTGGCCTGTGCGTGATGCATCTGCTCTAGAGCAATGGGAACGTCTGAGGCATTTTTTAAATGGAGCCCCACGTAAAGTGCATTGAGTGATCTGGTCCTGAGGTTATTCTGGACAGGGCCTCTGGTTCAAAAAGGTGTCCAATTGTTAGGCCAAAAATGAGCAGATGTCCTCTGGTCATGCTCTCCATTTGGAGTTGAAAGCCCTGGAGCGCTCCAGCTAACAGACCTGTTCCTTTACAGGGAATGCAGTCCCATCCAAAGCAAAACTTGGAAGAAGGATAAAGCTAGATATGTCCCCAGTGAACAGCCATCCTGTACTGCAAAGATTCCGTCTGTGAGCTTCTTTTGGCCTATCCAGATCCTCACAGCCTCCAGGAACTGGGTCAAACCTGGATGGTAATACACAAATACAGGTAGTCCTTGACTGACAACTATTCATTTAGTGATCTTTCAAAGTTACAACAGCACGAAAAAAGTGAATTATGGCCAGTCCTCACACTTACAACTGGTCATTGGATCAAAATTTGGGCTCTTGACAAGCGGCATGAATTTACGACAGTTACAGCATCTCAGGGTTATGTGATTGTCATTTGCGACCTTCCCAGCCAGCTTCTGACAAGCAAAGTCAATAGGAAAACCCAGATTCACTTAATGACTGCATGATTCATTTAACAACTGCAGTGATTCACTTAACGACTGTGGACTGAAAGGTCATAAAATTGGGAATGACTCATCCATCTTGCTTAGCAACACAAATTCTGATCCCAACTGTGGCCGTAAGTTGAAGACTATTTGTAAGCATCATCAGCATATTGATGATATTTTCCCTCAGACCGACAGTTGATCATCCCAGCAATGCCATGCAGATAATAAATGGCATAGGGAGACAGCCAAGCCCTGTGGTGCTTCATATCGGAGCAATCAGTAATTCTTAAAGCATTTTTTAAATCAAAGGATATGCAAAGCATTTGGCATAAGAGTAGACTCTTGCAGTGCCATTTCTTTTGCTGTGTTTAATAATGATTTGCCCACTTCCTTTCTCTCTGGGCCCCAGAGCCTGCAGATCAGAGCGAGTGAATCAGCCATTGTTCCATTGCATCCTCTCAACAGAGGAGTAGTTATGGCTAAAAACAAATAGCCATAAAAACAAAAGAAAATAGTTGTATTGTAGCAGTGAGTTTTTTTCTTACTATGAGTCTGTCAGGTGCCTGATAATGCTGACTATGATGCTGGCCCCGGTTTTTAAGGCTGAGTCATGCTACTAAATAATAAGGCTTATCGTCCTTGTAAAACACAGAAGTAGATAGTTTTCTAACGTGTCTGGGATGCAGATGTGATTCATCCAAACAGTGTGTGGACATGCCTATTTTTAGAAAGAGATCAGCTCAGGGGTTTTTATTCTGTTCCATTTACAATTCAAAACAATTTAGTATAATTAACGTTTTAAAAACACCCACCCACAGCAAAGCCATTCATAAGAGTAAAGCGTAAACTTAAAACGATAAAATCATTTATCATTATGCTAAGCTGACGTCTTACGTGGCAGAACATTAACTTTCGTCTCTCATTCATATTACCATTAACTCCTTTCTTTTTTCCAAAGAAAAATCTCATATGTTTTGACTTGCCTGATGCTTAGCTCCCAGACAGCTTTGAGAGGCTGGCATTTTCTTTTGACTGAGCTGTTGTTATCCTCCCTAGTCTTAATGTTTATCCTACCCAGTTCTTGTGCACTAGCTGCAGCTGGGATGGAATTAGCTCATCACCTACTTCATTCCCTAGTTTGCAGCTAAACTTTATTGTATTTATTTATTTATTTTAGAACATTTATATAGCCACCTTATCACTCACAGTGAGACTAGGCCAGGGGTAGACAACCTTGGCTCTTTTATGACTCGCGGACTTCAACTCCCAGAATTCCTGAGCCAACCATGTGTGTGCTGCCCCGGTGGCAGCACACAATTAAATAAGCCATTTGATGGGCTGCATCACACTCTGGGGTCCCCAGGCCCACTGGCAAAACCACACCTTCTGGACCTTTCCAAAGACTGCCAAAGTGGGGGCCAGTCTAATTTCTGCAAGGATGATGTTCCAAAGGGAGGGAGCCACCACAGAGAAGGCTCTTCTTATTCTTCTCACCAGATTTACGTCGTTAGGGGATGGGACTCAGAACATTCCTGGCTTTTCTGCCCTAGTGGGTTGGGTGGATCTGGCCGGCACGAGGTGGTCCCTCAGATAACCTGGTCCCTTCATCCTCTGAATGGACATATGCCGCAAGCATTTGGCAAGAACAAACATTCTTGAGGGTACACAAGAACAAAACTGAATTAAAAGGTTGAGACAGGAGACCATCGAGCAAGGAATAAATTAAAAGAGAATATGGCTGAAAAGTCTGACCTTCCTTATATTACCTGGAGGACCCTGAATGGGTTGAGAGTTGCAGTGCCTGAATGTAAAACCAATATGCTCAAGTGAAGGCTCTTAGTGGATAACAACACACTGTGTGAATGTGGGGAGAGACAGAATCTGGCCATCTGCCACCAGAAGCATGTACTGATAGTGATATATTTTGGGCCAACGACAAAGCCAAGAAGGTGGCTTCATTCTGGCAGTTTAAGGTTTGATCTAGACACGGAAGAAGAAAGTAAATTGGTGCCTTTTCTGAGTCAATGTGCTGGTTATTTGCCACAGGATTACAGAAGAATATGGCCTTGGCAAGGGGTGTAACTGGAGCTGTGAAGGTTATCTTAGTGCTGCCTTGCCATTCTAACTCCCAGAATTCTTAGCAATGGCCATGGGGTGTGGGGTGAACACCTATACAGGTAATCCTCACTTACCAACCACAATTGAGACCAGCAACTCCATTGCTAAGTAGAGTGGTGGTTAAGGGAAACACCATGTTACCTAGCTGACTTACAACATTAGTTCTGGCTGTGGTCGTTAAGGAAATCACCTCGAGTCATGACTGCAACTTGCAGCTTCCTGCCAGCTTCCCCACTGACTTTGCTTGTCCAAAGCTGGTTGTGAAGGTTGTAAATTGGTTTGCATAGAGCCCAAATCACAATCACGTGACCAAAGGGACACTGCAACTGCCACAACTTTGCAAGGCAATCCTAAGTCTCCTTTCCCATTATAACTTTGAAACTTTGCTGAACAAGCAGTCTAAGCAAGGACCATTGGCCCAGTGGATGGAATGCAGCATTGCAGGCTAACATACTGCCCACTGCCAGCAGTTTGATTCTTACCAGCTCAAGTTTGACTCGGCCTTCCATCCTTCCGAGGTGGGTAAAATGAGGACCCAGATCATTTGGTGCAATATACTAACTCTGAAACTGCTTAGAGAGGGTTGTATAAAGCACTGTGAAGCGGTATATAAGTGCTATTGCTGTTGTTATTGCTATCTAGGAGTTGCCCAGTTGAAGAAGGATGTTTTGGTTTTCCAGATAAGCTGGCCTTCTGTAATGAAGTGTTTTACCAACGTGTCAAAGTTGAGTTCACATAGTCCCCTCTGCTGTTCTCAATTGAAGTCTCTATGTATTATTGAGCTATTATATCAGTTATACAATTTGAGCTCTGGTTTCTTGTAAAAGGAGAAACGCAAGCGCAGTGCTCATATCAAAAGTTTCCTATAAATGAAGAATTAGTTTAGTTAATTCACCTAATTAATTTATTTGCCCAAAGAAATAAAAGCCCAGGATATTTTTTAAAAAATGGGAAGTTGGAACAGGTGGAACAAGTTTGGTAACTGTTGAGGGTGCTGGTAAGGCTTTGATGATACACATCACCTACCTGATTCATTGGGTCCAAGCCCCATTGAAATAAAACAGGTGGGTGTTGGTTTCAGCTCCTTTTTAAAAAAAATTGATAGCTTTTGTGAATTCAAGATGTCAATTGCATTTGAGATATAGCCTTCAACTTTCTGAAATGAGATGCAAAGAGGCTTTTGTTTCCGCCTGTCTCATTTAAGATCATCTGCAAAGGAGGACAAATGATTACCTATCCAAGATGATGCCACCAGTTATTTTAGATAGCATTAACGTGATGACTTCATGCACGTGTTGCTTTCTTTGGCATCGTCAAAGTTTGTTAGGGACACTGCCAGTCATCTGTCTACAGAGAAAAAAAATTCCCATCAGTTGTTTCAGTAAAGTATGTGTTGGAACCTGTCTTTGGCCAACAAAGGCCACTAACACCTCTGAACTACATTATTTTTTCAGTGTTTATTTTACAAGTTTTACATGTTTTTCTAAGCAGTGACATGATCAGTAAACCGAGGCCAATTGTTTCATGCTTCACTGTTCTCTGCTGCAGAAAGGGAAGATGAAGGGAAGGTGGCAAAGATGGTAGAAGCAACTAACAGGCATCTTGCATGAACAAGCCCATTTTACCTTCCATATGCAGAGTAAAATTTGGGACTAATGGGGATTCCCAAACAAAATACCATTAGTAGATCTCATAGCAAAATGGTTGGTGAAGGCTTTTGTTGTTTTGTTTTTGAGGGTCTTTGTAATGCTTCTGGAACAAAGCTTTTCAAACTTGGCAAGTACTAGAGTTCCCCAGCTAGCAAGTTTGAAAAATATGGTTTTCGAGTATTGGTATGAATTAACTTTCACAGCCTAACTCCTTTAGGTCAGCTGATAGCATTGCCCTTAGCCACTCCCCAAATTTGGAAACTCTAATCATAATGCATCTGGAGGGTGCCAAGTTGGATATAGAGCCATATATAGTAGCAATGTTTGAAATCAGTGTAATACATTGGGGTTGCCTTTTTTGTCAGTTTAAAAAAAACTTATTTCATTACATTAATGAAAGAGGCAATGCATTTTTAATAGGAAGGGTTTATTTTTAAGAGTTGCGGGTGATGTTTCCCTGAAAATGTGTGCCATCTTTTTTTTAAAAAAAACACACCAAGTTTTATTAATTTTTCAATTTTACATCCAAATATTTGTGAAGCAACATGGTGATTGGGTAATCAAAAGTCCAATAAGAAAATGTTTTGGTACATATTCCAGGTTACATCAGCAAGAGTCCCCTCTCGAATTCCCTTAGTTACAGTATCACAATCAAATTAATACATTTCTAGTTATATCACAGTCAATTGAGACAATTATCCATATATTTTAACTTGTATTTATCCATGTCCTGTTTTTAAATTTTACCTGTTTTCAATTACAGTGCTCTTAATGATGTGTGCCATCTTTTTGTTTCTTAGACGGCCTTAATTATGTAAGACTATAGTTTTGGTGTTTGCTGGATTTATGTCTCACCTTTTCTCAAGAACTCAGAGTAACTTAAGATCTCTCTTCACTGCCACCCAAGAAACTCTGTGAGGGCAGAGCGGGGCAAAATATGATTGGCCTAAAGAAACTAGTTAACTACTATTTTTTAAAAAAAATATACTCCCCTTATTTTTATGTTCTGAGCAACACCCTGCATTTATATTGGCCAGATGTGCAATGAACAGAATAGAAAAATCATGTGAGGACAACACACCCTCTCTTATGCAGGGCTTTTCAACCAGTGGTACGGGTACCACCTGTGGTACATTGACACCTGGCAGGTGGTACGCGACCATCCTAGAAAAGTGGTAGTGGGGGAGGGGAATGAGCTGAACTGGTGGCAGCACCACACAAGCTTGAGCAAGAGATGGCTGGAGCTGCAGGGCTGTCAGGGCTCAGTGGAAGCGCCAGGATCAGCACTTCTTCGGGGCTGTCAGGGCTCAATGGAAGCGCCAGGATCAGCACTTCTTCAGGGCTGTCAGGACTCAGCGGAAGCGCCAGGATCAGCACCAGGCTCCAGCTGGAGTTCGGCGCTGATCCTGGCGCTTCTGCTGAGCCCAGAAGAAGCGCCGATCAGCTGGAATGTTGCAGCATCCCCAGGGTCTTGTTCTTTACATTCAGATGCTTGGCAACTGATTCCTATTTATGACGGTCACAGTTTCCCAGGGTCATGTGAAATGACCAAAACCTGCTGCAACCACTCAGCGGGGGGAGGGGGGGGAACCAAACCCACCCCACCCCCACTGCCAATCCTCAGCAGAAATGCTCACAACAATGAAAACCTTGGACAGGAAGAAGAGCGCCGCTGGGCGGGCGGGCAGGTGTCCTGCTCGGCTGTGGCTTGGGGGGCACTTTTTTCAGTGCCATTGTAACCTCGAACACTCACTAAGCGAACTGTCGTAAGTCGAGGACTACCTGTACTTCATCACCTTTTTCCTTTTTTGGGGGGGGTGTCATCAAGTTTTTGACACCTTGCTAGGCGACGTGGTACTCGGATGTTGCCATATCCTAAAAGTGGCACAATGGGTGAAAAGGTTGAAAAGCCCTGCTCTAATCCACATGGGCTATGTTTTCACATACAGGTAGTTTTCGACACAACCACTTGCTTAGTGATGGTTGGAAATTACAACGGCACTGAAAAAAGTAACTTATGACTGGTTTTCACACTTATAGCTCCCATGTTCACATGATCAAAATTTGGGTGCTTGGCAGCTGACATGTGTTTATGACAGTTAGCGCTGTCCCGTGGTCATGTAATATCCATTTGTAACCTTCCCACCCAGCTTCCATCAAACAGAGTCAATGGGGAAAGCCAGATTCACTTAACAACTGCAGTTTGACTGTGGCAAAAGTCATAAAATGAGGCACAATGCACTTAACAACTGCCTTGCTTAGCTACAGAAATTTTGGGCTCAGTTGTGGCTCTAAGTCAAGGACTTCCTATATTCTACCTTTTAGAAGATCTGACAAAATATTAAAATCCCCATTGAAATCCATCCTGCAGTACAACCACAGCAATCTGGGGTGGAGGAAAGCAGCTGGGTACAATTATGAATATATCATAATTCATAATTCATTCTTTAATTTAAGAATGAGCCTTGGTGGAGCAGTGGGCTAATGCCTCCTTAAGTAACACCAGCTGCCTGCAATTAGTGCAGGTTCGCATCCCACCAGGCTCAAGGTTGACTCAGCCTTCCATCCTTCCGAGGTAGGTAAAATGAGGACCCAGATTGTTGGGGGCAATGAGCTGACTTTGTAATAATGCCGCTTGGGGTGTGTGTGAAAACCCTAACAAGCAGGCATATACATAGAATGAAGGCTACTGCTAAGCTTGTAAGCCGCCCTGAGTCTTTGGAGAAGGGCGGGATATAAATGGAATTAAAATAAAAAATTTTTTAAAAAAATAAATAATTTAATCTTTGATACCTTTCTGCTTTGAAATAAGCCATAAATCAGGCCATAAGGTTGAGTGTAAGAACAAATAATAATTGAGCAATAACCCATTAAGTTTATACATGCATAAGCGGGCAAGTGCTGGATGCTTCTCTGACTTTTATACATTTTAAAAGTTCATGGTTGTTAGATAATTCTTAAATAAGAATTATTAAAACTGCCAAATTTTAAAAGTATATAAAACACAATTCTTCAAATGTCTGAGCAAAAATATTCTTTGTGTACTTATTGTATGTGTGTGTGCATTAACGCCTATATGCATATATGTAAATAAAATGTAAAAATAATATATTAGGTTTGCTGGACTTAAATCTGTGAGAAATAATATCTGGTAGCCTGATCTACAAGAGATCTAGCAAGTTCTTAAAAATTATTGCCTTCCAAATATTCACAATTGATAAAAGCATTATGCATGCATATCCATTTTCTTTGGATACTTGTTAATGTAATTTTAGCATTTTATGTTATTTATATTGTACTATAGGCAGTGCTTTTTTTGTAAAAGAAAAAGGTGCCGGAACTCACACATGTCATACAACCTGCCTTTGGTTCCATCCAAAAAAGGTGCCGGAACTCCGTTCTGAGCGTTCTATGAGAAAAAAAGCCCTGCCTATAGGTAAAGTCTAGATTTAATTTTAGTAGAGTTATACCCACGGAAATCTACGATATAAAGATAATCATGATTCACTTCATTCTGGTTTATTTCAGAGTTTATTCGTGAGATGAAATTTAGATTTGAACACAAACTGGTACAATTCAAAAAGCCTGGAAAACATTAAAGGTTCTCGTAAATCATTTAATGTCTATGAAATCTGCATTAGTCAGATCACCACCCTTTTGCATCTGTATTCTCAGGATAAAATTAATTGTTCAATTTTCAAAAGTGTGTCTAAGATGCAGTTGTATTTGAAAGAGGAAGAAAAATGTATGCAGTGGCTCTTTTTCTAGCAGAAACTGGAATTTTATTTTCTTATCCACCAGTCTTTTGAGTACGTTGTACAGTTCTCTCTTTTTTTTTCTTTCCAAATGCAATGTAGAAATCTCAGCAACAAGTTGATCTTCTGAATAGGGTGTTGTTTGGCTCTTGTCAAACTAAGAAAAGGACATCCTGTTTGAACTAGGTGGAGTAGGTAATTTCAGTTTAACCAAAGGTTGATACTGCCAGAGATTTGGCATTGCTTTGATAAGGAAAGTTCTCTTTCCAAGGGAAAGGAGAACAGCTGTTGCTTTTTGCATGTACCTTGCCATGTCCATCGTGACCCTCAGTTACAAATCATATTTTCCTTCCCAGGAAGAGAGTCACGATTCTTCTTTGTTATGATTCCTCATTTCCATAACTAAAGCTGCAGTGGTCTCTACAAGTAGCCCACACAAAGAAGAATTTGATAATAACTAGGAAGAATCGAGTTAAAATCTTACATAATATCACTACTGCGGGAAAATAGTTTCTATGAAGATAACTGGATTATGATGGGCAGTAAAATTTCTATTGGGGCATAACTGTGTGCCCCGTAAATCCACTGACACCAATTGCTAAATTTTCAAGTAGGAAGCAAAAGTTTGAAGAGTTCTTTTAACTTCCCGTCTCAGCAACAATTTCCTTTGTTTGGTTTTGCATTTGCAGTTAAATGATTTGCCATCATTTTTTCTTTAATTCTAGTCCAGAGTTCTTCCTAAATTAAGATTATTAACATAATTGGGCTTTAAATCAGCTAACCCCTTTTTTCAGTCTTAAGTACCGTAAATGTCTTTGTGTTTCCATGTCAGACAGAACAACCTCTGCAGCTGCAGCGGATTTGATTCCCAAAGTTTTCTGAATATCTCCGTTCTGAATTATTCCAAATTAATGAATAAAGTATTTAACTATACTTTAACTGCTATATGAAAAAATGTGATTTAGGACCTTCCTCATGCTTATGACTATCACAACTTCCCCATGATCTTGTGATCAGCATTTGGGCACTTGGCAACCATCGTGCATTTATGATGGTTGTAGTGTCCCAAGGCCATGTGGTCACCATTTGCAATCTTCTCAGATGACCTGTGAAAAGCAAGGTCAATGGGGGAAGCCAAGATCACTTAACAACCACTTGATTCATTTAACCACCATGGCAAAAAAGATCATTAAAATGGGGTGCAACTCACTTAACAACCAACTTGTTTGGCGACTGAAATTCTGGTCCCAATCGGAGTCATAAGTTGAGGACTATCTGTATTAGCTAACTAGTGTTCTTGAAGTTCAACTCTTGGTGTATTTCTCAAATTCTGAATAAAGTACATGATTATATGTAGAATTGTCTTCTATGCATGGGTGGTATAAATTACCTTTTTTGTCCATTTTCCTTCCTTTCAGGTTTAAGTCCTGGATACAGATTTGCACATAAAGAGGAAAACATGATCCTAACTCTTTTTTTTTATATGGTTGAATCTACAGTTGGCGAATACTGAAAAGGATAGCAGGATATGATCTACCAGTCTTATGAGCTTCCCTGCTTGGAATTTCTGTTCAATATACATTTGAATACAGTATGAATTTGTATTCAATTTTCAGTAAGAGAGTGGACAGCCATTTGTCTGGAATGGCATAGGATCTTTTGTCATGGGCAGAGGGTTGGACCTCTAAGGTCCTTTCTAGCCCTAAAATTCAATGTTCTCTGAAGCTTCGGGTCAGCAGGGAAACCACGACTTGGGGTTCTGTCTGCACATTGAGTTAGTGTTGAGCTACAGTTTGAGGACCTTGAGCGAGCTGTACTCGATAGAAGGATGCATAGCATAGAATAGTGGCAGGCAGGCAGAGACAATTTCCCTGTACAGTAAGTACTGCAGCAGGTGGAATTATACTACTGACTCTAGTTTTCCGAACTATTTCTCAAGCAGGCTGCAGTTATCATGAGTAGCAAGCTGGATGGTGCTAGATCCATCAACCAAAGCCTAGATTAGGGGTAGGCAACCTCGGCTCTTTTATGACTCATGGACTTCAACTCCCAGAATTCCTGAATCAGCATATCTGATTCAGGAATTCTGGGAGTTGAAGTCCGTGAGTCATAAAAGAGCCGAGGTTGCCTACAAGCCACAGTACATGGCAGAGAGGCAATTTACCACCCTTTCTTGCTTGGAACTATTTGTATTTTAATCACTAGCAGTAATAAATCCTGCAATAGGTTCAACACCAGCCCAAGGATACATGTTATATGTTAATATACGTGTGCTGTCATGAAGAACGTAGTCATGGTATTTTAGACCCTTTTTGGTCTAAAATATCACGACGGCTTTGGCGGGGTCAGTGAAAGATACGCACATGGAGCTTTTTTAAAATCCCTCAATCAACATTCCTAATCAAAAGTGAGGTCTGTTGAAATGATGCTGTGGTTCCACTCATATCATAAACCTAACTCTGTGACTCTTTGAGGAAAATTGTACAGTATATGTTTGTACGGTATGCATTTTGAACGAAGCAGCTTTCTCAGTTGTATATTAGCTTGCGTCAGTGGGAAGATAAAATAGGAAATAAATTCATTTATAAGACTGTGTGTTGTATTTAGGCCAGGGGTAGGCAACCTCGGCTCTTTTATGACTCATGGACTTCAACTCCCAGAATTCCTGAGTCAGCCAGAATTTTGGGAGTTGAAGTCCATGAGTCATAAAAGAGCCGAGGTTGCCTACCCCTAATTTAGGCAAACAAGCCACACTTTTTTTGGTTGCTCTGTGTATGATTGGGAAGAGCAATTTGCAGAGGCTGACACAGAAGCCTCGTGCATTTACAAGTAAATGTGTGGTCAGTCCAAATATATTGGGTTTTTCCCATGTGCACTTTGTCTAAAAACCTACGCGTTTTGTTCCTTCAAACTAACACAGTATTCATGCAAGATGGTTAAAGTGACTTTTTCAGCTTTGTGCCAGTGTGATGGCATGTGGAAATAAACCTCTTCCTTTAAAACTGGGGAAGTTCTCTTCCTTGTTCCTTTTGGAACTTTTAACTCCCCTTTGCAAATTTACTTGTGTAGAAATTGATGCAATAAGCTATTTTTTACTGACTCAAAGACAGGATTGTCAAAAAGCTAACTACTTCCTCAGAATCACATACCCCGGTTCCAAGAGGCCACACCTCTGTGATTTTAGCCTGCCTCTAATGTGCAACTAACTTGTCTGTTTGGTTCCAAACAAGATTAATTGTGCAGAGGAATTAGGGCTAATTATAACCTCATTTTTCTTATAGCTGCTGCTATGTCCTTTTGAAGGCTGCCATCTCTTCCAGAATCTGTGGTAGTTTATTGCACTTACGTGTCCTTATGAGTTCATCTTCCCTTATCTTTAAATTTACAAAGGAATGTATACAGTATTAAAGGATCTGGATCTCATTTCTAGATTATAAGGCTCATTACTGGAATTAAATAGGGGAACAGTCTTTCTGATCCTGATGAGAAGCATGTTGTTGTTATTTTTTTATTAAAGAGTTTTAAAGTTTAACAATACATTTTAAACATAAACATAACATACATTATCCAGTACATTTTAAACATAACCCCAATTCCCTTCCCTCCCCCCCTCCCCCCCCTGACTTCCCAGAGCTGAATACAGGGTATTTGCCTTTAACAAACTTAAACTAAAATATGCTAAATAACTATAATTAAACTTTAAATCCTATCACTCTTTAACTCCCTTAAACATAACTAAATAATAACACATCTTATA
The DNA here is from genome assembly GCF_964194415.1 of Vipera berus. Classification (NCBI taxonomy): domain Eukaryota; kingdom Metazoa; phylum Chordata; class Lepidosauria; order Squamata; family Viperidae; genus Vipera; species Vipera berus. The sequence goes on from NC_138203.1 coordinate 136,121,487, forward strand.
ATTCTAATAATTATACTAATATTCATATGCTAAATGAAACTTTTTAGTCCCATATTTATTCTGTATATAATCAATCCATCTTCTCCACTCCAATATATATCTCTGTTGCAATTGTTCTTTCAAATATGCTGAAATTTTTGCCATTTCTGCCAAGTTTGAAACTTTCAAAGTCCATTCTTCTATAGTAGGCAGTTCCTCCTTCTTCCAATATTGCAATACCAAAAGTCTTGCTGCCGTTATTAAATGCAGCATCAATTTAGTCTCTATCATAGTACAATCTGTAATAATACCCAACAAAAGTAACTGTGGAGAAAACCTTATCTTTTTCTTAAATATCTTCTGCATATTCCACCAAATTTTAATCCAAAAAGCTTTAACCTTTTTACAAGTCCACCATATATGATAGTACGTTGCATCATCACAACCACACCTCCAACATTTAGGCTGATAATTTGGATACATACGTGCTAATTTTTTAGGATCTAAATGCCATCTATAAAAGTTCTCAAGTTTTGTGCCTGTGTAAATTTTACATTTCTGACCCAGATTTTTTCCTAAGTATCCATCGTAATTGGCTCTTGAATATTCTGGGCCCATTTTACCATACAATCTTTAACAAGTTCCGTTTCAGAATCTATTTCTATCAATGCATTATATATCCTTTTTATATGCGCTTGACTTTGATCTCTAATTTGTTTTACCAAATTTACATCTGATATCGAGATACCAATTTTCTGATCTTTCCATCTAGCTTGTATCTGGCCATACTGAAACCAAGTTTGTACTATTTTTCCCCTTTTAAAATATTAAATGGCTTTAATTGCCATACATTCCTTTCCAGTCTAAGGATTTCTTTATATGTAGTCACATCATGTTTAAATCCCACATTTATATTTTCTATCGCATGTTTAGGTATTGCCCAAATTGGTATTTTATAACTTATATCGATATTTTTTCCAAACTCGCAACAGGGCATACCTTAATATATGTGTCTTAAAAACATTATCCACCTTTTTATCATACAATAAATAAGCATGCCAGCCATATAACAAATCACACCCCTCAATATTCAATAATCTCCCTTTTGTTAAATTAAACCAATTACTAATTGATGATAAAGCTGCAGCCTCATAATATAATTTAAAATTGGGTACTTTAAGACCGCCTCTTTCACGTATATCTTGCATTATCTTAAGTTTAACTCTCGGTCTTTTCCCTGCCCAAATAAATGTATTGATACCTCTCTGCCATTCCTCCAAATTTGAGTCTTTTTTAAGTATAGGAATCATTTGAAACAAAAATAAAAATTTTGGCAAAACATTCATTTTCACTGCGGCAATTCTTCCCAATAAAGACAGTTGTAATTTTCTCCAGCTATCTAATTCTTTTTGTATTTTTAACCATAACAATTCATAATTATTTTTATACAATTTCACCTTTGAAGCTGAAAGATATACCCCCAAATATTTAATCTTTTTAACTATTTCAAATCCAGTTAATTCTCCTAAAACCTCCTTTTGTTCTGTAGTCAGATTTTTAATTAATATTTTAGTTTTTTGCCTATTCACCTTAAATCCAGAAACTTGACTATATTGCAAAATTATTTCCATTAAATCTACAACCGATTGAGTGGTTGACTTAATGTAATAATCAAGTCATCCGCAAACGCTCTCAATCTATAATCTTGATCTTTTATTTTAATTCCCTTTATTTTCTTTGAATCACGTATCTTAATCAATAGTATTTCCAGTGTTAAAACAAACAGCAATGGCGACAACGGACATCCCTGTCTCGTACCCTTTTCAATTTTACAAGCTTCTGTTAAACTACCGTTAATTATTATTTGAGCTGTTTGTTTTTGATAAATTGATCTAATAGGTTGTAAACACTTATCACCAAACTCCATCTTCTCCAAAACTTTAAATAAAAATTGCCAATTCAATTGATCGAACGCTTTTTCAGTGTCCAAAAAGATAAAAGCTGCCAGGACTTGATTATTTCTTTCCAAATATTCCAATAAGATTACAATATGTCTCACATTATTTTTCATTTGCCTACCACTTATAAATCCTGTTTGATCAGTATAAATCATTTTCTGCATAACCTTCATTAATCTATTTGCTAAAATCTTTGCAGATATCTTATAATCATTATTTAAAAGCGATATAGGTCTATAATTTTTTGATTGAGTAAGGTCTTGATCTTCCTTTGGAATCAACATTATAAATGCTGTTTTCCACGATGGAGGCACTTCTCCACCAGATTGAATTGTTCTAAAAAGTTCTTTTAAAAGTTCCACCATTTCTAACTGTAAATTTTTATAATAAATAGCTGTTAAACCATCTGTACCAGGTGCCTTACCCACTTTTAATTGTTTAATTGCTAAAATAATTTCTTCAGCAGTTATCAACTGATTCAACCCTTCCCGTTGCTCTTGTGTAAGTACCGGGATATTCACTTCTTGTAAAGTGAATTGTATCCCTAGCATACAATTTGGAGTAAAATTCTACAAAAGCCTTTTTAATAAGATTTTGCTGAAGTACTTCTTTACCCTTATATTCTACCTTACCTATATTACGAGATCTTTGTTTTTTCCTTAATAAATAAACTAGCCACCTACCCGGTTTATTAGCATTGTTAAAAGTATTGTGTTTAACATATTGTAAATTAGTTGCCACTTGATCTGCCATCAACATCTCAAACTGTCCTCTTAACAAATTAATTGCTTCTCTCAGCCTCTTATCAGATGGGTTCAAAATAAAAGCTTTCTCTTTCATCTTTATTTCCTCCTCTATTTCTTTACGCTTATGTTCCATTCTATGTCTATGTTTATTATTCAGATATATTAACACTCCTCTCATATAAGCTTTACTTGCATCCCAAACCATTTCAATGGGAGTACCCTTATGCATATTCATATTCTCTCATCTGCTTTTTACATTCTTCCGCATTCTCTTCATATCTAAATAAATTTTCATTTAACCTCCATGACCTTCTATCCCCCTTCCCCTTCTCCAGTTCCATCCATACTGGACTGTGGTCTGATAAAGTTCTTGGGCAAATCTTAATCTTCTTAACCCTAGGGTTAAGAAACATGTTGTTGTTATTTACAAATTGTTTTCTTACAATGGATCAAAGAAAGGTGTTTTTACTCTCTAGCCTCACCCTGCTGAGAATACACGTAGGTCTCAGTGCAATTAATGAACCTCACAAAATGATCACATTATTTGAATTTGCACTATTCAAAGTGATATTTCTACGAAATAGCTCGATAGAAATAGGTAATCAATTTTTTTGATATAATTTCTATGTGTATATTAATGAAATATTACTGTAAAAGATAAAAAGAGTATACTTTGATTTAACCAAAGTTACAATGTATTTCTAGAAAGCAAAATCAAAAGAAAATCGTTTAAATATCATTCCTAAAAATAAGTTTACACTGATGAAAATATCTCTCAATCTTGTAGATATTTGCAAATCACAAAAAACAGGTGCAACTTTAACTTTTTTCTTTATTTTCTCCAGCTTTTTTTAATAATACTGTGCACAATAGATTTAGACATTCCAAAATCTTACCCTATTTTAGCATTGCTATAACCACGTTCCTGTTACTCAATTAAATGAGAATGTTGCTCTGCTGTAGGAATATCCCCCCCCCTTTTTTTTGAGCTTGTACTGTTTTTCTCTGATGGAATCTTCATTTCCTCTATTTTACACACATGAAGATGAGCAGTGTCTAAAACTGCAATTGCAAATGTGCTGGCTCAATTTCACACATACTAGCCTCAGCCTTAACTGAATTTTGGGTTGCCTCAAATGGGACCTGGTATCAATTTACAATTTGCATTAAATCAAATATCTCATTATTTGAATGTGTACCAAAGCAACGTTTCTGTGTGCATAAATATTTATCTTGCCAAAAAACCCCTCCAGGTGATTTTCTCTCGCTCTCTCATTTTTACCAAGAAAGGATTTTACGTAGAATTAAAACACTACAAAAACGTAAAAAGTAGAATAAAAGAAAAAGAAAACAAGAAAAGAGTGAAAAAATATCACAAGATACTTAGATCATCTTTGTAGCAGTTAGAAGCCATAATTATCATAGCCACACTCTTTCCATAAACAACCCTTTTAATCAATAAGTCCTGAAATCACTTAATTCATTTTTGTCCATTTTTAGCAAAAACTCCTTAAAGAGTTTATAAAAATAATTGTTCTTTCCTTAATAAAAAAAGTGGGTGCTTTTCTAGTATTGGACAAAGAGTCAGTAGCTCTCCAGCCATGTCCATGACGCACACAGTTGAACAAAGCTAGAACTTATAGACCTTGTTGAAAACTGTTTCCACAGAATTTAGTGGCATTTGTATAGCTAGGGTGTACAAGGGTTATTTTTTTTCTACACAGTGATCAGGACTGAGACTGTGTCTTCCCAACCACCACAGCCTAGACCAGGGGTAGGCAACCTTGGCTCTTTTATGATTGGTGGACTTCAACTCCCAGAATTCCTGAGCCAGCATGGCTCAGCTTGGAAACCTCTCCCTTTCCCCTCAGCATGGCTGGCTCAGGAATTCTGGGAGTTGAAGTCCACGAGTCATAAAAGAGCCAAGGTTGCCTACCCGTGGCCTAGACTTTGGGGTTTGTTTGTTTTTTACCCCATACAGCACTAGATGGATGTCACAACCTTTGTGGCACCTATAGGACATGAAACCATAGGAAGCTTAGTCCAAATTGTGCTCTTCCTTTTATTTTCCTCTCTTTCATCATTTCCTATTTGCAACTATGGCTTAGCACTGCAAAAAAGATGGTGCCATAGAACATAGTACTTCAAAATAGAGTAAGAACGCTCTCCATTTAGGTAGGGGGAGATTTTGGTGGCACTCACAATCATCCTTCTGATTTTTCTGGAATTTGTCTCCTTGTATGCTTCTCAGGTTTGGAAGAAGATGGTAAGATTCCACAGATTAACTAAAGCTTTGAGAAGAGTGCACCTTTGACGAAGGAATAATTGCTGGACATCAGCCGTGATGAGGCTACTCCGAAGGCATTATGGCCCACTAAAGCTAGCGTTGGTGGGTGTTGTCTTTGTAATCTTCCTCTTCATAATGCAAAGAGATGTGGGCAGTGGGGAACAAAAGGAGGAGCCGTGGCTAAAAAATATTGTGGAGAGGAAAGACCAGATGATAGACATCATGATGGGAGCTGTCAACAATATCCGTGACTCTATGCCAAAGCTGCAGATCCGGGCACCTGCTCAACAAGAGGCACCTGAGCAGGACAGCAAGTCTTGCTTGCCAGGCTATTATACACCAGCAGAACTGAAGCCCTTCATGGAGCGTCCACCACAGGACCCCAATAGCCCTGGTGCTGATGGAAAAGCTTTCAAGAAGGACCAGTGGACACAAGAAGAGACAAAGGAGAAAGAACGTGGCTATGAGAAGCACTGTTTTAATGCCTATGCCAGTGACCGCATTTCTCTTCAGAGGGCGTTGGGACCGGACAGTAGGCCTCCAGAGTAAGTTTTTCTTTTCTTCTCTCACTTCTTATACCGTGTTTTCCCCAAAATAAGACCCATCTGGAAAATAAGCCCTAGCATGATTTTTCAGGATGCTCATAATATAAGCCCTACCCCAAAAATAAGCCCCAGTTAAGATTGTCAGCCAGATGGATGCATTTAGTACCGTATTTCCCCAAATATAAGCCCCAACTGGAAAATAAGCCCTAATGTGTCTTTTGGAGCAAAAATTAATATAAGACGCAGCTTTATTTTCAGGGAAATACAGGTAGAAATACTGTTTCAAAGCAACCTAGGATGAATATTAGCAGCCATTTGCTTTATCACATTGGGCATGCAATCACATGGGAAATGGACTATTTGCTGGATGGAGACCGTTACCAGTCTACTATTATTTGGGGTTGTTTTTGTTATTTAGGTAGGGATATATATTATGGTATGTCCATATTAATCAGTAATTGCTGCTCATGTGTTTGCATGCCCAGTGGAATAAACTTTCAGCTTTATATCTGTGGAATGAATTTTATGGGAATATTGATTAAGATGGTGTTCCTGAACTTTCTAGTTAATTCTTCAGCCTTTTATATGTTAACTAAAATCTGTCTCTGAATTCTAGCAACTATTCACAATTTCTTAAATACAGTGAGATTGCTTTTGTATGTACATACAACATTTAGTTAAGATGGGTGGATAGATAGGTTTGTAGAGAAAAATGGTCCCTAATGCCTTTTAAAGCAGGGTCCCTAACCCACCCCTCACCCCCCGGCCCGGGCTGCTACCTACTACGTACCAGACTGTGGCCTATTCAGAACCAGGCCACACAAACAGCCGGTAAGTATCTGTGTGTGCGCAGTTCCATGTGTGCAAGCAGTGGGCATTTGTGCCCGTGCGTGCAGCTTCATTTACACAAGCTCAAATGTGCGCCTGCCACTTGTCCAGATTGAGTTGTGCATGCTTATGCATATACATGTTGCTCACACCAATCCATCCCCTCTTCCCCCCCCGCCGCCAAGCCCGAAAGGTTGGGGATCCCTCTTTTAAAGCATCTAAATTTCTGGTATTGATATGCAGAAAGAGAATGTTTGCTGTTTTGCGGAACATCTTGCTCCCTTGGAAAAGTAAGAGTCTGACTCCTGTGGATGCTAACTCAAATTGTGGGAAATCTGCAGCCCTCCAGATACTGCTCAAATACAACTCCCAGCAGCCTCAGTCAGCATGACTTAATAGTGAAGGGTGCTGAGGATTGTAATTCAGCAACATCTGGAGGATCAAAAGCATCCTACCCAATTTACAGATAAAATACAATTTCTGCTCTCAAGTTAAATAATCTTACGGATGATATTTCAGATTTAATCGGGAGAATGCATGTTTCTTGGGCTGTATTTTAGATCAAATCATGACTACATTACCAAAAAAGGCATTTATGTGCTTATTTATTTGCAGGGGGTTCTAGCTCATAGGTCAGGTTAGAAACACTTAACACAACATCAACAACTTCTGATAGTTGGGAAGGACTGGACAGGATAAAAATGCAACATCTGCTCTAAAACTCTAACTGTCTGTGCAGTGTAACACAGTAATAATACGAAATATCTGGACTTGCAGATCAAAGTTAGCTTATGTAAAACAAATCTGTTATGTAAATTGTGATTGAAGCCCTTGGAGCGATATCTATAGAACTTCCTCAATATCTAGAAATACTTAATTTATCAGACAGGAATACTCTAATTTTACACACACACAAAACAAAATCACCCTGCTTGGAACTTCAACACTAGCTTAATAATTCTTAGGTCTTTGTTTAGGATTTGAATTGTCAGATTTCCACCAATCTTACATTGAATTTAACTATAGATTACCCAGATATAACGCAAATAGTCCTTTACTTGTGCCCATAATGCAGCCTACACATTATGTAAACCATAATGGTTGTTAAGTAGATCAGCACATGAGTGACCTAATCTTACATCCTATTTCTGCGGCAATCATTAAATGAACCCATTGTTTGCTATGGGGCATTTTTGCCAAAACCTGGAAATGAACGCCAGTTGTCTGCAAAAAATACAGCAAATCACAGTCGTGCAAATAGCCATGAATGCAGACTTATTGCCAAGTGCCTGAAATGCAGTCATGTGACTGGGGAGAGGGAGGCAATAGAAGTTCTGAACTGGGTCACAAGTACCTTTTCAGGAGTCCGCTGTAACTTTGATTGGTGGCTAAATGCCAAGTCATAAATCGAGGACTACCTGAAATAATTTTAATAATAATAACATTGCTCTCATTCTCCACCACCCCTGAGCCAGTACAAATACTCAATTCTTAACAGACTTCTCAAATGCTGAAAGGAGCTCAGTGACTATGGAGCAAAGCCGTTTAAGGAAGCTCCTCTTTAAAGAGTTGTATCCGTGCCGCTGCTAGTCATTGCTCGTCTTCTCCATTTGCAAAGTAAGAGGATTTGTAACTTTCGTGCACATGATGCCCTACGGTAGAATTAGACTTCTCAGCAGTTCCACAGTGGTTGGGAAAGCTGTAGCATGGAATACAATTGGAATTTGATTTTGCTGTATCGTCAGCTTGAATACTGGCAACACATCTGCATGCATTGCATACAGGCAGAAATGTGTGTGTGTGTTTTTCAACACCTTCCATATTAATACTGAAATATTAGATATTTCAGTATTATTTAGTAGAATATTAAATATTCTAATGTAGCATTGTACACTGTAGTACCGTGGTGGCGAACCTACGGCACACGTGCCACAGGTGGCACACAGAGCCCTCTATGTGGGCACACACGCCGTCACCCCAGTCCTGGGCCTTCAGCTGGGTTTTTTAAAACCTTTTCGCTTTAGGCCTCTGTCGCTGTGTGCAAAAAAACCCCCAAGGTTCTATCAATTTCAACTTCTTGCAGGAAAAAAAAAGATCTCACAACGTTGGAATTGATTGATTGAACTTTTTAGTCCCACCCAGTCTGCTGTTACCACTGCAGCCACGCCTACCCAATGGGCCAGGCCCACCCAATGGGCCAGGCCCATCCAATGGGCCATGCCCACCCGGCAACCAATGATACATGTGGGTTTTGGGTTGTATTTTGGGCACTTGGTCTCTAAAAGGTTCACCGTCACTGCTGTAGTACCTTCAAGCTTATTTGATTCTGTGCCCTGTCTCAGATATCAGTACTGAATGCCTCCTTCCTTACTCTTTCTTTGATCTAGGAAAAATCCTGTTGCTGCATTGAGAGTCTTGCTAGGGAACTATGCAGTTGAGTTATCAACACCTACATATGGCTGGAATGATTGTCTGTGTAGATTTACATATACTTTTTTTTATTAAAAGCGCTCTTGGCTAGCTGTCAAGGAAACTAAGATTCCTTAGAACAGAGGTCCCCAACCTTTTGGGCACCAGGGACCGGTTACATGAAGAGAGGTTTTTCCGTGGACCGGAGGGGGTGTGGTTTTGTGTACTGCCTGCATCCCACGGATGGGGCTTTGCTTGTTTGTGCGGCCCAGTTGCATAATATATATGATTAATGACATCCAATTTGTCAGTACAGGTAGTCCTCAACTTACAAAAGTTCATTTAGTAACCGTTCAAAGTTACAGTGTCACTGGACAAAGTGACTCATGGCTGTTTTTCACACTTACGACCATTGTAGCACCCCCGTAGTCACGTGATCAAAATTCAGATGCTTGGCAACTGACTTGTACTTAATGACAGTTGCCGTGTCCCAGGGTCACGTGATCCCCTTTCGCGACCTTCTGACACGCAAAGTCAAGGGGGGAAGCCAAGATTCACTTAACCGTGTAACTAACTTTAATGGCAGTGGTTTGCTTAACAATTGTGACCAGAAAGGTCATAAAATGGGGCAAAACACTCTTAACAAATGTCTCACTTAGCAACAGAAATTCAGGGCTCAGTTGTGGTAAGAGAGAAGCACAGGATATAAGGGCCAGGTTAGAGCCTAAGAAGTTCTGACTTCAGTTCTGTAATCAGCACACTTGATAATGTTGGGCTTATTGTTCTCATACATGGCTGTTGGAGGGTATCTGGGAATGTAATCATAATATGTTATAGTTGAGAAGTTAAACTTCGCATATGAGGTACGATTACTACAATATTTAGGTCATGTCAGGATTTGTAATTGACACTAGCCTATCATAGGGACGCGGTGGCTCAGTGGGTTAGGACGCTGAGCTTGTTGATCAGAAGGTCGGCAGTTTGGCGGGTCGAATCCCAAGTGCCACGTAGCAGAGTGAGCGCCTGTTACTCGTCCCAGCTTCTGCCAACCTAGCAGTTCGAAAGCACGTAAAAATGCAAGTAGAAAAATAGGGACCACTACGGTGGGAAGGTAACAGCGTTCTGTGCACCTTTGGCGTGTAGTCAGGCCAGCCACATGACCACAGAGACGTCCTCAGACAAACACTGGCTCTTTGGCTTTGAAACGGAGATGAGCACCGGCTCCTAGAGTTGGAAACGACTAGCACGCATGTGCGGGGGAACCTTTACCTTTAGCCTATCATGCTTACTTTTATCTGTGGAAGATTATACACTGGTGAAGTTTAACATTATCTCCTTTTCCACGTCATAATGACAGGACCAAATTAGACCTGAACCAGAACGCTTCTGATAGGTATATTTTCTCAATCTACTTGAGGTTCTCCTCATTGTCTCATAGATTTATCCGGCTTAGAAACCCATGGACCTTTAAATTACTAAACATCCTTATAGTTGAAGCAAGAAAATTTCAAAAAAATTCTAGGGTTGCAAAAACAGAGATTTCAGGGAATCGGAGGCAACATGCTTGATATATCAGTTGCTAGGAAGCAACAACGAAAAAAGTTAGCGTTTTCCTGGCCATATATGTAAGCTTCTAGAATGCATTTGTTTGGCCACTCTATGAACACCAAATACTAGATCAGTTTAACCAATCACAACCAATTTAACAGGTCACTTCTTATGGATTCTCTTCCCTTGCCATTAATTTGCATTTCTCTTCTTCTTTGTCAACTGTGACTGTATGTGCATAACCTTACAAAAAAAAACAACAACCTTGGCATAATGCCATATGTGCATTAATAGATAAATTGCATGCCTTAGCCATAAAGGTATGTCATATCCAGCCTTGTTAACAGAAGGACTCCATGAATTAGGCTAAAAGGTAAAGGTAAAGGTTCCCCCGCACATGCGTGCTAGTCGTTTCCAACTCTAGGGGCCGGTGCTCATCTCCGTTTCAAAGCCGAAGAGCCAGCGCTTGTCCGAGGACGTCTCCGTGGTCATGTGGCCGGCATGACTAGACGCCAAAGGCGCACGAAACGCTGTTACCTTCCCACCGTAGTGGTCCCTATTTTTCTACTTGCATTTTTACGTGCTTTCAAACTGCTAGGTTGGCAGAAGCTGGGACGAGTAACAGGCGCTCACTCTGTTACGCGGCACTCGGGATTCGACCTGCCAAACTGCCGACCTTCTGATCCACAAGCTCATCGTCCTAACCCACTGAGCCACCGCGTCCCTTTTTTTAATTAGGCTACTAAACTGTTAATTGTCTTTTGGATATCTGCTTGGTTAAATTGCTTTTGTACTGTCTTGAGCCGTAATAAATTTATCTATCTATCTAGGATTACTCCCAGACATTTAGTGTTTAAAGTATTGAACTTTAGTGCCCCTGAAAAACCTGCCTTTAGGATTCAGACCTTCTCCTTCAAAGTGTTTAGAAACCAATGGCTGTGAAAGAGTGTCCATTTACCAAAACTGCCAGAGTGCTAAAAACTCAGAATTCCTTAGCTTCTTTGTTTGCGAGTGTAAAAAAAAAAGTAGCCCAAGAGCCTCCGATTCTGGCTATATCCATACATTAGTGGGCAGTGACAAGTGGGCTGGAAGGGAGGGGGAAGAGGAGAAAAGATCACAAAGATGAACTCTTAACTGGTTTCCTTTCATCTCTGATTTAAAAAGAAAAAAAGAAAAGGAAAAAAAAGCCCAGGGTTCAGTTCTACTTTTTTTAATTTTCCGACGCTTACCCCCTCCTGCCGCCCTTCGCTCCCTTACCTTGTAGTGCCACCATCGCCCCATTTACAGAGCAGTGAACATGGACAATTGTGGCCTTTTTTTTTTTCAATACATCAATAAGAAAAGGGGTTGCTCAAGTTCAAAAACTTCCTTGATTATGTACATCTGTCTCCCGCCCTTGGTTTTGGTCCATTTCCTCTCTGGCTCTTGAGAAGCTCCGCTGCCTCCATAATTTTTCACTTTGCTCGCCCACCCGGTGGAACAGGCAGGGCTTACAGTACAGCAGGAGGGCGAGGAAGGAGGCAAACGTGGCGCTTGCCTCCCCTTCCCCTGTGGTCTGCTGCCAGGGGCTTTTTTTTAAGGCCGCTGCTGCAGCTTTTCATAAGGGGGATAAGTCAGTCAAAAGGAGCCAACAAAAGGCAGCTTGAATAAGGGCTTAAAAAACGAGGCCAGGCTGGCGGACACTCTTCTCTCTTCAACTTACCTCCTACCCTTCTGACAGCTGATTATTTCTGCCTAGCAGGTGTAGATATCACAATAGAAGAATGCTGTGTTCGAGGCAAGAGGGCGAGGAATGTTATTCAGTCAACCCAAAAAAAAAAAAAGCATAAACCAATTTCAATTAAAGGGATGTAAAGCCCTCCCAGAAACCAAACCATAAATCGGGGAAATTGGCTCAGATGGAGGGAGCCTGTGAATGAAACTTTTTTTTATTTATTGTTGAGGGCTTTGGAGAGGGAGGGGAAGGCCTGATCTGCCATGTGGAACATTTCCCTCCCCCCCACCTCCCCCCCTTTTTTTGATGCGCCCTAGAGGCATGCAGCGTGTAAGCATCCCTCCCTCTCCCTGCTGAAAGATTCAGAGGATGGGATGGGTAGTGGAATCGAGAGAGATTTTCTATAAAGCGGGAGTCTCTTTTTAACAAAATGATTTGACTTCTCGGACTCTCGGCCGAGCGCAGGAATCATCTCATATAGACCTAGAACATACCACATAGGTAGTAAAAAAGAAAAAAAGCTTATTCCTTCAAGTTAATGGGACTTTGCGGTTGGTTCACAGTCAGGTCCTCTTCTGCAACAGGATGAATAATCTAATCATGAGAAAAGCAAGAAATGTGGGTCTGTGCACTGCTGCCGCAAAAATATTTTAAAGGGCTCCCTAGGGGTGTGTGTGTGTGTGTGTGTGTGTGTGTGTGTGTGTGTGTGTGTTGGGGGAGATACTTTTGACTCCTGGAGCTCAAAAAAAATGAAGGGGTGCCACTTTCTCACGGGGTGTTGTTTCATCTTGAAAATATGTGCGACGTGAGCCTTCTGTATTTCTGTAGATCACACATTTATGGCCTTATACAGGTGCTCCTCAACTTAACAACCAAAGTTACAACGGCACTGGAAAAAAATGGTTTCTTTGTTTTACTGCTTTTCACGCTTAACGACTGTTGCAGCATCCCCCGTGGTCATGGGATCAAAATTCAGATGCTGGCCCACTGGCGCGTATTTATTACGACGGTTGCAGTGTCCAGGGATCACGTGATTCCCTTCTGCGACCTTCTGACCAACAAAGTCAATGAGGAAGCCGGATTCACTTAACAACCGTTGTTACCAACTTAACATCTGCCGTGGTTCACTTTACAATTGTGGCAAGGAAAGGTCATGAAATGTGGCGAAACCTACTTAAAAACTGTCTCACTTTGCAACAGAAATTTTGGGCTCAACTGTGGCCATATGTACACAGTAAAATGGGCTTGTATACTGGTCACACATACCAAAGAACAGTTTCTCTCTTTTATAGCAGAGCATCGCTTTGCAATCACAGTAAGTGCTCTTAAATTCTTTCGCATGTCTAGGTCCGTGTGGATTTTAAAGAAACAAAGCTCTGTGATGTTTTCTTTTTTAAAATCTCAGCATCAACTCTCGCAGCAACCTGCCAAGCCTTAAAGGGACATTCTCCTCTGATTTCACAAGTTACAAAGCCCCACAGATTCTCTATCCCTGTTGTAACGATGTGTTTACATATTACCTGATACTGTATATTAAGTGGAGAGGGATATGAAAAATTTTGACACTGAATTCAGTACTGTACCAAGTGGTGGCCAATGAATATGTTTTATCTTTCTGCACACAGCATGTAGCAATGCATGGTATGTGGAAAAATAAGTCAAGATTAATCCAATAAATAAATGAACCTATTAACGCAGGGATAAGCAACCATAGATAGGGACGCGGTGGCTCAGTGGGTTAGGACGCTGAGCTTGTCGATCAGAAGGTCAGCAGTTTGGCAGGTCGAATCCCGAGTGCCGTGTAACAGAGTGAGCGCCTGTTACTCGTCCCAGCTTCTGCCAACCTAGCAGTTCGAAAGCACGTCAAAATGCAAGTAGAAAAATAGGGACCACTACGGTGGGAAGGTAACAGCGTTCCGTGCGCCTTTGGCGTCTAGTCATGCCGGCCACATGACCACGGAGACGTCCTCGGACAAGCGCTGGCTCTTCGGCTTTGAAACGGAGATGAGCACCGGCCCCTAGAGTCGGAAACGACTAGCACGCATGTGCGGGGGAACCTTTACCTTTACCTTTAAGCAACCATAGATTTCAGTGCTCCCCTTTTTTCTTCCAGCTTAGGACCTAAGATGTTCAGGGCAACTTAAAGCCCTCAAATCCATTTTTCACAGCTCTTGGAAACCTTTAGTGGAGTAAACACTGAAGATCAGAGGTGCAGGTTGGAAAAGACGTGGAAATAGTAGCATAACCTAAGCTAAGAAAACATACATTAAACCAATAAACATAGATTAAACAACTATTATAAAAGAAAGCTCCCATTATCATATAGATTTCAAATCCCAAATCACATTATCGTACAGATACCACTTTCTCTCCACTGTGCCACTCTCTCTCCCATCTTCTCCCATTCTCTCCACTTTGGCGCACAACTTCCCTCAAAGTGGGGGGGGGAAAGAACTATTGACAACACCTCCCAAATCCTTTGAAGATATTTGCCTCCAACATTACAACTTCACTCATGCTCAAAAATTGCCCAAGGCTTGTTGGAAATTTAAGGTAGCCAGCTTTTCTCATTATGGCTGTTATCAGGAGAGCGCCCAGATTAACAAATAGTTCTTGGAATGAAGTAGGATCTGACTTTGTTTCCACAAGTTGTGGAAACTTAGAATGCCCAGAACGGAGTTCCGGCACCTTTTTTGGATGGAACCTTGTAGGGTAGGCAAGGCGGGTTGTATGACGTGTGAGTTCCGGCACCTTTTTTTTTTCCTTACAAAACAAGCACTGCCACAGACCATGGTTTAATTGTGCCAAGTTTTCTAGATGTTACGTTGTACTGCAACTAGTCAAAGGACAGGAAGCAGAAGCTCCTGATTGTTTATCATGTGTGCAGCAGTGAATGATGGTTTCTTTTTGCATCTGAATGGCCAGCCTTGGCAAAGGATCATAAACTCTGGTGAATAAAAAGATCTTCATTGTATCTTTCTGTTTTACAGCTGAGCTTGCAAACAATGGCAGAAGGCAATGCTGTTAGTCCCTAAATCTTAAGAAAATAAATGATTCTCTCCCTCCCCCCCTCTCTCTCTCCCTCCCTCTCCTCCCCTCCCCTCGCCTTAATACTCTGCTTCCATTCACAAGCACATAGCAGGGAACCAATTGAGTCCCTTCATTGTTGTGGCCTTTTTTCAGGGATGCAATTTGTGACCTCATCCTGTGACCTACAGGCACTTAAGGGCAAGGTAAAGGAGGGGTGAAGCCTCCTGGACTGGTAACCAAATGCAATAGAGCTCTTGTCCCTTTCAAAAATCAGGAAGAAGAGAGGATTTCAGCAAATCTTTACTCCCTTGCAACACCAAAGCACTAAACTGCACCTGCTAAACTCGCCTTTGCAAATCTATTTACGGGCCACTCAGAACTAGCCTAGTCAAGTGACTCAAAGCCCTCAAGCACAAGGACTTATTTCAAAGGTTAACTTTGCCATAAATTTGCTAAGTTGCCTGGTTTGAACGCTGCCTCTCTCGCCCCCCCCCCTCGTTTTCCACAATGTGAAACTCAAAAGTAGCACTAAAAACGTTGGTTGGGGTGACGTCTAAGTCGCCAGAGCTACTGGGTTGACTCTGAGAGAGTCCACATACAGTACCTTAATTAAAACAACTAAAGGTTTATAAAATAGTGACAAGCTTAGTGTCAGACATGGGTCTATAGGCAGGGGAAGAGGAAACGTGTGGCCAGGCTCATTCCCACAACACTAAGCAGTATTTTAGTATTAAATCTGAATGTGTAGTTTTGGTGGTTTGTGGTATGGCAATGGGAGGTCTTCAGATCAAGAACTCACATGCTTTGACAGATTATAGATCTTATACCCAGTACTTTAGATGTATATCTTAGCTCAGATATGGCCATCTTAAGCTATATGGGCAGCCAAGCATAATAGCCAGGACAGAACCCCAGAGAGTCCAAGCTAATTTGGAAAATTCTGGTGTTGGAAGGACATAATGTTTCAATTCCAGATACCAAGAACACGTAAGCAAATGTTGTCTTATAAAAAAGTTTGTCCTTGGGATGTAGCCATTTTCTCAGACCCCAAATTAAGGGATTACAGGGTCGTAAGAAGGGAGTTTGTTGTTGTATATATCTGCATGTTAAAACTGAAATAATATCTACTTGCAAGAAGGGTTTTCTTAAATAACCCAAAAGTGCTAAAGAAAAAAAACATAGGTATTAAACTAAACATAACTCTTGGATGCAGAGCCTATCTAACTGTTTGTTATATAATTAATGTAATACTCCTATCTAATTTTAATTTTAATTTGGACTTAATGTTCCTTTTGCAGGTGCATCGATCAAAAGTTCAAACGCTGTCCACCCCTTCCAACCACCAGTGTCATTATTGTCTTCCACAATGAAGCTTGGTCCACGTTGCTTCGCACTGTCTATAGTGTGCTGTACTCTTCTCCAGCTATATTGTTAAAGGAAATCATTCTTGTAGACGATGCCAGTACAGATGGCAAGTATAATCCCTTTGAAAGTGTGTGCGCGTGTGCGCTTGTGTGTATTGTTCCTGAAAGGCAATGAACTACCCCCTACATAAGAAATGCTTTAAGACTGTTAGATCATAAAATCCTATTTGGTTTAAGAACTGCATTACCCACATTTATATCTGGGGATAGGACAGCTAGCGATCTTTTCTGTGTTGGAGAGATCCAATCTAACTAGTTTAAAGTTAAGGACTATATAAAGCAGGGGACTTCAGACTTGGCCCTTTTATGACTTGTGGACTTCAACTCCCAGAATTCCTCAGCCAGGCACGCTGGCTGAGGAATTCTGGGAATTGAAGTCCACAAGTCATAAAAGGGCCAAGTCTGAAAACCTCTGATATAAAGCCAAAGCAAGGAAAGTCCTAGAAATCTCCCATCTACAATGAGCACCTATGGGCATTTAATTCTTTTCGTGAATCTTGCCTCCGGTGCTAACAAAACATGAAGAGAAACAGATCCATTCTTTTGGAGTAATGAGTCAAAGTTCAGACCTACGTCCAAAAATGTTGCCAGTCCCAAAACAAGTTGTTTATTCTGGAATACCTTGAATTAGTTTTCTCTTAAGGAATGGGCCAAAATTCCTACCCCGCAATGTGAAAAATTGATCACCAGTTAGCTTTCGGTTGCAGTTACTGAGCTAAAGTTAGTGCAGCCAGCAGCAGCCACTGAAATCTTAAGGAGGCAATTATATATATTTATTTTCATGCTGCCATGTCGCATGTTGTTTGGCTTTCTTTATACAATAAATTAAGCAAGCACCACACTTTGGTGTTACCCATTAACTCAGACTCTAGAACACACGTGAAGATAATATCCTACAGCAAAGATATACAAAAATTTAGAAAACCCCCAAACAGGCCAAATACCTTTTCACAGAACTGTATTTAGCCTCTGTCCAAACTACTCCGCCGGGCAAGTTTAGAAACCGCAAGCTGTATTTAGCAATCTAAATTGGTTATACTTCAGATTAAGATAATGACATGGTTCAACATGATGGCTTGTATATTGTACCTCAGCTTGCTTTCCTGGCTCTCTGCTACTCAAGGTTTTCAAAGGGCCAGTAAAGATACTACAATTAAAGGTTTCTTGAGCTTTGTTTTTTTAAAAAAAACACATACCAATGAGTTGCAAGTTTTAATACCAACTTGTTCATACTATCTCACAGGTTGACCCATTATTTCTGCTTTCATCTTAGATTTAAATCTTTCTCTTCTATTCCACTCTGCATCCATTCTTTGCTTTCTCTCTAAATCTCTTTAAATTGTCTCCAACCTTTCCCCTCCATATAGAACAATACCGTTTTCCAAGAGGCAGGTAAGACTATCTTGGACATTCCTCCTGTGTATCTTTTCCTGTGTCCCTAGCTCCACATTTTTACAATGCAATGTTTTATACTATGGCAGCAGTTAGACAAAGAACAACGCAATTAGTCAATATGAAATCTATTAATGGAAAAAACAATGGAGTGTATTTTTTTCCGTCTAGTAAGATTAGTATTTTAACCACTTACAGAGCCAATCAAATGCTTACAGGTACTCCTCAACTTAGGAAGGTAGAAATTTTGGGCTCAGTGTAATACAAAAAAATATGATTTTCAAGGCTTGTTTAGAATCCTTATAGTTATGTATGTACCTCCAGCAATACAGGTAGTCCTCAACCTATGACCTCAATTGAGCCCAAAATTTCTGTTGCTAAGCAAGGCAGTTTTTAAGGGAGTTTTTTTCCCATTTTGCGACCGATCTTGTTGCATTTGTTAAGTTAGTAACACAGCTGATAAATGAATTTGGTTTCCCCACTGACTTTGATTGTCAGAAAATAGCAAAAGGTGATTCCCATGACCCCAGGACACTGCAACCGTCACAAATACATGCCAGTTGCTAAGTGCCTGGATTTTGATCACCTGACCAGGGGAATGCTGCAACAATCGTAAATGTGAAAACAGTCATAACTCACTTTTTTCTGTGCTGTTGCAACTTTGGTCATAAGTCAAGGACTACTTGTATTCGCCTCAAACGGTGAACAGAGGTGACTACAGAAAGTAGTGGGCACAATCTTGTTCAGGTTCTTTGGTTTCAGAGGTATTGCATCAGGGATCCAAGCATAGGTCCAGATGTGGAGGCTAGCCAGCATGTTTTTGAAGAATCCATGCTTGCTTCCAAGAGGCTGTGCATCTTTTCCAGTATTGTATGCTGGGTCTTGCTTTTACCAAGTCAGATTGTTGAGCCTTGTAGCCAAAGGTATCTTCCATGGCAGAGTGTCAGAGAAATGCAGGAGGAGGCATCTTCCTCCTGTTTATCCTTAACAATGTTTTTGTACCTCATAGGTTTTAGAAATTGCAGAAGATTAAATTGAAAGGAAGTGATTTCATCTAAAAAATACTGGGGCTTCATGGCTAAGTGGTGCTCTCCTGCTCCTGACTTGATATTGTTCCCCCACCTCGTCCATTTTCTTACATATTTCTCTAACCCTTTCCTTTGTCCCAGTCATGCTCCTGCTCCCACTCCCACTTGGTCAAAAGAGATCTTAAACCGTCATTAAATTAACAATGGGAGTTTTAAGAGCTGCTTGCTTCCACATCTGGACGTGATGCGGTTGAGAAGACTGCTCGTGAGCAAACTGGTTATAAAGTTTCTTGCTTCTTTTATCAGATTAAGCAGATCTCGTTTCCAAAAATAACAAGCAGTTTGTTCAAAGCAGTGTGGTCTTTGAAGCCATGTATTTCCAAAAGTTTAATGTCCTCTTTGACTGCTTTGCTGTAGCTGCAACATTTAACTATGCAGCTATTTTAGAAATTTTGGCACCTGATACTGTGCCAACATACAACGCTGATACTGTATTATTTCTATGTCTTTCACTAAACCTGCCCTGCAGGAAAGGTGAGAAAGCTACTGCTTTATGTGAAAAGCATGCAGACATTTGGCTGGCAGCCTGCCCTTTAAAAGAGTTACTTTAAAATTGAAGAGTAAAATGCAAATAAATAAATTGATTCTGAAGACAGATTAATTGCTAGAGTTGTCCTAAGGTACTTTGTTGCCAGAGGTAGAACAGCAAATGTTCTCTTCGTATAGTTGTGTAACAATCAAGTTACTTGATACCCGAGCCAGAAAAGATCACAGATTATTCTCTTTGGGAGGCAAAAAAAAAACCCCAACCAGAAAGAGAAATTGAATATCTAGCAATTTTTCACGATACGTCTTGAAGTAACTTTTCAATTTATCTAACAATAAGACCATTGCCACACAATTCTAAGGATTCTCTTCGGGCTTCCTATAGTGGATGAGATGTTTCAGCAGTCTCTCTTCACATACCCCAAACTGAGACTTATGCAGAACATGGAATAATAGGGTTAGAAGGGACCTGTGAGTTCTTCAACCTCTATTTGAGCAGGAGACTCTGTACCATTCTGGACAAATGGTTGTCCAGTCTGTACTTGAAACCCTCCAGTGACGAAGCACCCACAACTTCTGGAGGCAAGCCATTCCTGTGATTAATTGGTCTCACTGTCAGGAAATTACTTTTTAGTTCTAGGTTGATTATCTCTTTGATGTTCTTCCATCTGTTACTTCTTACCCTGCCCTCAGGTGCTTTGGAGAATAGGCCAACTCCTTCTCTGTGGCAGCCCCTCAAGTACCGGAAGACTGCTATCATATCATTACTAGTCTTTCTCTTCCTTAGACTAGACATACCCAATTACTGCACTCATTCATCGTATGTTTTAGCCTCCAGTCTCCTAATCGTCTTCGGTGCTCTTCTCTGCCTTCTTTCTACAGCAGGGGTGTCAAACTCAATTTCATTGAGGGCCGCATCAGCATTGCAGTTGCCCTCAGGGGGCCGGGTGGGTATGGCCAGGGTGGGCGTGGCCTACTGGGTGGGCGTGGCTAGAGTGCGTATGGCCTACTGGGTGGGCGTGGCCAGCTCTACATCGTTCGCATCAAGGCTGCCTATGGGGGCCCGGGCAGGAGTGGGACAGATCTGAGGGTCTCTGGCAGAAGGAGGGTCTCTGGGCCAGGGCCAAGGCAGTGGGGGCTGTTCCCTCACTGTTTCCAGGATGGCTTCGCGGGCCACATGAAACCACTTCGTGGGCCGCATCCGGCCCCCGGGCCTTGTGTTTGACATGTCTGTTCTACAGTCTCAACTTCTTTTTTGTATCATGGTGACCAGAACTGGATGCAGTGTTACAAGTATGGTCTCGCCAATGCAGTGTAACGTAGTACTATCATTTCACATGATCTTGAAACTATCCCTCTGTTAATGCAGCCTAACACTGCACTGATATTTTTGCCAGCTTGTTTTGGTAGATTAGTTCTCTAGCTGAGTCTTGGGTTTGTGCACGTATACAGAGATTACGGTTCCCCATCGCCCTTCTCAAAATCAGGATTTTGGGAGGACGAGTAGCATTTGCTTTGAGCAGTAGAGTCAAGGATGCATAAAGTATGACTTCCAGACATTTTGGAATGCCTGACACAGCATTCTGAGCAGGAAAGTACCTATTTGATTCAAAATCCCTACAGTTGTTGATACTTGTAGAAAAAGGCCTTATGTTTGTCTTTGAATTTTGTAGTGTTGTAATATATAGATGCCTAAATGGATTCTAAATTACCCTACAAGCATTAACTCACCCCATATGAATAATCAGTTGCCTATAATTTGCTTCCTTAGCTGGAAATTTTCCTAACAAAAGGCTGTGCCTGCTCTGAATTGCTTTGAACAAAGATCAAGGACCATTAACCCTTTCCTATTCCCATCTTGGGCTAACACCAGAACAGAAGGCAGCGTCAGTTGTTAGGAAAACAGCGCTTATTAGTTAAGTAAAAGAGAGTGGTTTGTTATCTGTTTTGTTGTCTATTATTTAGGAAGAATTATATACAGGAAGAATTCCAAGACCAGTTTTGACCTTTGCTCAGGAAAAGTTTAAAATCAATAAGACTTTAACTAGTTAGAGTTTGAATTAATATAAAGAACAAGTAAACTGCCAACACTAAGAATTCTTTTTAATATATATTTTAATACAAATAACTTATAGGTATTGGGCTATTTTGCTTAGGTTTTTGCTTGCTGTTGGGCTATGAAAACACATATGCACTCATACAGTTTTAGGTTTTAGGCTTCCTCACTTAAATATTATATTCTCCTGATAATAGATTTTTTATCCTGCCTTTCCTGGAAAGAATGAATGCTCTCAGCCACTGCCTTTATGCTCACAACAGTCCAGGTAAATTACACATGCAAGGCCTGTATTGCTGTCCCTTCCTCTCATTTGTTATCTTAAAACCAGATTTATATTGAGTGATCTTCAAATGGAGGGCTTGTCAAGAACAGGACGTCACCATACTATTCATGAAGAATGAAACAAAAGTATTAGCCCTTTATCCTGCGCATAATCTGTCAATTTTAAAGAGAATGAACTTCGTAAAAACCTCCAGTCTTAATGTGGAGGAAACAATATTTGTTTGCCCTAGTTAATCTAGCAACAATTTTTATTGTTGCTGCTGTGGTAATCTATTATTTCTAGTATATCCAAAGACTTCAGAGTTGGTGGGAGAGAGTGTTTATTCATATACATGTGATTGCAAGAAGACAACTCCTCAACTTACTTTGACTGAATGTTGCTTCTATTTTATAGTTGTCGTTTTCCAATTCTATGTCTGTCATTTCCTGCCCTCTCCTTCTATACCGCTATTATACCCTTCAGATTCACAGCAGAGTTTTTCAGGTTGGCTGCAATTTACAAAGCTAACAATCTCTCCCCACAGAGACTTGAACTGCTTCCTGCCCACAGGTTGCACCTGGCCAGCAAAAGTCTGGTCAGAGTAATTCTAAATAAGGACTTAGCTTTGATGCTAAGAGATGCTGTAACCTGGGGGTGAGTGGGTGGGGGTGGGGAATGAGAGAAACGGAGAAAGACCCCCCTTTTTTGCTATCTGATCATAAATAGGGTTGTACAATTAATGCAAGCAATTGGATACGGGCAGGCAAGACATTCAGCATCTTTTTTCCCCCCACATCTGATCCCTCCAAATATGTCAGACTCCATAACTGGATGCACTCTGGGGGCACCTAGTGAAGGAAAGGAGCCTGTAATTCTTAGATATGAGCATAAGAAAGGACGTAATTGAGAAGTATTATCTTCTGTTTGAAGAATGGGTGGAATTGCCTTGTACACACTCCTGAAATTAGTGCTAAGCAACAGAGCTAAAGTACTTAGATAAACCTTTAGGCATCTGTGCAAAATCACCTATTTTCCCACCCCACCCCACCCCTCTCTGATGAATACCTGCTTTCTTACTCAGTGCATTCTGCTTTTTTGATCAGTATACTTTCCCATGTCAACACTGCATGAAATGCTTAGACCCAGAACAGTCAGGGAGATAAATAATCACCCAGAATTGTTATTAGACTTGGAAGCCTCTAGTGCAATATGTTGTTCGAGGTTTAATTTTAATTCACTTTGAGTCCTTAAAAAAAATGCATAGTGGCCTTGCTGCTCTTGTTGTCCATAGTGAAGAAGGTTGTGTAACAGCGCTAGCATGTTCTGAACCGCTAGCTGAAGACCAGTGATACGAAAACATTTTCCAAATAATGGATAAGAAATTTGGGGAATGGGCAGCTATCAATTTAATGCTTTAATCATATGTTGCTGGTGGGTTATTTTGTTTTTGTTTTTTTGTTTTTGTTCCTTTGGTTATGGTGTGCTCCCCATTCTTGGATAGCAAGAATCATAGCAGATCTGGAGTGCAGCAAACTCTTCCACGGCATAATCTTGTGTCTGTTTGTTTGAAAGTATGGCAACCTGCTTTGAGGTATTTTGGCACCGCCCATCTCCCTCACAAACGGACTCTGGGTGGTGTACAATAAAATAGTAAAACATAAAAACAAATGTTAAAATTTAAAAAAGAGGCAAAGGGTGATTTAAAACAATGTTAAACATTAATTAAAAGGAAAAGGGAGGGCTTTCAGGGCACCCACCAACCCCGTGGCCACATGCTCCTATGTGAACCGCAAGCAAGGCCGCACCACCATGTCTTCATATCTTTCTGAAAGGCCAGGCGTGTGGGGCCATGCCTCACCTCAGGGGGAGAGTGTTCCACACAAAGTGGGGACAAAGGCAGAGAAGACTCACTTCCTGGACCCTGCCAGTTAAAATTCTTTAACTGACAGAGTCTGCAGAATACTTTCCTGACCAAGAGGCATGGGTCAGTGTAATGATACAGTTCCATAGGTAACCTGGCCTCATGTTTGATGAATTCTTTTTCAGACTACTTGAAAGACGAGTTGGACAACTATGTGAAGCAATTGCAGATAGTCAGAGTTGTCCGGCAGTTGGAGAGGAAGGGCTTAATAACTGCCCGATTGCTTGGTGCCAGTGTTGCCATGGGTGATGTCCTCACTTTCTTGGATGCTCATTGTAAGTAATAATTCTCTTTGTTGATAAAGTCTGCCTTTTTTTTCTTGACACACAGTGCCAGTTCATAGACGTGTATGCGTTAATTCAGTGTCTCTCAACACATCTTAGAGTTGCCCAGGTTGAGAAACACTCCATTAATTGATTGGTCTACATCTTGGGTTGGTTCACAGAACCATATTCACCCCTTGATCACTCTCCATCCACCAAGGAGCAGCCCATGCGTGGAATGGGTAATGGCAGACTTAATGTTACCGATTCTTGATTGTTGTGTCAAACATAATGACTTCAGTGAAGTTAAACAAGTGGATGGCTCTTAAATGACCTAATTAACGGACTATACTAAAAAAGCAATTTTTTTGTTCAAGATAAAAGGTAAAGGTAAAGGTTGCCCCCGCACATGCGTGCTAGTCGTTTCTGACTCTAGGGGCCGGTGCTCATCTTCGTTTCAAAGCCGAAGAGCCAGCGCTTGTCCGAGGACGTCTCCGTGGTCATGTGGCCGGCATGACTAGACACCAAAGGCGCACGGAACGCTCACTCTTGTTACGCGGCACTCGGGATTCGACCTGCCAAACTGCCGACCTTCTGATCGACAAGCTCAGCGTCCTAACCCACTGAACCACTGCGTCCCTTGTTCAACATGTAAAGTAATAAAAACTGCTTCTAACATGCTCAGATGCGGGTTGGATGCATCATCATTCAATATTTAATTGTAAAGGAAATGAAGCAGAGTTGCTAGGAACAGATGCATTCAATGCATTATTTACTTATTTAATGTTCATACAGGTGTCTCTGTCTTGGAGATATGTTCTGTTTCTCTAGTATATAGTATGTGGCATAAAAAAAAGAAACGCTTAGATAAATTAGATTCTCAGAATGTTCAGTATATTTACTTCAGCTATTTGTCTCTCCATTTTTACACCTCACACGATCTCTTCCGTCCATAGTTCTATTTTTGTCCAAATTACTGAATGGCTCAATTTCTTTGAAAGATAGACTCAAGGGTCAGAAGGATGTTGACAGACTTTAGCATTGAGCCCTATCCAATAAGATGCAGTCCAGTGCTGAAAACGTACGGTCCCGTACTTAGGCAGAAAAAACCAGATGCACAGCTACAGGACAGGCAGTGCCTGGCTGAACAGCAGTGCCTGTGAGAGGGATCTTGATGTCCTGGTGGACTACTGCTTACAGTAAGTATGAGTCATCAGTGTACTGCAGCTGCCCCCCCAAAAAAACCCAACCCAACCAACACAGTACTTTGCTGCATCAATAGTGGGATGGCATCAAGATCACAAGAACTGATAATACCCACTAGTGAGACCACATTTGAAATACTACACCCAGTTCTGGTTACCACAATTCAAAAAAGGATGCTGGGGGCCTAGAAAGAGTGCAGAGAAGAGCAACAAAGATGATAAGGGATCTAGAGGCTAAAATCATACAATTAACAGCTAAGGGAACTAAGTATGCTTAGCCCCTAATGAGAAGAAGGCTTAGGGGAGACCTGATAGCAGCCTTCCAATAGAAGGGCTGTCATAGGGAAGAGGGCGTCAATTTATTCTCCAAGGCACCTGAGGGCAGGACAAGATGCAATGGATGGAAGCTCATCAGAGGGAGACCCAACCTGGAAATGAGGAGGAATTTTCTGGCAGTGAGAACAGTGAAATCAATGGAACAGCTTGCTTCCTGGAGTCATTGGTGTTCCGTCGCTGAAGGTTGGACAACCATTTGTCCAGGATAGTATAAGGACTCTTGCCCTAGAACAGACATGTCAAACACAAGGCCCGGGGGCCAGATCCGGCCCGTGAAGTGGTTTCATGTGGCCCCCAAAGCCATCCTGGAAACAGTGCGGGAACGGTCCCCGCTGCCTTGGCCCTGGCCCAGAGACCCTCCTCCTGCCAGAGACCCCCAGATCTGTCCCACTCCTGCCCAGGCCCCCATAGGCACCCTTGATGCCAATGATGTAGAGCTGGCCATGCCCACCCAGTAGGCCATACGCACTCCAGCTGTGCCCACCCAGTAGGCCACGCCCACCCTGGCCATACCCACCCGGCCCCCTGAGGGCAACCACAATGCTGATGTGGCCCTCAATGAAATTGAGTTTGACACCCCCGCCCTAGAAGATTTCCAAGGTCCCTCCCAGCTCTATGATTCTATAATTCTATGCATTGAAATTGACATCTGGACACATTAATGCAAGTTTTCTTGGCAGCAATATGAAAGTGTTTTGCCATTGTCTTTTTCTGGAAAGGCATTATTTATTTGTCAGGGGTAGGCAACCTTGGCTCTTTTATGACTCGTGGACTTCAGCTCCCAGAATTCCTGAGCCAGCCATGCTGAGGGGAAAGGGAGAGGTTTCCAAGCTGAGCCATGCTGGCTCAGGAATTCTGGGAGTTGAAGTCCACAAGTCATAAAAGAGCCAAGGTTGCCTACCCCTGGTCTAACCTATGGCCCAGGTAATTCCCAAACTGTTTATAATCCAAATACGAGTCAGATCTGGTCCTGGATGGATTCTGAGCGCAGAAAAGATCAGGTGTCTCTTGTCCTGCAAATGCTAAGGCTATAAATAGTGAGGTTTTTAAAAGAAAATTGGGGGGGGGGGTCCGTATGACTCTTCATGGTTGAAGTGAACATTATGAGACAAATATTTGCAGAGTAGCAGTTCCTGAGCATCAGGTATCGCTGAAAAACCAGAAAGTGAGTGCAGTATCCATCAGGCGCAAGTAACCAGGAACAGAAGTTTAGTTCAAAGCGCTTCAGGTTTATTACACACTATCTGTGCACAAGAATCTGATCTACTAATGGTCAAGCTAAATTAGAGCTAGATAAAAGTAAATGTAATTCAAGGAGGGCTGGACTTAGGTCTCTTGTGGGGGCTCAGCAACTTCAAACCAATGACGCATTTGACCCCGCCCTCGGGTTCCCCCTGGTCATCTCCCACCTACAGCAACAACATTTGGAAATGGGCATTTTTAAAATGTATGTATTTTTTGTGGCATTGACATCAAGTGGTGTAGCAGTTCCTGTTTCTCTTTCCTCAGGTGAATGTTTCCATGGATGGTTAGAGCCTCTCCTATCACGCATTGCTGAAGAGCCCACAGCTGTCGTGAGCCCTGATATCACCACCATTGATCTGAACACCTTTGAATTTTCCAAGCCCATCCAATACGGGAAGCAGCATAGTCGAGGAAACTTTGATTGGAGTCTGACTTTCGGCTGGGAGGCTATCCCTCAACACGAGAAGCAGAGGAGGAAAGATGAGACTTACCCAATTAAGTAGGTTCAAGATGAAAGTTTGATACCGTTGTCTCCGGGGGGAAGTAATGGGTGGGAAGAGATTGTTTTAAAAAAGCACATTTTTCCAAAGCAAGACTTTCAGCTTTGGAAATTCTGAAACCAGTTACATACAAATTCTCTCTCTAAACCCCGCTGTAGAATTTCAATTCACGAAACAGGTTTATTTATTTATTTATTTATTTATTGATTGATGGGATTTATATCCCGCCCTATCTCCCGAAGGACTCAGGGCGGCTAACAACAAAACATATAATAAGTACAGAAATCAAGATAAAAATGAAATTGAGAACATCAGTGCAGTAAATTAAAATTAGAGAATTTAAAAAATGAATTAAAAATACTAAATATAAATTAATTAAAATGCCTGTCAGTCTAGGTCAGCCTGGTGGAACAGGTGTGTTTTGAGGCCGCGGCGAAAGGATTGGAGGTTTTGGGCCATCCGAAGCTCAGGGGGGAGCTGATTCCATAGGGCTGGCGCTCCCACAGAGAAGGCCCTCCCCCTGGGGGTCGCCAGCCGACATTGCCTAGCTGACGGTACCCTGAGGAGGCCTTCTCTGTGTGAGCGTACTGGACGACGACCCACCTCTCGGGGTCTCAGGACCCGTCATTAAGGAAACAGCGGCGTAGGTCTGATGGCCATCTCTAAGAGAGGGGGGAAGCTCTCAGGGCAAGTAGCTCACTTCTGGTGTAAGCCATCAGAGGTGGAAATAGGAGTAAAGGACGAGCTGGTTGGAACAACTGCATATCAAGACCACAGAGCTGAAGTAGTGGCTCCTGAGAACATGGTCACCCTCTCACAGTGATCAGGATCTCAGGGGGCCACCATCCAGCCCTGGGTAGGTCGCAGGAGGAGAGAGAGTCCGGTGAATGCTAGCATAGTCTGTTGGTGGATAACTTCGTAGTTCCGGTGATGATCGGTGGTAGTTCATCTATCTCCATGCCTAAGATGTCATCGCGACCGAGGGGCTGTAGTCAGTCTCCGGTGAGAAAATGAAGGAGGGATTATCTGGATTTAAAGTATGATCCCGAGAGGATAACTGCTATCTCGGGGGCCTTTCGGCACATCCCACCTCCAAATAAAGCTTCAGGTGGTCCCTGGTGAATTCCGCCCTCCAGACCAGATACAGGAGGGTTTTAAATGGCGCTCTAGCCTACAGACGGTGGCCATCATCCCACAGATCTCCGTTGGGGGGGAAGCTCGATGATCTTATAGATGGGCAGATGGGGGGCAGCGTGGTATTTCTATTTTTGTCAGAAATTGGGAGCCTGGAATTTTGCCTGAACAAAGGTAGCTGGATGGCTTCAAGATTGTCTTGGATCTCTTAGTGCAGTCTTCTCTAAGCTGGATCCCATCCTGATGCGTGGGCTTCAGTTCCTAAAATATAAAATATTCTAAATGGTTACCTAATAGGAATGAGATGGAGATGCTGGGTTAGCCAAGGAAGTGCGTCTAGATGACTTATCATTTCACGTTAAGTGGCATCTGTATGGGACTAACAGGAAGAAAATACCTGAAGGTTTTCACTGAGATGTTCTGATCATCTTCGAATCAAAGTGGAAGGGATTGTTTTTTATCCATTGTGCCCAAGCTGGTTACCTTAGACCAGACATGTCAAACACAAGGCCCGGGGGCCAGATCCGGCCCGCGAAGTGGTTTCATGCGGCCCGTGAAGCCATCCTGGAAACAGTGAGGGAATGGCCCCCACTGCCTTGGCCCTGGCCCAGAGACCCTCCTTCTGCCAGAGACCCTCAGATCTGTCCCACTCCTGCCCAGGCCCCCATAGGCACCCTTGATGCAAACGATGTAGAGCTGGCCATGCCCACCCAGTAGGCCATACACACTCTAGCCACGCCCACCCAGTAGGCCACGCCCACCCAGGCCATATCCACCAGGCCCCCTGAGGGCAACTGCAATGCTGATGCAGCCCTCAATGAAATTGAGTTTGACACCCCTGCCTTAGACTCTTGTCTTTCCCAAAGTTAAGAGTGGTGATGTGAGGAAACCATTATATGCTCGAAGCCTGTAAGTTTAGCCTCTGTTATCAGGTAACTGGATCATGCTGATGTTAATATTTCACAAAACTTGGATATAGTATCGTAAATTACAGTGACAGCTTGGTACTTGCAGGTATTATTTTTACTGCTCCCAATTAAAAACCAGAAAGAGCCTCGCCCGGCATGCCATGAGCCAAGCCTAATTAGACAGAATAATCATTTCTCTTCTCCGGTTGAAAGGAAACAAGAACAATGCCACAGGCAAGAATGAACCTCTCAAACTACAGATAAGGAATATCAAAGAAAGAAACTTTTTCTAACTTTTACCTCCTTTTGCCTTGCACTTCTGGGGATTAGTTAAAGCCCCCCGATGTGGCAGAAAAAGCAGAAATAATTCATGAAACCACAAATTAAACCACCTCTTCACGTTTCATACTTCACAGTAAGCCACAGTTGCAATAAATAAACCAGTAACAAATAGTAATTTACTGCCCTAAAAGAAACAGTGGCTTATTCCTTGTTCCCATTTGCACATCATCGCACTAAACTGCAAAGAAAATCTGTAGTTTGTGCAATGTGTAAAGCCAGCTAGGAAGCTTTAATGAACAATCCAGAGATGTATCAGGCAGCATTTTCCCATACTAGAGCTCCTGAAGTCCAACTTTCCCAAGCTCCTTTTTTTACTGATCTGTGATCTGTCCTGGCTGAACTCTGCCTATAGAAACCCTTTTTTAATGCTTTAAGCTGGCTGTCAAGGTGGGGCGGGGGGGAAGGGAAGGGGATGCAGCCTCCTCCTTGGACTCTTAGCAAAGGGTGGTCGTGATGAGCTTCATTCCTACAAATGAAAGAAGTTATTAAATCTCTTCAGGCTCCAGTCCGGTCTCGTTGCTTTGTGAAACTTCTCAGTAAGAAGTCAGTCGTTTCCTTTAATCTTTCAGCTCTTTGTCTTAAATTCGGTCATTTCACTACCTCGCAAAGACCAGCCTGCATTTTTAAACTCTGTCCATACATTTAGTTTTTTTAACAAAACACAACAAAGGGGTCGGCCGCTTGCATTGTAACAAAAGATTTGGGTTGAGCAGTGTTCTGTACCAGCCTGCTACCGGCCTTGCAGAAAAGGCAACCCCTTTACAGACGGCAAGAGGCTGGAATACGTCTGCCAAATTTATTACAAAAACAAACAAGACACGAACCAAGATACCGGAGCTTTGAAACACTATCTGAGCGGTTGCTTTCAGCAAACCAGCCCTCCCCACACAAGTCCTTTATAAAGAGTTCAGGGCGTGGCTTCTCTCTCCCTCCTTCCGAGAAGCCCCATTGCCTTCCTCTGTTTACTCCTACTTGACTGCCTCCTGCGTCGGGCGTCCTTGAACAGGGCCAGCTGTGGGTCATCTTTATCCACGCTGTCAGGCTCACACAGCTGGGTCTCCACCAGGTGGGAGGGGCCTGGCTGGGGGCTCTGCGGAGCCTCAAAGCCATCATCAGCAAGTTCTTCAACACCCCCCTCCTCCCCCTCATCTGAGTCATCCGACCCAACTGCCGAACCCACAGGCTGACCCTGAATCACAACAAGCAGGAACAGGACAGGCGCATTCAGCTGGGACCTATTTAAGCAACAGCGCAATAGTTTAGCATTGTCACTACAAGCACTGGCAAGTCCGGTTCCCCAGGCCTCCCTCCCCACCCCACCCCCAGCCAGGTTTCTTCTGTTGAAGCCCAGAGAAGGAAACCAGAACCAGCCATGTCTACTTGTAAAGTAACTTGAATCCCTCAATATATTCCAAATATTCCTTGATGCATCCAGAGCTCCTCCAAGTTCATATATGATGAAGAATTCAGATTAGTTTGAAAAGGAAATAGGCGCTACTGGTGCCTTCATGGCCATCTCAGAGGGGAAGGACTGAACTGTACTTTGACACGGAAGGACTATACTGTGTATACATGATAACTTTTCAAAAAGCTGGAGGGCATATTATAAATCAAAGGCATAGACAGCTCAGGGCAGACTAGAAAAAGTCAATGGTTACAGCTAGCCCTCGACTTACAACAGTTCGTTTAGTGACCGAAGTTACAACGGCACTGGAAAAAAGTGACTCATGTTCATTTTTCACACTTATGACCGTTGCAGCATCTCCCTGGTCACGTGATTTACATTTGAATGCGTAACAACTGACTCACCTTTATGACTGTCACAGTGACCCAGAGTCCTGTGGTCTCTTTTTGTGACCTTCCGATAGGCAAAGTCAGTGGGGAAGCCAGATTTCACTGAACCGCCGCCCGACTAATTTAAGAACTGCAGTGATTCACTTAATGAATGCGGGGAGAAAAGTCGTGAAATGGGGCAAAGCTCTCTTAACAACTTTCTCCCTTAGCAACATAAATTTGGGGCTCAGTTGTGGTCGTAAGTTGAGAACTACCTGTATTAGTCTCCTTAGTACATTGAGCTGATCGAATTCACTCTAGCCTTATTTCCAGTAATTTTGAAGAAAAAAAAAAGTTCCATGCCTGTTTTTGGTACGATTCCATGAACCTACCAGTTCTGTTTGTTGAGTAATGGATTCTCTTCTGCTCTCCGGTGCCTGGAGAATATATCCATATTTGAGCAGCAGGACTTTGCTTTTGAGTTTGGTTTACTTTAAATATTTTATGTCAAAACACTTATCTCTGCAAGCGTACTGAGCATAGTTTGTTATCTTTCATTTTTTCATCTGTAGGCTGTAGTTAAACAGCACTTATTCTGTTTGACTTTCACGTGCTTGTAAAAATCGCTTTATGGAACTGATACTGGGGTCAAATCCTTTAAATTGTAGTTTAAAATCTTGATGTATTCCAAAAATCTTTCCATGTAATGCATGCATATGTATGTATGTATGTATGTATTTCTTGAGTGTTTACACACATACATACATACATACATACATACATACATACATACATAGTTTTTAAGGCTTGTTTAGAAACCTTATAGTTATGTATGTACCCCCAGCAATACAGGTAGTCCTCAACATATGACCTCAATTGAGCCCAAACTTTTTGTTGCTAAGTGAGACAATTGTAAAGTGTCAATTGCCCCATTGACAACCATTGTTGCCACAGCTGTTAAGTAAACCACTGCAGTTGTTAAAATTAGTAACACAGTTGATAAATGAATCTGGCTTCCCCATTGACTTTGCTTGTCAGAAGGTCACAAAAGGGGACTGTGTGATCCCACAACACTGCAACCGTCATAAATATGAGTCAGTTGCCAAGCATCTGAATTTGGATCACGTCACCATGGGGACGCTGCAAGGGTCATAAGTCTGAGAAAAGATCACAAGTCCTTTTTTTCAGTGCAATTGTAACTTTGAATGGTCACTCAATGGAACTGTCGTAGGTCGAGTACTACCTATACAGGTAGTACTCGACTTAACAACCATTGATTTACTGACCGTTCAAAGTTACAACAGCACGGAAAAAAGGGACTTATGACTGCTTTTCACATTTACAGCTATTGTAGTATCCCCATGGTCACACGATCAAAATTTGGGCAATTGGCATGTTGCAGTTTCCCAGGGCCATGTCACCACCTTCTGACGAGCAAAGTCAAGGGGAAGCCAGATTCACTTAACAACCACATTTAACAATGAATGGCAAGAAAGGACGTAAAATGGCGCAAAGCTCACTTAACTGTCTTGCTTAGCAACAAAATTTGGGGCTCAATTGTGATCATAAGTCGAGGACTACCTGTAATTCCTGTTGGGACTGCATAGATCAGGGGTCCCCAATCCCCGGTCCATGGACCAGTACCGGGCCACAGCATGCCAGCAACCGGTCCATGTTCTACACCAGCTGCAGTTTCCAAATACTGTTCAAGGGCAACTCCAGGTAGAGCACATTATAATAGTCCACTCTGGAAGTGACTAGGGCAGTGATGGCAAACCTTTTAGAGACCGAGTGCCCAAACCGCAACCCAAGACCCACTTATTTATTGCAAAGTGCCCGGGGTGCATCAGCATTGTGGTGCCGTCGGGGCGGGGGGGGCAGGGAGGCACCTCTGAGTGCCGCCTCTGGCACACAAAAACCAGGGGCACAAAAATGGGCCACCGTGCTACAAGGCACAAATACGGCCACGGCGGCACTGCGGGGTACAGATATAAGGCACTACACCACGCAAGAATGAGGCAGGACTAGTGAGTATCATGCAGGCATTAGCCCTGCCCCATTTGCAGCACCTGCATGCTCACGGCCCCATCCACACACGCACACATGTAAAATGCTTCCCCCTCCCTTTTCTTCCAGTCCGCCAATCGACAATGGTTGATGACCTCTGCTCTACTTGAGCTAGCTAGTCGGCCACTTTGCCTCCTTTGTGCTGGGCAGGGCTCCTGCTCCGGGCGGTGGTGGCGGCCTGATAGACCTGCTGCTGCCGGCAGCGCGTGTGCCAACAGAGAGGGCTCTGTGTGCCGCCTCTGGCACGCGTGCCATAGGTTCGCCACCGCTGGACTAGGGTGTGAGTGACTGTGAGCCAATATAACAGAAAGATGGGTATTTTCCTTGGAGTATACTATTTACACTATTTACTATTACGATAGTCTGGTACATATAATAAGATGGATGATACGGAATAGTCATTTTTTCTCTGTGCTTCATCTTTTGTGTTTCACACTGATCCCACTGATCTCTAATCTGCCACTGGGATTGGCACAAATGTATTTTGTTCCTAAGCATTTTTTAGTGCACCTGATACTTAAATACTCCTGGCCACAATCTAGCATTGAACTGTGTGCACATGATTCCAAGTACCGGTAGGCTTAAGGATGACTAAATTTGAATGAGACTGTGGGCTCTTTGAATTTTCCTCCCTGCCCACATCATCTTTAGACTATTGAGAAGGAAGGAAGGGATTTTATTTTTAAACAGAAATAATGCCTAAGTGGGATGCTCCTTTTTTTAAGGTGTTAATCTCATCCTTCAGTAGGAAAATTGAAATTCCTCTTCATTGGAGGTTCTCCTGACATTTTGTGAAGCAGCAATATAATTCTTGTTTTGCTCTAGTTATGGGTGAACTGGTTCCAGATTTCTCCAGCCTGATTGATGATTGAAACTGATGCCATCATATTTACTGTTCTATCAGC
Organism: Vipera berus; assembly: GCF_964194415.1. Taxonomy (NCBI): domain Eukaryota; kingdom Metazoa; phylum Chordata; class Lepidosauria; order Squamata; family Viperidae; genus Vipera; species Vipera berus. The sequence continues at coordinate 136,155,841 of NC_138203.1, forward strand.
TGTTGAGTTTTATCTAATCAGTTCATGGAGCACTTTATTATGGCTCTCCAGGATTTCAATATTTCGTAAGACATAGGAGTGCGTGTAAACTGCATACTGTACTGCTGCTGAGTTTGTTATTTTATTTTATTTTTAATTTTATTTTTCCAAATGCAGAATGTCTAATAATGAATTTGCGTATTTGAACCAGAACTGAATTTTGAAACATGTAGAAGCAGCCAACTACTTATGCAGCAACTCTCATGAAGCACAATGCTGGAAACGTTTGGAGTCAGTCTCAATATTAATGACACAAATATTACTGCTACATAGTTAAAAGATAATATCTGCTCTTGCAAAGGAATTTTAAAAGCTATACCTCTGTCTTGCAAGATGCTAGAAATTCCTAATGGAGAATATTCACCACCTTTCATTTTTAGAATCTCTTACAGTTAATTAAATTAGGAATTTTAAAAAAAATTGTGGTATTAATAGCCTTCTAAGACTGCTTCTGCACTCCCCCATACCACAACATCGGAAAAATAAGAATTGATTTATCTCCCAAGTGTCATTGGGTATAGTACAGGGGTCGGCAACCTCGGCTCTTTTATGACTCGTGGACTTCAACTCCCAGAATTCCTGAGCCAGCATAGCTGGCTCAGGAATTCTGGGAGTTGAAGTCCACGAGTCATAAAAGAGCCGAGGTTGCCGACCCCTGGTATAGTACAAGGTTTATAAGCTGTCTGCGAGTCTCACAGTTCCTTGAGAGACAATTACAGGACCTTCCCCCCCCCCCCCGCTGAATCAAAGCAGGATAATAAGGGCTGTGACATGAAAAAACCAAGGTTTATTCATTCCTCTTTCAAACTCTGCCAGCCCCTTGTCTCTCTTGGCAGTGGACAACTGAAGAGTCATTAAGGTAACTAGCCTCTCCACTTCTTAAAGCTTGAAATGACCTTGAAATTCATGATGCCAGCCATTTGATACCGGCTTGGCCTTCCTCGCTTCCAAGAGAGAGAGAGAAAATCCTGTTCCTTTGGCCTCAAGTACAGCTCTTCTTTGTGCAGAGGTCAAACAGGAGGCTGTTCTGTCTCAATGAAAGAGGCACAGAGATTCCTTTTTTTGTTATTGCTTATGGAGAGAGAAAGAGAGAGAGAAAGACATGGGCAACTTGGCTTTTCAGCAGCTCCTAATCTCTGCAACAGAGGGCTGGTTTCAGAGAAAACTTTGCTGGAGCTAATTTTTGGTGTCAGCCTCAGCTTTTCTTTTCCTTAAAACAAATGAACATACAAAGAAGGACAAATGATAAATAATAATGAAAGTAGTGGAATTGGAAAAATTCTATCTCCAAATATTCTTAATTTGTTCCCAGCCTTTGCAGCAATGATACCCAAGGATAAATAAAGGCCTTTTCTGCCTCTGAAGGGCTATCCTTGAAACTCTTAAGGAACGTGATCCATCCCAAGCACTGTGGCTATTTTTTGTTTCTTTGTTTCGGATGCAGTTAATCAAGAACATGCCTCAAATTATCAAGTTTCCCCTGTCCTGCCCCCCCACCCGATCTCATCTAATTCTGGAATTAGCAGCTGCCATCTTGTCAGCAACCGTTTGAACTTCCTGGCAAAATATTTTGGACAAAAGATGGCAGAAGGGATTGTGGGGGGGGGGAACAAGTTTGTGTGAACATGTATAACACACATGCCCAGTTATACATATTGACTTCATTGTGTTTCAAATATATATATATATATATATATATATATATATATATATATATATATATATATATATATATATATATATATATATATATATATATATATATATATATATATATATATATATATATATATATATATATTTGTTTTCTGAGGTTTTCGCGGGTGCCTGTATGTGGATCCTTGGTTTTTCGGGTTTTTCCCCGCGTAGAACTAGAGGTGTGGGCGCAACGTTTCGACGGAGTCCCATCCGTCATCATCAGGCTTTAGCTTCCTTCTTCTGGGAGAAGCATGTGGCTGTTAGTTCCTCTTTTTTAAACTGCCAGAGGGGGTGTGTTCTGTGGAGGTGTGCTCTGATTGGGTAGGGGACCAAGTGTGTTCTGATTGGGTGGGAGTGTGTTTTGAATGGTGGGTGTGTTCTGATTGGGTGGGGGTGTTCTGAGTGGATGGGCTGGTCTCAGCTGCCAGCTCCAGAACTGAGCTGGTGAGTTGTGCTGCTTTTGTTCGGCTTTGTGTTTGTGGTGGTGCCATGTTTTTATAGTGGGTGTCAGTTTGCTTATTGTGTGGTTTGGAGCTGGCAGCTGAGACCAGCCCATCCACTCAGAACACCCCCCCACCCAATCAGAACACACCCACCATTCAAAACACACTCCCACCCAATAAGAACACACTTGGTCCCCTACCCAATCAGAGCACACCTCCACAGAACACACCCCCTCTGGCAGTTTAAAAAAGAGGAACTAACAGCCACATGCTTCTCCCAGAAGAAGGAAGCTAAAGCCTGATGATGACGGATGGGACTCCGTCGAAACGTTGCGCCCACACCTCTAGTTCTACGCGGGGAAAAACCCGAAAAACCAAGGATCCACATATATATATATATATATATATATATATATATATATATATATATATATATATATATATATATATATATATATATATATATATATATATATATATATATATATATATATATATATATATATATATATATATATATATATATATATATATATATATATATATATATATATATATATATATATATATAATTGCTTTTTGTCAATACAATAATTTATGTTGAATAAAAATTTTACAAGCATCAGTTTGGTTTGGGGATTTTTTTTAAAAAAAAAAAAGAGTGTGAGAGAAAGTGTTACTTTGCCCACTCCAACACAATATGGTTTGTTTGTTCCTTTAAATGAAGGGTTACCATTCAGATAGGTGTGAATTGCGATTCTTGACTTTTTTGGTAACTGAATCAGGAAATTGTGGGTACTGTTTGGGGAGGGTATGTGTTTAGTTTAATGCTTTTATTTTGTTTCTTAAAATGCCATTTTTATGCTTCCTTTTATACCAAAGATGCTTTCCATGTAATTCCGGAAAACTAAGTTTTTTATGATACTTGATAGAGGACTAGAAACTACGCAGAGGTTCAGCTTTTTGGACAAAGTGGAAAAAATATTAAAATATCATTTACATGTTTTGAATATTAAAATATTCCAGCCATCCTCACATCTTTTGCCATATCTGTTTTCTAAAAAAACAAAACAAAACAAACTCTGAAATGGAGTACTGTAGTAAAAGCCTTAGATCACTTCTCAAAGGTTGCTTCAGTACAAGGCTATTTGAAAGTTGCCTTTGATATAGTGCTGAGAAAGCCTTGCCTTCCAATTTATGTAATCTACTTTGATCAAGGCTTCTCTGGACGTTACGCTAAATGGAGATACTAGAAATTCAACAATATCTGGAGTGCCACACAATACATTCCCTACTCTAGCCATTGTAACAATAGCATTTAGCACTTATGTACCACTTCATAGTGCTTTACAGCCCTCTCTAAGCAGTTTACAGACTCAGCATAATGCCCCCAACAATCTGGGTCCTCATTTTATTTACCGACCTTGGCAGGATGGAAGGATGGGTCAACCTTGAGCCGGTCAGGATCAAACTGTTGGCAGTGAACAGAGTCAGCCTGCAGTACTACATTCTAACCACTCCGTCACCACTGTGCAGCTTGTAGCCCAGTTTGAGCTTTCCTTGACATTTCACTTAAGAGTTTCAGAGAGAATGAAGACTGATTTCAGTTTTTTCCATTCAGTAAATAATTTGCTTATCGGTGTTTTCATAATATTCCTATGCTTCTTCCTTTTTGCAGGACTCCTACATTTGCCGGCGGTCTCTTTGCGATTTCCAAGTCCTATTTTGAACATATTGGCTCCTATGATGATCAGATGGAAATCTGGGGAGGGGAAAATGTGGAGATGTCTTTTCGGGTAAGTAGGAAAGCTACAAAATATTCCTTGGTAGTGGAGTATGAATATCTAGATATAACTTTTTTTTAAAAAAGGGGGGCGGGGTTACCAGTTCTCTGAAAAAGCTATCTTTAGAGAGTAAATGAGAGGTAATTGATTTATCATTGCCTGATATCAGTAATGGTGAACCTTTTGGATTCCACGTGTCAAAAATTTGGAAAATGCCTAACTTGACTCTGCTGGGATGTCACACACTTTGCATTCCCTGAACAAAAAAGAAACAATTCTTTACATATTCATTTTTAAAAAAAAAATAGTGCAATCATGGGTGGTGCTATGTGTTGTATAACATAGACATCATATATTATAATGTCAAATAATGACAAAAACGAAATATGAGTAAAACTCATTTTCAGAAAGTCTGGAGGCTGTGAAAGGACACCTCATTCTTGCACAGCCTCTGAATATTGCTTGAGAACAGAGCATGCTTTTCAGACATTTTTGGGTGTTGACGAACACTAGCGTGTCACCCAAAACATCATGGCATGTCACATTTGAACAGGTATCATAGGTTCACCATCATTGTTTGATGTGCTGGTTCAGGATTTTGGAGTTAGGTTTGTCAGTGTACTTTCTCCATGAGAGAACTAGGTTGCATATAAGAGCCTTGGTGGAGCAGTGGGCTAATGCCTCCTTAAGTAACACCAGCTACCTGCAATTAGTGCAGGTTCGCATCCCACCAGGCTCAAGGTTGACTCAGCCTTCCATCCTTCCGAGGTAGGTAAAATGAGGACCCAGATTGTTGGGGGCAATTAAGCTGACTTTGTAATAATGCCGCTTGGGGGGGGTGTGTGAAAGCCCTAATAAGCAGGCATATACATAGAATGAAGGCTACTGCTAAGCTTGTAAGCCGCCCTGAGTCTTCGGAGAAGGGCGGGATATAAATGTAATAAAAATAAATAAATATATCTTGAAAAATATGAAAATTTCAGAGTGAAAATCTATAAACTAATTAAAAGGCCAATATACAGCACCACCACTCACGCAAACAGGGCACAAATGGAGCTTCGTTCATGAGTGGAAAGCGCTTGTGCTTGCGTGCAAAGCTCCATTCACACGAACAGATGGTACTCGCGTGCAAAGCTCACACCAATGGAGCTGTATGTGTACATGTGCACCTGACACACACACACACACACATGCACACGCACACACGCCTTGGGCCGGGCCACCAAGGTGGAAAGGTTGGGGACTGCTGCTTTAAATGAACCGACAAAGTTGTTGTCATGTTTCTTCACATAAGGATTATTTTTATTTCTGCTCTGTTACGATTTTGGTTGTATTTACAACCTAATACTTAAAAGCGGTGAATATGCTGTAAAGTAGTAGCAGTATCATGTAACCTAACAGTGCATAGAATTTGTCACAATAAATTTAAAAATCAGGATAAATCAACATGGGATTGATTACATAGATCTTGTGCACAATATCCTAGCTCTGTGCTTTCAAAATGGAATGGTGTTAATGTGACACTAGTAGCAATAGTAGCAGAAGAAAGTAATAATAAAGAAAACAGTAAAAAAGAAAGTAAAGGGAAGAAAATAGAAGTAGTAAAGAAAGCCATAAAAAGAAAGTAAAGAAAGCAGAAGTAGTAAACAAAGTAGTATTTTTTTTTAAAAAAATGGCTCTGTTGCTATGGAAACAAAACAGGAGGCTGACCAACTATTTCTTTGTATTTGGATTTGCAGTACCGGCTGTCCATCTGGGAGTAAAACTTTCATTTGCTGTCCAATCCAGGGACAGTGATTACCGTGCAGGTGCATAGATGCCATAGCATTGGTTCTTAAACTGTTTGGCCCAATTACCCCTTTTCCTGCTTTCAAATCATTACCCACACACAACCCCCCCCACACACACACACATCCTGCTGTTTTACACAAGAATCTTGACATCAGCAGTCCCAAATTGGATCCTCAGATTAGAAACAAACAATTACAAATGGTTCCATTACCCCCAGGATCCTCCACAATTACTCCCGGTTTTAAGAGCAGTGTTCTATCAACTGATATTGAAGATACAATGAATTATAATTTGTTTCTCTAAGTATGCATTTGATTATAATGAAGAAGAAATAAAACTAAGGATGTACAGAAGTTTTTTTATTAATATATATTTTGCAGTGCAGATGTTTAAGCGGATGCTTTGTCGGTAACTTTGTTGGTAACTTTGCACATTTTTTAAAAAAAAATGTTAAAAGCAAGATATAAAATGCTGTGTGGAGTGCCACCTTGTGGCAAAAAAGAATATGAGACGCAGGAATACTGGTGGGGGGGGGTTAAAGTGAGGTTAAGAACCTCTGGTTCTGTGTTGCAATTTCCTGTAGCTACGTGAAAACAAATGTAAGTTTTTCTCCCTTCAATAGGTACCTTTAAAATGGGAGAGTTCTCTCAGATGAAATGAAAATACAGAAGCCTTTTGTTTAGCTTTTGTCTAACTAAAGTCAGGCATAATGTTAAATTCAAGGTCACCTTCCGTCCAGGAGGTGAATGCAAATGTTTGTGTGTGCTTTCTGCTTTACTTTTGCTCTGACGGTACATTTTCTCACCCAGCATTAAAAATATGATTATTAAAAATAATAAGACAAAAATCAATCCTAGCAATGAACATGTTTTGCAAGACCAAGGTTGGGCAGATGTATAGGCTCAGTTTTTCAGCCAAAGAGAGGACCAGAATCCTTAAAGTATGAATGTAAATCCCAAGCCACAAACATATGCTTGCCTCCCAAGCCTGGCTTGTGGCCTTGCTAAAAATTGCTACCAAGTTGTTTTGAACATGTCAGAGGTGAAATTATTTATTACACGTTTCGTGTATTCCTTAATTCATAAACGTATTACGAATTAAATTAAATTAGATAAAGTTAGATTTCTCTCCTGATCCTCAGTTGGCTAAGAATAGCTCCCAGATGGAGAAGATTACATGTTTTGTTTATCAACATAGTACTACTTATCCAATCGAGTTGCAGGTTGAGTAAATCTTTAACTAAAGCTGTACCCCTCCCAGATTAAGATTCTTTGGAGAGTGGTCCATTCTGGGTTGAACCAGTCCCAGGTATTGGTCAGAGGAGATTTAGAGGGTTGCACTTCCTCAGACTTGAATGCTGTTGATCTTGGGAGCTCCTTGGTTTTCTGGGGCAGGACTCCAGTTTACCTTTTAAAAGGACTGTCTCTTTTAATGCAGGGGGGAAAAACTGGTATCAGACTTGAAAGATATAGAACAGGGGTGGGCAACCTTGGCTCTTTTATGACTCGTGGACTTCAACTCCCAGAATTCCTGAGCCAGCATGGCTCAGCATGGAAACCTCTCCCTTTCCCCTCAGCATGGCTGGCTCAGGAATTCTGGGAGTTGAAGTCCACGAGTCATAAAAAAGAGCCAAGGTTGCCTACCCCTGGCCTAGACCTTTTCTCCTGAAGATACTGCCTGCAAGCACAAGGCCGCCACCTCATCCTCCTAAGAAGAAGATCCTTCTGCTACTTGATGGCAGCCTCTCTCTTGAAGGGGCTTGCTTCTAGGCGGCTGGAATCTGATCCCGGTTCCCGGTTCCTGTTTTAAAAAGAAAAGGCGTGTGAATTTTACATCTTATTTCCTTTGCCTGACTCTGACATTCAGTGCATGACTTTGGGGTTTCCTAGTGGTTTGCATGCTTTCTCTTCCCCTCAGGTCTGGCAGTGTGGAGGCCAGCTGGAAATTATTCCCTGCTCCGTCGTTGGCCATGTATTCCGTTCCAAGAGCCCACACACCTTCCCCAAAGGGACCCAAGTCATTTCTAGGAATCAGGTGCGCTTGGCAGAAGTCTGGATGGATAACTATAAGGAAATCTTCTACAGAAGGAATCAACAGGCCTCCCAGATGTCCAGAGAGGTATGAAGTACTTTCCTTGAGATCTACTTCCCTTAATGTACAAAATCGGTAGGTCTTGTCTTTAAATTCCAAATATTAGGTTTAATGGATTCTATTTCCTCTAAAGAAAGGCGAGATTCTCCAGCTTAGTTGCTGGGAACCTTACCAAAGGAAGAGAAATTTTAGAGTATTTTCCAATTATTATTTCAAAGGCTTAGACACCCTGAGGTGACCTCATTTCTAGAACTGGAGTGACTTGCAAGAGGTTTGGTACAAAAACAGATGAGTTTATAGATTATAAAATCAAGTTGTAGCTTTATCCTTAAGGGCCTCCAGGATCTAATGAAGGAGAGCAACTTGGAAGATCTCAGGGTGAGAAATTTCAATATCTGAAAGTAATCCTAGAAGTCACGTTTTAGCTGGAACTGTCTCAGATTTAATCCATGGATTAAGCAAATCAAAGAAAATAAAGACAGATTAGTTGTTCTAGTAAACAAACTGAAAATGACCCTTTTGTCTGCTTTCTGTGATTCTTTTTAAACATGCACATGTTGTGGCTTTATTAGAAAACATATGGAGACCTCAGTGAACGACTGCAACTGAAGGAAAAGCTACACTGTAAAAATTTCACTTGGTATCTGCAAACTGTTTATCCTGAGATCTTCATTCCAGACCTCACTCCAGCTTTCTATGGAGCGGTAAGTGAAACTACAACTTATCAAGATAACCTATAGAAATAACAGGGTGTCTGTATGAATAAAATCACTACAATTATGCAGGCATCTAGAATATCAAGCACACTGTAGTCAAGAGGAAGTGAATATATCAAGAGAATGAAGAAGATCTTAAAGTCTTCTTAAAGTTGTTGAAGGATTGCAGCCCAATCTGGGGGACTAAATGAATTTGATATATTCATGGGTGTGGTTGTGTGTGTTATAAATGCACTCTCAAACTGGCTTACAGCTGATTGAAAGACCTAAGGAAACAAATCTGTCTTTATTTGGCTCTGCATTTCCCATTCAAGCTGTTCTTGCCATGACTGAGTATTTGAGTGTTCATAAATATTCTAATTCCTAAAAGGATTTATTGACTCTTGTTAGTGTGAGGTACTTAGAGGCAAATTGAACTCAGAAGGGAGATAAAAGAGTTTATATGTTTAGTAAAAGAATGCAAAATTTAAAAAGCACTCTTGTCCAAGGTGCTTAGCTAAAACTCGAAGGTTTGTATGGGTTCGGTTAATATGCTCCTAATTTTATTAAATCTATTCCACTACAGATTAGAAATGAAGGTGCTCAGCAGTGCCTGGATGTTGGAGAAAACAACCATGGTGGAAAGCCTTTAATTTTGTATCCCTGTCATGGGATGGGAGGCAACCAGGTATGGGCTTCGCGAAAATGTACCTCTTATCTCTCTTCCTGCAAACATTGAACCCAGGTTATACCTGTCAAAAAGAGGAAGGAAATAAAGAACCTTTGCTGAAAGTAGAATGGCTGCAGGAACTGAAAGTATTCCATACTTTTATGAAGAAGGTATTAGAACATGGATTAATACTATAACTAGAACACAGAGGAATGAAAAATAGATACAGAGAAGCATAAACTTGAAGTTGCTTGGAAAAGTGTAAAAGGGATGCTGCAAAGAGCCATGGAAGCACTGGGAGTTACAGTAATGGGAAATATTAAAATTTATGAGGTAAAAGTTGCTATGAATGACTGACGGTTGTAAAAATGTGGATGAGAAATTATATATCACAAAAAAGATAATTTCTAAGAACAATGACAATAAGCGACAGCTAAGATTAAAAGAGCAGATGAAATACAGACAGATAGGATGAAAATAAAATTGCTTTAGAAGGGGGCTAAATAATGAATATTCAGAGTAGATAAAATGGCAGCAAAAGGGAAGACATTATTTTGGCTGAGACTGAAGTGAGGGAATGAGTTATTTTAGAGATTTAATTTTTTAAAAAAAATATTAAGTTTTAACTAGAATAATAAAAGGTAATAGAAATTATTATCTTTAGAAAGAGAGAGAGACAGGAACAGAGTGAGAAAAGAAAGTATAAAAAACCCCTCCTCCCCTCAAGAAAGTGAGTTCCCACCATCATCATGGCAAGTATAAACAATATGTCTAGTCTAACGAAGAGAAGGACGAGAAGGGACATGATAGCAGTGTTCCAATATCTCAGGGGCTGCCACAAAGAAGAGGGAGTCAAGCTATTCTCCAAAGCACCTGAAGGCAGGACAAGAAGCAACGGATGGAAACTAGTCAAGGAGAGAAGCAACCTAGAACTGAGGAGAAACTTCCTGACAGTTAGAACAATTAACCAGTGGAACACCACCTGCCTCCAGAGGTGGTGAATGCTCCAACACTGGAAGTTTTTAAGAAGAGACTGGACAGTCATTTGCCTGAAATGGTATAGGGTTTCTAGCCTGAGCAGGGGGTTGAACTAGATTACCTCCAAGGTCCCTACCAACTACTACTTCTTCTTCTTCTTCTTCTTCTTATTATTATTATTATTATTATTATTATTATTATTATTATTATTATTATTATTATTATTCGGGAGAAGGGCGGTATAGAAATCAAATTATTATTAAATTAAATAATTATTATTATTATTATTATTATTATTATTATTATTATTATTATTATTATTATTATTATTTTTCATGATCTCTTCACCTCCTCTTAGCTAACAAATATAAAACCTTTCATCCCATAACCTATCTCTTAACGATAGGCAAATCAATAAGTAATGTCTTCTTCAAACCTATTGCCAGTAAAAGATCTAAACAAATATCTGGGATTTTAACATTAATATACGTAAAACTCAACATTCCATATCTCATCCATAAGAAAATCCCATTTAAAGTTATAAAATGGTCCCAATATCATAATGTAAACAAAATAACCCAAATTTAACATGACAAAAAGAGACCATTTCTCCTTTATAAATTGATATATGCAAAACTCAATATTCCATCTCTCATCCATAAGAAAATCCCATTTAAAGTTATAAAATGGTCCAAATATCATAATGTAAACAAAGTAACCCAAATTTAACATGACAAAAAAGAGACCATTCTCCTTTATAAGACAAGCTCCCATACACAATTTTATCAACTTATCGTGTTCAACTAAACATTCCATATCTCCACTTTAAACTATAAACACACCCACATTTCAAAATAAAGTAATCCCATTATCCTAATATAAACCAAAAGACTATAATGTAACAGTGAGAAATAATTTTCCTTTAAAAAGACAAGTCCTCCAAACTTCCTTAGTTTAAATTAAAAAATAAAGGTAAAGGTAAAGGTTCCCCCGCACATGCGTGCTAGTCGTTTCCGACTCTAGGGGCCGGTGCTCATCTCCGTTTCAAAGCCGAAGAGCCAGCGCTTGTCCAAGGACGTCTCCGTGTTCATGTGGCCGGCATGACTAGACGCCAAAGGCGCACGGAACGCTGTTACCTTCCCACCGTAGTGGTCCCTATTTTTCTACTTGCATTTTTACGTGCTTTCGAACTGCTAGGTTGGCAGAAGCTGGGACGAGTAACAGGCGCTCACTCTGTTACGCGGCACTCGGGATTCGACCCGCCAAACTGCCGACCTTCTGATCGACAAGCTCAGCGTCCTAACCCACTGAGCCACCGCGTCCCTTTTAAATTAAAAAATAACACCAGTTAAATGCAAAGCTAGTTTATGTAGTATAAAGTTAGTATTACATAAAGTAAGTATAGGAAAAAGCTTTTACAACATATTACAGTAAATGTAAGCAAATCCAGTATAACACATTTTTCCAATTAAATTATCAATAAATCCAGAAAGACCCACCCAAAATGACATATCTCATTTTATCCCTGGTTGAATAAAACAGCTTTGTACTTTTGTACACAGTCTTTCTCTGTAATCCATTCAGATGGCTGTTGATCGACATTGCAAATTTCTTTATAACTCTCTGTTTTATAAATACCACAAAAGGAAATTATTCGAACCATTCTCTGGGATTATTTTCATGTCTTTCATTTTGAAAACCTCATCCAGTTTTTTTCTTTATGTTGTTGTTAGTTGCGAAGTCGTGTCCGACCCATCGCAACCCTATGGACAATGTTCCTCCAGGCCTTCCTGTCCTCTACCATCTTCTGGAGTCCATCTAGGCTCACGCCTACTGCTTCAGTGACTTTTTTTCTTTATATCTGGTGACAAATTCAGAATTTCATTCGTATTTTCTTCAAATAACTTTTGCTGCATATTTTGTTCTGTAAATGTCTTTGTCTAGGAACAAACCCTTCCCAAGAAGGCACAACATGGATGACATGATTGAATCAAATTCATGATCCAGGTCCCTGTGCACTTCCTTAAAGATGTTCCTAGTTCCCTGGGCCCTAGTTCAATCTCAAAAACATTTTTTCTTTCCCTCAAGCATACATTTAAAGACCTTAATATTCAAAGGCCAAGAACTCCAACATTTATCTAACCGTTCTCATTTATTTTTATCTAGTCTCCCACCTCCTCTTTCTTAGGGAAGGTGGTTGAGAAGATGGTCATGATGCAGCTGGAGAGGATCTTGGATGAGACAGATCATCTGGACCCCTTCCAGTCAGGTTTCAGGCCCAGATGCTGGAAAGATATTGTCAGGCTTTTGGATGACCTCTGGCAGGAGCGGGATGGAGGTAGTACATCCATCCTGGTTCTTTTTGACTTCTGGGCAGCCTTTGATACCATTGGATCCTTTTGGTATCCTTTTGGATCAGTCTTGGGAGCTGGGGATGGAGGGGGGCACACTTTTGTGCTGGTTCACCTCCTTCCTCCATGACCCGTTCCAATCGGTGCTGTCCAGCCCACAGCTCACAGTAGTCAAGCTGGGAGGGGATCAGGGCATGAGTGATTGACCAAAGGGCCTTCCAATCCAAGCTAAAGTGGAACTGGTGCACCACACGGAGCTGTGCAAAGGCCCCTTTGGTCACAGCTGCCACTTGCCACTTACTCTTTAAGAAGAAGCTTAGCTCAAGAGAATGCCCAGGTAGTGCACCACTCCTGAATGGAGATGTCTTATCCAAGAATTTAGATGAAACACCCTGGTTCATGGGATCCTAATATCCACATCCATTCAGTCTTGGTAGGATTGATTTCGAATCGGTTCCATGCCACCCAGCCCTGCCCAGCTTCTAAATGTTGGCATAAGACCTCAACAAACTCATTGTTGTTTGTAAGAGTAAACCTCTGCCCATATTTTTTTTAAATTAGTGGGAATTTGAAATGTCTGGAAGGCATAAAGTAAGTTGAATGGGTTATTTAAGAAGCTGGTTTGTTCAAAAAGAGAGAGGGTCAAGGATGGATGAACGTAGCCTGAATACAGTAGGAAGTAATCAGTACAAATAGTCCTCGACTTATGACCACAATTGAGCCCAAAATTTCTATTGCTAAGTGAAGACAGTTGTGGAGTGAATTTTACCTCAGTTTACGACTTTTCTTGTCACAGTTGTTAAGTGAACCCCCGGAGTTAAGTTAGTAACACGGTTGTTCAGTGAATCTGGCTTCCTCTATTGACTTTGCTTGTCAGAAGGTCACAAGAAGGGATCCCATGACCCTGGGACACTGCAACTGTCATAAATATGAGCCGGTTGCCAAGCATCTGAATTTTGGTCATTTGATGCTGTGGGGATGCAGCAGCAGTCATAAGTGTGAAAAATAGTTATCTTTCAGTGCGGAATAGTCATTAAATGAACTGTTGTAAGTTGAGGACTACCTGTGTAAAAGAAATATATGGAGAGGTTTGGTCATATATAGACAAAGGATAATTTAAGTATCTAAAGGAAAAGTAAATGAGCTGAGAGAAAACGGAAAGATGGAAAAATAGTAGTTGGATGAAGTTTATGAGATCCTAAAAGAGAGAGAGAGAGAGAGGGGAGGAGGAGGAGGAGGAAGGAGCCACTCTAAAGAGTGAATGGCAATGTAGGAAATATATGGGGCTGGTGCAATGATTTGTGAAGACAGAAAAGTCTAGAAATGTAATGAACAAAGTTGGTGTACTGAAGTATTAAAATCTCCTTTAGAAAAACATTAAAATTTTGGCTTTGTTTCTAATAGTAAAAGCTTCTTTAAAAGCCTCCCTGTTTTGCTTTTAGTATTTTGAATACACATCCCAGCGAGATCTGCGACACAACATTGGCAAGCAGCTCTGCCTCCGAGCCAAGAAGGGGGCTGTTGAGTTGGGAGACTGTCACTATACAGGGAAACACTCCCGAGTGCCAGAAAATGAAGAATGGGAACTGACACATGTGAGTTTAATCTTTGAAGTTTCAGATAAATATGCTCTTCTTTAACTCATCTCTTTCCAGATCAGCTATTTCTGCCTGCAGCCAGTCTCACATTACTTGCCAGCCAAATATTTCTTATTGTGGCTGGGAACTATACAATTACATAGAATTCATATAAAAGACAGATAGGCAGGCAAGCAGAAACTAGCCAAAGTCCAGAACATAATGCCTTTCCTGGTAAGGAATCTATTAACACATCTGGTTGCTAAAATTGCACTGACAATTAAAAATACAATTTCAGAGTCGGTTTTGAAGGTCGCCATTTGCATTACTGTGAAAAAAACTGAGCTCTTCCTTCAAAAGAAAATCTGAAGCAAAAGTAGCATATGGGGGTGGCTGGTGGTAATAAGAACTTTAGGAAATACCTGAAGTCATCATGACTTCAGTCTCTGCTACAAAAATCATGGCTTTTTCTGCCATGGCACCGGCCTCTGGAACATCATTCTCTCCAAGCTGAGGCTGGCCCCATCCTCAAAATGTGGCTGTGTCAAAAGGCTTAAGGGAAATGAAATTTACTGAGATGGCTACATTGCTTGCAATATTGAAGATGCTTTTTCCTAGTCTTTTTAATAATATTGTTGCTTTTATTATGGTATGTTTGCTTTAAAAAAAAACTATCCCACCTTTTGTATGTTCAGATTTTTTTGTATGCCACCCAGAGTCCTATTTGTGAGATGGGCAGATATATAAAAAGTAAGGAGGGAGGGAGGGAGGGAGGGAGGGAGGGAGGAAGGAAGGAAGGAAGGAAGGAAGGAAGGATAGATAAAATTAGATTTCTGTCAGATTTCTTTGAGAGTAAAAAAAAGCTGGATAAGGGGAAAGGTGAAATTTATATATTTAATTTATATGCTGCCCATCTCACTATCAGGCAACTTTGGGCAAAATGGCAAAAGACATTTGAACAGAAGGAGTCTGCCAAATTTTGATTACTCTAGGCATGCTTATTGATGCAGTGAAGCCAAATTAAATATTTGAAACATGTTTTTTTAAAAGAAATCCTTAAATCATCTTTGGAATTAATGCCCAATCAACCGTCCTCTTAACCATTCCATGATTTTTTTCTGAAGGGAGAGAGAAACATCAAACATCACCTAGCAGTCAACCAGAAGAGCTGCTCAGTTTTCATTTTGTAGCTGTGGGAATTAAATGAAGTTTCAAGACCAGATAAATATTTAAGGAGATAGTTCGTGTGTACTTAAATGTTGCTGTAACCCTGTGAATCTCCTCGTCCCTTGTCTTTCTCCAAAGTCCGTAGAAGGCTTTTTCAGAGAAAGACACATTTTCACAGAAGAGGCTGTTTGGTTAAGCCCTCCAGATGTGAACCAGCGTTGGCAGTTCAGATGATGTCATGGAGGATTAAGAAGCGGAAGTCTAACTCCATGTTCAGATATCATGATTTTGTCAGTGCAGAAGCTGAGAGGGATATATTTCCACCCATATCTGCACATAAAAGAATTGCTTTTTCCCTCCCACCTGCAGATGAGAGAAGTTGTCCTCCTTTTGCTACCTACTACACAGGAAGTGGTTTGAGTGTGCTCCAGGTGGTGATATTGACATCAGCAAATGTGACTGTTACTAGCTTTTCTCAAAGGGTAGGGCATAGGTTGACTAAATGGGAGCCCACACTGGAAGATGGTCCGTGTGGAAGCATGGCCAACATGCCCTGTCCTTTTGTGTAGAACAGGGGTCTTCAAACTTGGCCCTTTTATGACTTCTGGACTTCGACTCCCAGAATTCCTCAGCCAGCATGCCTGGCTGAGGAATTCTGGGAGTTGAAGTCCACAAGTCATAAAAGGGCCAAGTTTAAAGACCCCTGGTGTAGAGCACCTTCTTGGCTTAACAGAACCTCTAGCTTTAGAATTTCCCTCCAAGAAACAAGAGATATTAAAGTTCTGCTCCCAGAATTCCTAGCCACTTTAGCCAGTGGAGTCTTTGATATGTTCTATCTCAACAATATGCTTTTTGTTTTTGTTTTTGTGTGTGTGTGTTTTTTAGGATCACCTGCTTAAGAATGTAGCAATTAACTGGTGTTTGTCTGCAAGAGGTGAGCATCCATCCATGGCTCCCTGCAACACTGCAGATGCTCATCAGATTTGGCACTTCAGCTAAAGAGGCCAAGAAAAAGACCCAAGCAGCTCTGGAATGCATCTCCTGTCAAAGCTCTCATTCTTTTGAACTCACTTTTCCAGCAACAGTACATTTCACGAAACAAGAAGGGGAACCAATTTGCTGCATAACCCAAAATTTGCCTGTAACAACACTTTTGTGCCTTTTGTAATAAGAAGGTCAAAACAGCCAACCTTAGTATATCGGTTTACTTGGGCTTTCTGGATAGAAATAATAACAAGCTGGTATGTTTGCTCTTTAGAATACTAGATATATTATCAGTCAAACATCCACTATCTGAGGCAAACAATACTGGTGATGTTCGTATGGCTACAGAGAAAAAGTGGCCATTGGCCAGATGTGAAACATTCCCCTAATTTTTTATGTTGTGAGTATTATAGGAAGTAGTGGTTTGAGGCTCAGTCCTAAGAAATAAATTATCTGTGTATAGTTTAGAGAATAATTGGATGCCAAAGACAATGACTTTAATCTGTTACATAGGAAACATGGCTTCTGAAAATAACTGAGCATTGGAAGAAGAAATCTCCACAGTTCTAATGCTGTCTTAAAGGTCTCTGCCCTGACATGCAGGTGAGCAGCTGGTAAACCTCTGCTTCCAAAGGCTCAGTGCAGCCACCTGCAATTAAAATAGTAACTGCTGGGCCTGCAGTATTGTTGTGCGACTGAAATCCTAGCCCCTTTGCACAGGCTGTGGCCCGTGTTTTACCTCAAGCTTCGGAATTTTTGCCAGCATTGCTGCAGGTAGCAACTGATGATTCTGTGGAAGAATTAAAACTGTGTCTTCTAGCTGTTCAGTCCTCTCCCAACAAATTGAGGAGAAGGAATGCAGTAAGGTTGTGTCATGTCTGAATGGCCCTGTACCTAAGCTTCAGGTGCCTTTTGTCCTCCTAACTCCTACAGTCTAGGCCAGGGGTAGGCAACCTTGGCTCTTTTCTGACTTGTGGACTTCAACTCCCAGAATTCCTGAGTCAGCCATGCTGAGGGGAAAGGGAGAGTTTCCAAGCTGAGCCATGCTGGCTCAGGAATTCTGGGAGTTGAAGTCCACAAGTCATAAAAGAGCCAAGGTTGCCTACCCCTGGTCTAGGCCTTCAGAAGGCTGCCACTTGCTTCCATTCTTCAAGACTAAACAGCCCAGCCTGGCTTTCTTAGATTGCAGTGGTGAGATGGTATCTGTCTTGATTTCAGATACATCCATAGCTTTAGCTGTACACTGCAGTGCTGGTAATAAGGAAAGCTGCTAATGTGCCTTAAAAAAACAAAACAAAAACTAGCAGAGCAAGAAGCTGTATCTCATGAGAAACTATCTGCCAAGCTAATTGCTTACTCACATGAGCGATGGGAGTTAAAGTAACTCAAAAACCAAATTTTGGGTGTGTGTGTGTACGTTTGTGTTTGCTTTTTGTTGACAAGAAATACCCACCAGGAAAAGTAAAGTGAGTAAAGTGATCATGGTTACTGCTAATCACAGTGATCTGCTAAACCAAAAAAAATGCCCCTTATTATTTGTTTGTAATGTTTTAAAGAAAACATTCAGATGTACATTTCTTGAATTTCCTCGGATAAGGGGCAGGAGGGAAAGAGTCCTCTCTCTAACTTTCTCATAACTGACAATGGTGGTGATACTTGTAATTTATAAATAATTAGCATTTTCACCTTCAGTGGAATGTATAAGTCGAAAGGGAAACATAAATTCTGGATTTTTGTAAGTACTGGATATTTTATGAGCACACCAAACTTTTAAATGTTGATTGGTTGACAATACAGATCAAAATCTATCTGTGCACGATTCCATCTTTCCATTTTGTAAGGGACAAGGCTGGTTTCTGTACAATTATTTTAGCATTTTTGAAGAATGGTGACACAGGGAAAGATTTTGAATGCAGAAGCTAACATGAGAGGTTTTGGTTCATTTGCAGAAAAAAAAAATCAGTTGAAACAAAGTCTTGCTCTGGTAATCCTGACTGGAAATAATAAAGCTGATAACTATTTTATGAGAAAATTATTTCTGTGTTGGGTTCGTTTTCTTTTCACTAATTATTCTGCATTTCTTTATAGAGCACACTCCCCTCCCCCAGCTCCATTCTGCAGTGACACTATTTCATTTAAAGGAGATTGGCAGTCATACAAGCTATACAAGTAGTTCTCCTGCTTAGGGGGGGGGGGCTGGACTAGAAGATCTCCAAGGTCCCTTCCAGATTCTATTCTATTCTATTCTATTCTATTCTATTCTATTCTATTCTATTCTATTCTATTCTATTCTATTCTATTCTATTCTATTCTATTCTATTCTATTCTATTCTATTCTATTCTATTCTATTCTATTCTTCCATTCCTTATTCTATTCTATTCTTCCATTCCTTATTCTATTCCAATCTTCTTATTCTATTCTATTCTATTCTATTCTATTCTATTCTATTTTATTCTATTCTATTCTATTCTATTCTATTCTATTCTATTCTATTCTATTCTATTCTATTCTATTCTATTCTATTCTTCCATTCCTTATTCTATTCTATTCTTCCATTCCTTATTCTATTCCAATCTTCTTATTCTATTCTATTCTATTCTATTCTATTCTATTCTATTCTATTCTATTCTATTCTATTCTATTCTATTCTTCCATTCCTTATTCTATTCTATTCTTCCATTCCTTATTCTATTCCAATCTTCTTATTCTATTCTATTCTATTCTATTCTATTCTATTCTATTCTATTCTATTCTATTCTATTCTATTCTATTCTATTCTATTCTATTCTATTCTTCCATTCCTTATTCTATTCTATTCTTCCATTCCTTATTCTATTCCAATCTTCTTATTCTATTCTATTCTATTCTATTCTATTCTATTCTATTCTATTTTATTCTATTCTATTCTATTCTATTCTATTCTATTCTATTCTATTCTATTCTATTCTATTCTATTCTATTCTATTCTATTCTTCCATTCCTTATTCTATTCTATTCTTCCATTCCTTATTCTATTCCAATCTTCTTATTCTATTCTATTCTATTCTATTCTATTCTATTCTATTCTATTCTATTCTATTCTATTCTATTCTATTCTATTCTATTCTTCCATTCCTTATTCTATTCTATTCTTCCATTCCTTATTCTATTCCAATCTTCTTATTCTATTCTATTCTATTCTATTCTATTCTATTCTATTCTATTCTATTCTATTCTATTCTTCCATTCCTTATTCTATTCTATTCTTCCATTCCTTATTCTATTCCAATCTTCCTATTCTATTCTATTCTATTCTATTCTATTCTATTCTATTCTATTCTATTCTATTCTATTCTATTCTATTCTATTCTATTCTATTCTATTCTATTCTATTCTATTCTATTCTATTCTATTCTATTCTATTCTATTCTTTACAACCACAATTGAGCCCAAAATTTATGTTGCTAAGCAAGGCAGTGAGTTTGACCCCATTTTACAATATTTATTGCCACAGTTGTTAAGCGAATCACTGCAGTAGTTAGGTGAATCAGGAGGTCATTAAATGAATCTGGCTTCCCCCATTGGCTTTGCTCATCAGAAGCCAGCTGAGAAGGTCACAAATGGTGGTCACGTGATTCCCCCGGGACAGTTCAGCTGTCATAAAGACATGGCAGTTGCCAAGCGCCTGAGTTTTGATCACATGACCATGGGGATACTGCAAAGTGTGAAAACTGGCCGTAAGTCACTTTTTCCAGTGCCATTGTAACTTCAAATGATCACTAAATGAATGGTTGTAAATGAAACTGGGCTGGAAGAGCATGTGAGATTTATTTTTTTCCATTGCTTCTTCCAAAATATGTTTCATCCTTTCAGACTGTTCACAAACATGGTTCACAGGTGAATCATTTATATCCCTACATCACGCATAGAGTCAATAGTTCCCATCTGGTGGAATCAACATATTTTGGTTACTTTTAATATTGGTCAGATTAAACTTTGTATTGACTAGTTCTCCCTGAAATCCTCTACTCGCATCTCTTACTTTGTTCACTTTCACAGGCTTCGTCTCAATCCCGCCAAGACTGAGTGGCTGTGCATATCGGCATCTCGGGTCAACCAGACTATTCCATCTCTAACGATGGGGGGTGAGGTGTTACCCCCCGTTGATAGGGCTCGCAACGTGGGCGTCCTCCTGGATTCACGACTCAATTTTGAAGACCATATAGGAGCCGTGACCAGGGGGGCTTTTGCCCAGGTTCGCCTGGTGCGCCAGTTGCGACCCTATCTGGACCGAGATGCCCTACGCACAGTCACTCATGCGCTCGTGACCTCCCGTTTAGACTACTGCAATGCTCTCTACATGGGGCTGCCCTTGAAGACCACTCGGAGGCTTCAGCTGGTGCAGAATGCGGCCGCGCGAGTTGTGATGGGGGTTTCCCGATACTCCCATGTAACACCTCTACTCCGCGAGCTGCATTGGCTTCCGGTTGCCCTCCGGGTGAGATTCAAGGTGCTGGTGATGACCTATAAAGCCCTAAATGGCTTGGGTCCGGGATATCTGAGGGAACACCTGCTGCCGGCATCAAGTTCCCTTCGTCCAGTGCGCTCCCACAGGGAGGGTCTTCTCAGGGTGCCACCGGTAAGAGATTGCCGGCGGACGACACCCAGGGATAGGGCCTTCTCAGTGGGGGCGCCTGCCCTTTGGAAGCCGCTGCCAGTGGAGCTGAGGACTGCCCCCGACCTCCGTTCATTCCGCCGGGGCCTGAAGACCTGGCTCTTCGAGCTCTCTGGCCCAGGCTGAGGATTAATCTTATTTTAACGGGTTTTATTTAGGCAGGGACACATATAATTTTTTTTAAAATTTGTTTTTAACTTTTGTATTTCGGTTTTTTAATCACCCTGTAAACCGCCCTGAGTCCTTCGGGAAAGGGCGGTATATAAATGTAATTAAATAAATAAATAAATAAATAAATGCTTTTCCAGGTTCTTTTCTATAGAAAGAAAGTTAAATTCTATGAAACATAGGACATTACACAAACATGACTTCTGTGATTGACTGATTTTATTAAAATGCTTAGAGTTCTCCAGGTCACCAGTGCAAAATATTAATAAAGCAACTATGCCTTGAATCCTTCTGTGAAAATGAAACAGTATGTGGAAATCTACAGATGGGAGAAAAACATGGGAAGCATTTCAGAAGGGACCACCACCACCCCTCTAGTTTTCCAAAGAGTAAAAGGAGGGGAGGGAAAGAAATACTTTCAGTCTTGGCAAGATTGTGTTAATATAACCTAGCAATAAAGATAGTTAATACCCATAATTGTGCTTTTCTGAACTACCTTGCAAGGCTGACAGAAAAGGATTGGCTGCAAATATCTTTTTAGCTGTCTTTATAAGGAACATGTTTTAGTTAAGTGTAATTTTGAAAGTGCTGCAGCCAAAATGCACTCAAAAACATTTGTTTAGTGGGGCATATTCATGGGCTACCAAGTGCTAGGAAAGTAGGAAATGACTCCTATTAATTGTCATAAAATGAAACTCCTTGCCTCACTTTGCTACTTCTGTTCCTTGTTGGACAATATTTCTAAGTGAAGTTTTTGACACAATTCCTTTCTACTTTCTTGCCGCCTTATCTATAGAAGAATGTATTTCTGTCTGGTGGCTGGTGACCACGACATTTATAAGAATGAAGGAACTGAGAAGTTTCTAAGGGTGGAACAGATCTTTGTGCATCCAAAATGGAACAGCAATAATGTTGCTGAAGATTAAGGTGGAGTTGTCCTGAAAACTGCTAGGTCATACGCAGGTATGCTGAGACATTGAGACTTTCTTGGAAGTGGTTCTAAAAAAAAAAAATACTCCTGATGAATAAGGCCAGTCGGTCTGAAGCTAAACCAATGAGAAGGTTCGAATTTGTGATAAAGGTTGCAATTATGCCAGCTATTGGATAGTTGGGTTCTGAATGTGCTGAACTATTGCCCGGGTTGTCCTTGAAGGTTCTGTAGCACCTTGGCTTGTGGCTTACCACATTGCCCAAATATTGGACACAAGTAACTTCTAGTCATTGCAAACCAGTGTCTCTAGTACTGGGAAATATCTAATTATTGCCGGGGGGGGGGTGTCAGTCTGATGTAGTAATTAAAGGACCAGGATAGAACCAAGGAGACTTGTGAGTTGTAGCCAGCTGTGTGACCTTGGATCAGTCATATTTTCTCAGCTCTAGCAAGCAGGCAAGGGCAAACCACTTCCAATATTTTGCCATGAAAATTGCACGAATCTGCCAATATTGTCACTAGGAGTCAAGACTGACTTGAAGGCACAAAAAAGAACTAAATTGCCAGATCATGAATGTTGGTTTTGGAAACTCCATCTGATTGCTGAAGACAGTGGGCAACGAGAGAACGAGTGTGGTATATTTGTCACACTACTATTTAATACAAAACAGGCCTATATTCTTGTTTCTGACAAATCTTTGCTCTTTTTCTCTTCCAATTCTGGTTTCTCTGCTCCTTGGCAGCTTTGACACTGCATTACTCTACCCTTCAAAAAGTGCAGCTCTGAACACATACATGCAGCCTAGTGCTTTATGCCCCTCCAGCCAGATCCTGCCCAAAAATGTACCACCAGAAGCAAATATTATTAGAATTCATGCAATATACAAAGGAGTAATAAGAGTAGTATTCTTAGATGATCCAGAAACATAAGTGCTTAACTTGTTAGTCTTGTTGATCCCAATCAACCAATCAAATAAGATCATTAATATTGAAATGAACAAATTGTGAATAAATGGCATAGCGTGCCTGGCTGAGGAATTCTGGGAGTTGAAGTCCACAAGTCATAAAAGGGCCAAGTTTGAAGACCCCTGCTCTTGACCATACTGACACCATCAGCAAATGGCAACTCTGCTGCAAGTCTATCTCCCACCTCGTGGATCATGCTATCTGCTGCAATCCACCCTATTGGGGCTCAGCAGTTAAAGGATACCATGGTGTGTGCTTGGAGGTGATGGCACATGTGCTGGATGCCTGGTAATCTCATGCTGCTGATACATGGTGTAAAAAGCATGTACATGGTAACGACAGAAGGGAGTTTCAGGAAGGTCATTGCCTGCCGCGATTGCCTGAGTTTTTTTATCTAGGTCAGCCTTCTGCTCTGCCTTGGACCACTTCAATTTGTCAGCAAGTGTGCAAATTCAGCAATGCTAAGCTGCACTTCTCTAAACTACATGACAGGAGAAATTTCCTGTCAGTAAGAGCGATGAGTGGAACGGTTTGCCTCCAGAAGCTGTGGGTGCTCCAACACCAGAGGTTTGAAAGAAGGGGTTGGATAGGCATTTGTCTAGAATTGTTATTTTAGGGTCTCCTACTTGAGCATGGCATTGAACTAGAAGACCTCCAAGGTTCCTTCCACCTCTGTTATTCTACATTCCCATTGCTTTTCACCCATTCCAGGTTCTATGAATCTTCTTGAGATGGAGCATCCAATATTGGATGCAAAACCTGCAGTGGGGTCTGCCCTGTGCAGAGCAAAGAGAAAGAATGGTGGCTGGGGTATTAAGAGAGTTGAAATCCATATGTCTTTAAAGTTGTCAAGGCTGGGAAACTGCACTTCAGGTCCAAGATTCTTTTCATAGGTGTAATTCCAAAGTCAAAAATCCACCATCCAAAATCTGTTTCCTAAATGATGAACTCTTCCTTATCTGAGAAACCTCTGGCAAATTTACCTTGAGGATCAAACTTTGGTGATAGGATCCAGTCTGAGGATTTGGTTATTTATTCACTTCTTACTTGCAATATCTCTAGAACAATCATAGTGCAAAAGCTAAGCATCAATGGCTTAGAAAGCTTTATACAATGTCTGCTTAGTGCAGGCATGTCAAACCCGTGACGTCACTTGACGTCGCGTGACATCTTGCGACTTTTCCCCCGTTGCCGGCAATGGGGTGGGCGCGGTTTCAGTGTGATGCATCCGGCCTGCAGGCCGGCAGCTTGACGTGCCTGACTTTGTGGATCATTTGCCCCACCTTGGTTTATTTCAGCATCTCTTTCATGCTTTGTGGAAAAACCAGAGAGCACAATAGATTTGATAATGTAGCTTTCTCGCCTTTGCTTTTCACTCTAATGGGGTCCAGGAAGGCCTTTAAACAGCTTGATGAATGGCAGAGATGTTGTCCATGAAATCACTAGCTTTGTTTCCAGCAGTGGACGCAACATTTACCCAAAGCTTACTGTGTTTACTCTTGTCTCAGCTTATATTTCCTGGATGAATAATATAAGTTTGTCATACAATCAAAGAATCATCACATATAAGTGATGGGCATATCTCTATTGGTCATTTTATTCATCCCCTGGCCTAGAAATGCTTTTATGGGAACTAGATCAGGGAAAATGTCAGACAAACACTGAGAGTTTTCACAGCTGATTCTGTTCAGCTTCATTGGTTTGGTTTGTTTCTTTAATGATATGTCCATCCAACGCAAACACTACATACAAGATTAGATGACAGGAAATGAATCAAAACAGGATAAAGATATTCATTTCAAATCCAAACAGATGTAAATAGGCAACCAGAATATCACATTTACATCCTCTCTAATTTGGAGTTCCAATAATCTTGGCTTAACACCCAAGGAAAACCTCGGGGGGGGGGTTGAGGCAAAAGAGTTGTGATTAATGGTGTCATGGTAGGGGATCATTCCAGAAGGCAGGTGTTCATAACTGAAGAATTGTAGAATGATGCAGATGGATTGACTTTAGACCAACTTTGCAATATCCATTCACTTCAATATGAGCCAGCAGTGTGCTGCAGCTGCCAAAAAAGCCAACACAGTGCTAGGCTGCATTAACAGAGGGATAGAATCAAGATCAAGTGAAGTACTAATACCACTTTACAATGCCTTGGTAAGGCCACACCTGGAATACTGCATCCAGTTTTGGTCACCACGATGTAAAAAAGATGTCAAGACTCTAGAAAGGGTACAGAGAAGAGCAACAAAGATGATTAGGGGGCTGGAGACTAAAACATATAGGGAATGGTTGCTGGAATTGGGTATGTGTAGTTTAATGAAGAGAAGGGTGAGGGGTGACATGATAGCAGTGTTCCAATATCTCAGGGGCTGCCACAAAGAAGAGGGAGTCAAGCTATTCTCCAAAGCTCCTGAAAGCAGGACAAGAAGCAACGGATGGAAACTAGTCAAGGAGAGAAGCAACCTAGAACTAAGGAGAAACTTCCTGACAGTTAGAACAATTAACCAGTGGAACAACCTGCCTCCAGAGGTGGTGAATACTCCAACACTGGAGGTTTTTAAGAAGAGACTGGACAGCCATTTGCCTGAAATGGTATAGGGTTTCCTGCCTGAGCAGGGGGTTGGACTAGATGACCTCCAAGGTCCCTTCCAACTTTATTATTATTATTAGTAGTAGTAGTAGTAAGTCCAAGATGGCGGCGCGTTCACACGCAGCGGCTCTGAGCTCCCGTTACTGGTGTGTGGTGATTGGATTAATATGCGTATGGATGAATGTGCACAGTGTAGTGCAAGGCGCTAAAATAGCCTACTCACGTATAGAGCTGTTAAACATCAGGCTTGCAAGGCAATCTGAAATTACTAGTGATTTTCAGCAGTCACAAAACATACTGAACTGCATAGCGAGGCCTCCAGGATCTCCATGGATTGTCTTCGGGCTGGGGAGGAGACGACGTAAGCGAAAGAGAAAGGAGCGAAAGCAAAAACGTGGCTGCAGGGCTGGGATTCTGACTCGACTTCAAAGGCAGCCTTTTAGACCAACATTGCCGAGCCTTTTTCTGAGCAATGCCAGATCCCTCGTCCATAAAATTGACGAATTACAGCTGCAGTTAGCAGAAAGCAGGCCTCTCCAGGAATGCTGTGTGATCATTGTCACGGAGACCTGGCTACATTCAGAGATACCGAATGAAGCTGTGGAGTTGATAGGCCGAGTTTTTCACCGCTCTGACAGAGATAAACGCTCCGGGAAGGGTAAAGGAGGAGGACTGTGTGTGTACATACACTGTGAATGGTGTGTTAACAGCAGATTGGTATACACGTATTGCTCCCCAGATGTGGAACTGATGACTGTTATATGTAGGCCTTTCTATCTGCCTAGAGAAATTACTGTGGTAATTATTCTAGCTGTTTATGTTCCACCTGGTGCCAATGTCAACATGGCACTTTCTAAGCTGTATGACGTCATCACCAGGCAGCAGCAAACTCACCCAGAGGGCGCTCTTGTCGTGGCTGGGGACTTCAATCAAGCTTGTCTGAAGACAGTTCTCCCTAAGTTTGTACAGTATGTGCAAGTTTCCACCAGAGGGAAGAACACTTTGGACCATGTGTATTCCAATCTAAAACAGGCATACAGAGCTTTCCCTCTTCCCCACCTGGGTACATCTGACCATCTTTCACTCCTGTTGTGCCCAAAGTATGTTCCTCTCAGGAAAAGGACTCAGGCAGTCACAAAAAGGGTCAGAACCTGGCCAGTGGGTGCTCTCAGTCAGTTGCAGGACTGCTTTGAAACCAGTGACTGGAGTGTATTTGAAGAACAAGATCTAAATTCATATACAGATGCCGTACTCTCTTATATTAGAACATGCACAGATAGTGTAACAACGGATAAGTGCATTAGAGTTTACGGGAACTGTAAACCCTGGATGACTGCAGACATACGAACACTCCTGAGAGCCCGGGATTCTGCCTTTAAGGCGGGGGACAGGGACAGATACAGAGAGGCCAGGGCAAATCTCAGAAGAGGCATTAGGATGGCAAAACAACAGTACAAACAAAAGGTGGAGAACCATTTAGCGAACAACGATCCGAGGCAAGTATGGCAGGGACTGCAGCACTTAACCAACTATAAGGGCAGCACGAGGAGCATGGCAAACACCGATGCCTCGTTGGCTGAGGAGCTGAATATCTTCTTCGCCCGCTACAAGGTTAAAAGACCAGACCCCGTAGCCTTTGCTGGCCGGCCTTCTGACTCTCAGCCACTCACCCTGTGTGAACACCAAGTGAGAGCTGTATTGAAGGCTGTGAATCCCAGCAAAGCCGCAGGCCCAGATGGGGTGCTGGGGATAGTGGTCAGGAATTGTGCCGATCAATTAGCAGGGGTCCTGACAAGGATTTTTAACATCTCCTTGCAAACGGCATGTGTACCATCATGCTTGAAAGCAGCTACCATTGTCCCAGTCCCCAAGAAAACTGCAGTTGAGTGCCTGAATGACTACAGACCTATTGCATTAACGTCTGTAGTCATGAAATGCTTCAAAAGATTGGTTCTCCAACATCTTAGGACATGCCTCCCACTGGACTTTGATAAACATCAATTTGCCTACAGGGGAAATAGGTCGACAGACGATGCCATAGCTACTGCTTTACACTCTGTAGCAAGTCATCTCAAGAAGCCTGGAAGTTACGTCAGGATGCTTTTTGTTGACTACAGCTCGGCTTTCAACACCATTTTGCCGAGCATTCTCATCGAGAAGCTGACTGACTTGAAATTCTCCCCCGCCATCTGCGATTGGATTCAAGACTTTCTTAGGGATCGGTTACAAACAGTGAGGGTCGGGTCTGCTTTGTCCACCCCCCTGAAGCTTTGCACCGGCACGCCACAGGGCTGTGTGCTTAGGTGTTCTGAACCAGCCTGCTACCGGCCTTGCAGAAAGGCAACCCCTGTACAAACGGCAGAGGCTGGAGAGCATCTGAAGCTGGAAGGCGTCTGCCAAGATTTATTACACAAACAACAGAACAAGAAACAAAACACTGGAACTGTGATCCTCAAACGGAGCGGTTGCTTTCAGCAACCAGCCCTTCCCCAAACACTCCCTTTATTAGAGTTCAGGGCGTGGCCTCCCTGTGCCTCCTTCCGAGGAGTCCCACAGCCTTTCTCTGCTTGTTCCTGCTTGACTGCCTCCTGCGTCGGGTGTCCTTGAACAGGGCCAGCTGTGGGTCATCATCATCCGCACTGTCGGGCTCGCGCAGCTGAGAAGAGGGCCCTGGCTGGGGGCTCTGCAAAGCCTCCAAGCCATCATCAGCAAGTTCGTCTTCAACACCCTCCTCCTCCCCCTCGTCTGAGTCATCCGAGACATCCGAGCCGGCTGCCGGACCCACAGGCTGGCCCTGAATCACAACACTAGGGCTGTGTGCTACCTGTACTCTTTATACACTTATGATTGTGTATCATCTGACCCATCCACTGCGATAATCAAGTTCGCAGATGATACAACTGTGGTGGGTCTTATTACAGGTGGGGATGAGACAGCATTTAGGGCGGAGGTACAAAAACTATCCATATGGTGTAGTAACAACAACTTGCACCTAAACATCAGCAAGACGAAAGAGATGGTGTTAGACTTCCGGAGAAAAAAAGAGGAACCTGCCCCACTTCACATCGGAGAGAACTGTGTAGAGAGAGTTTCCTCCTTTAAATTTCTGGGAGTCTACCTCTGTGAAGATCTGACCTGGAAAGTTAACACAACTCAGGTGGCTAGAAAGGCCCAACAGAGGCTTCGCTTTCTTAGGGTCTTGTGGAAGAACAGGGTAGAACAACAGCTAATGACCCTCTTTTACCGGTCTACTATAGAGAGCGTCCTCTCGTATGGTATTGTGGTTTGGTATGCTGGTCTGATAGCCGCGGATAGGAAAGTATTACAGAGGGTAGTGAGCACAGCACAAGACATTGTGGGCTGTTCCCTGACACCACTGGATGACATCGCCAGGGCTCGTTGCCTTGGAAGAGTGAGGAAGATTCTCAGGGATGACTCACACCCTGGACGGTATCTCTTTACTCTCCTACCATCCGGTAGGAGATATAGGAATATAGCCAGCCGTACCAACAGGCTGAAAAATAGCTTTTATCCTTGGGCTGTTAGGCTTTTAAATGGGACATAATCTTATGCAGAATTGACTTGGGAGGCCGGTGTGTGGTGTAGTTGGTTAACATAGTGTGGTGGGATGGAGGGTTTGTTGTCACTGTGTGTTGGGGGGAGAGAGCACGGGGGGAGGCTCAGCTAATCTCAATGTACACATGTTGTACTTTGACAATAAAGGTTTATTATTATTATTATTATTATTATTATTATTATTATTATTATTATTATTATTATTATTATTATTATTATTATTATGCCATAGATTGGTAAAGGAGATCCAGTTTCACATACTGGTCTCTGTGTGTGTGTGTGTGTGTGTGTGTGTGTGTGTGTGTGTGTGTGTGTTTTAGTGAAAGTTTGACACAATTATTTATTTCCACCAAGTCTTTTCCTTAAATGATTTGGAGTACCAGCAAAAAGAAGCAGCAATTAATGTGGGTGGGAAAACAATTATAATGATTTATTTCCTTATTCATTCATTTAATTGCATATGCCCAAACCTGGTGTTTACCTCATTACAGACAAATAAAACATCCATGATAAAATAAATAAATAACATAAATCATTGTACCAAAAAGTCACAACAGATCAGTAATGATTTTAGGCCCATAAATAAAAGTTTGATTCATGGATATCAACCATAAATTGAGGGTTGGAAGAAAATAAGACTATATTCTGTACATTAAGTCATGTTAGTACAGCAAGAATTGCAAGTTGCCATCTCCTCTCATAGCCCCTGTATAATTTAGGGCATGTCCACCCATTTCTAAAACAAGAGATGATCTACAAAATAAGAACAAGGAAACTTGTTCTAGAGCTAGGTCACTCTCGTAGGCTGAGTGCCTTCACTGGGTGGGGTTCAGGGGAATAAATCTAGTCACTATCCTTTTTAACTATATTAGATTAATTTTGTTGGTAAAATGTTATTTTTTTATCCCTACAGATGTCATTTTGGCCTGAAATACTGACTATGGATATTTAAAACAAATAACATTTACAGTACATTCACAATATACATTTATGATCTTTAGTCTGTATGTCACCTAAAGATCATAAATGTTTATTGTGTATGTAAATGTTGTTTGTAGTCACCTTTTTTTTCCAATCAATTCTAGGGTTTTTAGTACATTTGAAGAAATGCATTAAATGTAGAGTTTTTAGTGCATTTGAAGAAAAAGGAAGGAAGGAAGGAAGGAAGGAAGGAAGGAAGGAAGGAAGGAAGGAAGGAAGGAAGGAAGGAAGGAAGGAAGGAAGGAATTTTTGTGAGGGCATTTGATTAATACATTTATAATCTTCTTAGATCAAAATCTTATTTAGTTTTTCTAATGTATTGGCCTTTTGCATATGTTGTAAGTGTTTGCTCTTGTTGCACTGCTTGCTAATTGGTTGCATTCAATTGCTAAGTGCTAGTTCACATATGTTGTAAGGGTTGCTAGCCGGCCCAGACTGGTTGTCTCCAGCCGGCTAAGTAGGTCTTTGGGCGGGAAACCTATGCTTCAAACTTATTGGTCGGCGCCTATCGGCCAACCATATAAATAACTGCACAGCAGCTCCCTTGTTGCTTCTGTTCTGTACTGACCTTCCATAAAGCATGTTGCTGTTTTGAACCTTCTGTCTCACTCAATGCCTGCAAAGAACTGGCTACACAACAGGTTTTTTGCTATTTATTGCAAATCCTTAAAAATATTTATTTTCTTTTGTTCAGAGTTGATAAAAGTATCCGATAAAGACTTTTCAGACTTGTTGTTCTGAAGTTATCCAAGAGCTTTAAGATGGTTAATATCCATTTCCAATGATTCAAAAGTGAGGTTTGCTCATGCTTTTTATGTAGGTTTTCTGGTAACTTAACAAGTCACAAACCATTCTTTGGTGAAAGGCAAATTGGCGACCTTACTCCCTGAACCCCAAAAGTCACTTTATCACCCTGGTTTCCTATTGGTTTTCTGTCTTCTGAGAAAATGGCGCCCTTTCTAAAGAAAGCACTGGACTGCAATTGTTCCCATTTTCACTTTTTTGCAAAAAGCCGTCAGGGCTCATGTGTGGTTCAAACGCATGCTTGGAAATGAAGATAGGGCAGAGGGCACATTTTTAAATTGAAATAATGGAAAATATATGTAAAAATGGCAAAATCAGGTGGAAAAAGAAGCCTGGTGGTGGGAAAGCTGTATCTGTGGGCCACTGATAAGCTACTTCGTTCTGCTGTGCCTTCCCCTGATGCCTTCTTTGACCTTTTGCTTTAATTTGGCAGGAGATAAATTTTATTAATTAAATCAGTGTGGAAGTAATAAGGTCCGGTCATGCACAAGACAGATGTTTACGTGTGACTGGTTGTGCCTATCATAAAGAGAGGAGGCCCAATTAAAATTTTCATCCTATTCAGTATAATGTAACGATTAGATGGCATCCATTGAAAACACTTCCCAGCATATTTTCTGTTTACAGGTATAGTTTCTGTTGGGGGGCTGAATTTATTCAGGCTATATTCTGTATCGCTTCCCCAACCCAGTGCTCTTGAAGATGATGTTGCTTTGAATTGCAATTCTCATTTTATCCATGCTGGTTTGGGATTATAAACATATATAAAGAAAGCACAAGGTGTTTTTAAAATCTGTTATTAAGATACCCAATATGCATTTGATTTTCAACATTTTGCAAAATTTCAATCTGGCAATATTAGTGCTTGTATATAATATATAATGATTCTTCATTCCATGTTTACAGTATTTCTTAAGACTAAATATAATTCTTCTTTCTCTATTCTGAAATGCATCCAAAGTCACATTAGAAAAACTGTTTTGTTCATCCTTGCTTTGATAACTCAAATTCCTGCGTGACTTGGGGCCAGTCACATTCTGTCAGTCCAACCCTGTCAGTCACAGGGTTGTTGTTCTGGGAAAAATAGGAGGAAGACGATGTGTTGGATATGCTCACTCCCTTGAGTTATTTGTAAAAATATTAAAGGTGGGATATGAACAAATAAATAAATTGTTTGAATAGTCCTGGAGGGGCCTTTGAGGGCTAAGCAGTGAATACACTTGTTTTAAAAAAGAATTGCAATTAATATTAATAACAATAAACAGGTATCTGCAAATCTTTGAGCACAATGCAAGCAGTCTTTATCTTATATTTTGCGTTCCTTATGATGAATCTAGGACTGTTATATCATTTTGCACCCCTTATTCCATTTCACAAAGAAGGAAGGGAACATGGAAAGGCATTATTCTTTGGAGAAACTGAATCATGGTTTATATATATATATATGTTGAACAGTTGATTTAGAATCAGCAGTTCTGCAAGTAACTTCTCTCATTGTCGTGGATTACAGAACTTATTCATTTTATCAAATTTCTCAAGGAGAAACACTGTGAATTGGAGAAGCACTGATAAAGCCCCCTGGATGTGAGATAATTACATGCTGGGGAAAAAAGAACTATCAAAATGTTATCCAAAAGGTGCCGTTTTTGATAGTTCTTGGAAATGAATTTGCAAAAGGTGGTTCTTTTTCAAGTTTGAAGGATAAGCTATCTAACTGCAACCTAAAGAAGTAGATAAGTCACTTGGGGAATTAAACCAGCTACCAGTTCTCTACACTTTTGTCCATTAGCAATGTTATATTTTAGCACAAACCCCACAATAGAGGAATGGTTGGTGAAAACGATGGAACTTGCAGAAAGAGCTAAATTAACATTTTTTATTAGATAAAAAAATATCTACAGCTATGGTTGACTTGAAATCCCTTACACACTTTTGCATAAAATGGAAAATAATGCACTTATGATTTGTGATTTTAATAAGCAGAAAAAACTGTATAATAGAAAATAGTGAGTTTTCTTTTGTAATCATCATATAAGAGATAAATTTGTAATTGTACTTACGTTTAAGGCAAAGAAAACCAGAAACTTGTTCTTTCTACTTTTTATTCTTTCTTTCTGAACTTTTGACTTTTTTCTCTTTTTTTCCCTTTTCTCTCTTTTCTGCCTTTATTTTTTATTGGTTTGTGTTAGTGTATGTGCTCATTGTAAAACTGTCAGTTGTTTTTTTCTTAGTTTAAATTCTAGCAAGAATGTTCTCACTGGAGTAGACAGTACTTCTGTAGGTGAGAAAATTATGTCCATTGGTTGACAGGAGCAATGGCGAGTATCTTCTGAACTGATCCTAAGATTTTAGACAACTGTAGATGATCGGGTGAGTGGTGAGGGTAGCCATCATACAAGAAGCATGCTTGGAAGAAGCTAATTCTCTAAACTTAGTTCAGGCTTGCTTCAGGCCTGACTGATGACCTTTAACAAGAAGGAGGCAAAAGAAATACTACCATGAAGATTCTCTTGGGTATCTATTTCATTGGCCTTTTCCACTGGTGATCATAGGACATTATTGGAATGGCT
Organism: Vipera berus; assembly: GCF_964194415.1. NCBI lineage: Eukaryota > Metazoa > Chordata > Lepidosauria > Squamata > Viperidae > Vipera > Vipera berus. Next base: position 136,189,356 of record NC_138203.1, read on the forward strand.
TGGGAACTGGAAGCCTTCTGTGACAAACTTGCAGCGGGAAATGTATGCTCAGCCCTGTGGCGTCTGCGCTGTGGAATCCTAAAGGATACTCTTCTTTCTCTCCTGCTGTTCAAGGTCTGTGTGAGCTGCATTAATAAACTTTCTCTGTGTATCCTTGAAAAGATCACGGAAGCTCATGCTGCTGAAGAATACAGTTGTCCAATTGTTAAATTATGCTGCACGACACTGGTTCTGAAAAAAATTGCCTTTCTTGCCTGTGATCTATTTATTTATTTTATTAGATTTATATACCGCCCTTTCCCGAAGGACTCAGGGCGGTTTACAGGGTATTTAAAACAACCAGTACAAAAGTTAAAAACAAATTAAAAAAGATTAAATTATCCCTAAAATTAAAAAACCCCAGTTAAAAATTCTCAGCCTGGGCCGGAGAGCTCAAAAAGCCAGGTCTTCAGGTCCCGGCGAAATGTGCGAAGGTCGGGGGCAGTCCTAAGCTCCGTGGGAAGTTGGTTCCAAAGGGCCCGCGCGCCCACAGAGAACGCCCTTCCCCTGGGTGTTATCTGCCGACAGTCTTTTATCGGCGGCACCCTGAGAAGACCCTCCCTGTGGGAGCGCACTGGACGAAGGGAACTTGATGCTGGCAGCAGGTGTTCCCTCAGATATCCTGGACCCAAGCCATTCAGGGCTTTATAGATCATCACCAGCACCTTGAATCTCACCCGGAGGGCAACCAGAAGCCAATGCAGCTCGCGGAGTAGAGGTGTTGCATGGGAGTATCGGGAAACCCCCATCACAACTCGCATGGCCGCATTCTGCACCAGCTGAAGCCTCCGAATGGTCCTCAAGGGCAGCCCCATGTAGAGAGCGTTGCAGTAGTCTAGACGGGAGGTCACGAGCACATGAGTGACTGTGCGTAGGGCATCTCGGTCCAGATAGGGTCGCAACTGGCGCACCAGGCGAACCTGGGCAAAAGCCCCCCTGGTCACGGCTCCTATATGGTCTTCAAAATTGAGTCGTGAATCCAGGAGGACGCCCAAGTTGTGAGCCCTATCAACGGAGGGTAACACCTCACCCCCCATCGTTAAAGGTGGAATAGTCTGGTTAACCCAAGATGCCGATATGCACAGCCACTCAGTCTTGGCAGGATTGAGACAAAGCCTGTTTCTCCCCATCCAGACCTGGACCGCCTCCAGGCAATGGGACATCACGGCGAGGGCATCGCTGGGTTGGTTCAGGGTGGAGAAAAACAGTTGGGTATCATCAGCGTACTGATGATACCCCACCCCGAAACCACAAATGATCTCACCCAGCAGCTCATGTAGATGTTGAACAGGAGGGGAGAGAGAACCGACCCCTGAGGAACTCCACAAACGAGAGGCCTCGGGGTGGATCTCTGCCCTCCAGTCAACACCGACTGCGAGCAGCCCAGGAGATAGGAGAACCACCATAAAACGGTGCCGCCCACTCCCAACCCCCTGAGACGCCGCAAAAGGATACCATGGTCGATGGTATCGAAAGCCGCTAAGAGATCTAATAGGACTAGGACAGAGGAGCAACCCCTGTCCCAAGCCCGCCAGAGATCATTCACCAGCGTGACCAATGCCGTCTCCGTGCTGTGCCCGGGCCTGAAACCCGATTGGTACGGGTCGAGATAATCAGTTTCCTCCAGGAACAGAGTAAGCTGATGCGCCACCACACTCTCAACAACCTTTGCTAGAAAGTGAAGGTTGGAGACTGGACGATAATTATTTAAAACAGCTGGGTCCAGGACAGGCTTTTTGAGGAAGGGTCTCACCACCGCCTCCTTCAAGGTGGTGGGAAAGACACCCTCCTTCAAAGAAGCAGTTATTACTGCCTGGAACCAGCCTCGTGTCCCCTCTCGAGCCGCATAAACCAGCCAGGAGGGGCACGGATCCAACAAACAGGTGGTGGAGCTCAGCCTTCCCATGACCCTGTCCACATCATCAGGGGAAACAGGATCGAACTCAGTCCAGATAACATGCTCAAGACCGTCCGATTCCTCCACGTCAGACTCCGCCCAGTCAGAGTCCAAGCCGGCCCGGATCTGAGCGATTTTGTCCGTCAGATGATGACTAAACTTGGCCAGTCCCTGTAAGGGATCCTTCCTCACCTCCTGGTTAAGAAGGGAGCGAGTCACCCTAAACAGGGCGGCCGGGTGATTATCTGCGGACGCGATGAGGGCAGCGAAGTAATTAGCCCTCGCCGTCCTCATCGCAGCAAGATAAGACCTTATAAAGGTTCTTAGCTGCAATCGGTCAGATTCGGAACGGCTGGTCCTCCAACCGCTCTCTAGACCCCGTCTCCGACGCTTCATTTCCTGGAGCTCTGCAGAAAACCATGGAGCCCAACGGGATCTGCGCCGGGTCAGAGGTCGCAAGGGTACGACACAGTTGAGTGCCTCAGTGGTCACCTTTTCCCAGGCATCCACCAGGGCATCAACTGGGCTGTGAGTGAGGGCGATAGGTATAGACCCAAGCGCCATCTGGAACCGTTCAGGGTCCATTAGGTGCCTGGGGCGGAACCATTTAGTTGGTTCCACCGCCCAGCAGCGGGGGGTGGCATAATGGAAGACCAGCTGCAGGAGATGATGGTCGGACCATGACAGGGGAATAACGTAAGGTAAACCCCCTCCTAAATCATCCAACCACTGTCCAGATAGGAACACCAAGTCGAGAGTGTGACCCCCCCCACATGAGTCGGGCCTTGAATTACCTGGGTCAGGTCCATGGCCATCATGGAAGCCATGAACTCCCAGGCTAACTCCGATGACCCTCCCAGGGAAGGCAGGTTGAAGTCACCCAGCACTATAAGCCTGGGGAACTCCACCGCCAACCCTGAGAGGGTGTCGAGCAGCTCGGGCAGAGGTGTTGCCACACAGCTGGGTGCCAGGTATGTAAGCAACAAGCTCATCTGAACCCGAGAACCACATCTCAGGAGGAGGGACTCACTCCCGCCAATCTGGACAATGGTGGTCTCCCGCGGACATAAAGTCTCCCTGATAACCACTGCCACCCCACCGCCCCTACCCAGAGCCCGTGGCTGGTGTAGCACACGGAAACCTGGGGGGCATAACTCGGTCAGAGGGACCCCTCCCTCCGAGCCCAACCAGGTTTCCGTAATACATGCCAGATCCGCGCGTTCCTCCTCGATCAAGTCACAAACGAGGGGAGCCGTATTAACAACGGATCTGGCATTAAAATACACCAGCCTAAGCTCAGGGGCCTGATCACCCTCACCCCCGGGCAAAAGGGTGCTAACCGGAGGGTCGGAGCGCGTCACCGCTCGCAAGCAGCGGGGGCGCGATCCCGGATGTCGATACGGCCCTCCGTGCACACACCTGCTGCCATTCCCTATCATCGTAGGGATTTGAGGCCCCACCCCCAACACATCCAGAACCAGCCGCCTCTGACCCAAACCTCGTCCTGCCGGGACCCCAAACCGGCCTGGACTGAGTGCCGGTTAATAATTCCCTCCCCTCCCTCACCCTCCGTAACCTATTAAAATAACCGGCTAAAAAGTGAATCAGAGGCCTCTTAATACATCTCCGCTTGAGGCCCCTATCCAAGCCCAGCCACCACTCGGGGTCCCAACAATTGGGCCCGTCATTAAGGGGAGTGTACTGTAGAAAAGGGCAGCGGGTCGAACCCAGGAGGGAGAAACCCCCCTGAGGGTATCTACCAGGTGTATTTCAAACTCTTGCTATCGTAAATCAAGCTATAATCTGGTTTAGCACCAGGATTTAAGAGGCTGACTGTACAGAACAATTCAAGCAATATGATCAGTAGGGGGAGGTCCCATAAGTTAGTTGTAGAGATTAAGAGAAAGGCCTTCTTCATGATAGTCCCTTCCACCCTGGCGGAATGATGTCTTGCTGCTGAAAACATGCTTCTACGTTTGCAACAACTGTTCCAAAAGCAGGTCTCATTTGTTGTTTTCTAATTGTTTTAAAAAATTATTTTATTGTATGTATTTTTGGATGGTTGCTTTTATTGTTGCTGATTTTATTTAAAAATGTTTTTGTTGTTGTTTGTAAGTCTTTAGTTTCCTTACAGGTAGTCCTTGTTTTACGACCATTGTTTAATGACCATTTGAAGTTACAACAAACCTCCCAGAGCTACTTATGACCTATTTTCAAAGTTACAACAGATATACACATCCCCTACAGTCACATGATTGCATTTTTGATGTTTGGCAACCAGCTCACTTCTACAGCCATTTTCGGTATCCTAAGACTTTATGATCACAATTTGTGGCTTTTTTTGTTGGCTTCTAGCCTTTACTTCTAGTTTCCAGAAAAAAAAATTCGAGAAAATGGATTTGCTTAATTTATTTTATTTATTTATTTAGTTATATTTATATACCGCCCTATTCCCTGAGGACTCAGGGCGGTTTACAGGGAATTAAAAATCCAAAATACAAAAATTAAGAACCAAATTAAAAAATATTAAATTAACCCTGTAGTCAGTTAAAAAGAACCCCAAATTAAAAATTCCTCCTCAGTCTGGGCCCGAGAGCTCGAAGAGCCAGGTCTTCAGGCCCCGGTGGAATGATCGAAGGTCGGGGGCAGTTCTCAGCTCCACCGGCAGCTGGTTCCCGAGGGCAGGCGCTCCCACCGAGAAGGCCCTATCCCTGGGTGTCACCCGCCGGCAGTCTCTTACCGGCGGGACCCTGAGCAGACCCTCCCTGTGGGAGCGCACTGGGCGAAGGGTATTTGATGCCGGCAGCAGGTGTTCCCTCAGATATCCCGGACCCAGGCCATGTAGGGCTTTATAGGTGATAACCAGCACCTTGAATTTCACCCGGAGGGCAACCGGAAGCCAATGCAGCTCGCGGAGTAGAGGTGTTACATGGGAGTATCGGGAAACCCCCATTACAACTCGCGCGGCCGCATTCTGCACCAGTTGAAGCCTCCGAGTGGTCTTCAAGGGCAGCCCCATGTAGAGAGCGTTACAGTAGTCCAAACGGGAGGTCACAAGCGCATGAGTAACTGTGCGTAGGGCGTCTCGGTCCAGATAGGGACGCAACTGGCGCACCAGGCGAACCTGGGCAAAAGCCCCCCTGGTCACGGCTCCTATATGGTCTTCGAAATTGAGCCGTGAATCCAGGAGGACGCCCAAGTTGCGAGCCCTATCGACGGGGGGTAACACCTCACCCCCCATCATTAAGGATGGAATAACTTGGTTAACCTGAGATGCCGATATGCACAGCCACTCAGTCTTGGCGGGATTGAGACGAAGCCTGTTTCTCCCCATCCAGACCTGCACCGCCTCCAGGCACCGGGACATCACGGAGAGGGCATCACTGGGTTGGTTCGGGGTGGAAAGAAAAAGTTGGGTATCATCAGCGTACTGATGATACCCCACCCCAAAACCACGAATGATCTCGCCCAGCGGCTTCATATAGATGTTGAACAGGAGAGGCGAGAGAACCGACCCCTGAGGGACTCCACAAATGAGAGACCTCGGGGCGGATCTCTGCCCTCCTGTCAACACCGACTGCGAGCGGCCCTGGAGGTAGGAGGAGAACCACCGTAAAACGGTGCCTCCCACTCCCAGCCCCCTGAGACGCCGCAGTAAGATACCATGGTCGATGGTATCGAACGCCGCTGAGAGATCTAATAGGACCAGGACAGAGGAGCAACCCCTGTCCCTAGCCCTCCAGAGATCATTCACCAGTGCGACCAATGCCGTCTCCGTGCTGTGTCCGGGCCTGAAGCCCGATTGGTACGGGTCCAGATAATCAGTTTCCTCCAGGAACAGAGGGAGCTGATGCGCCACCACACTCTCAACAACCTTCGCCAGAAAGCGAAGGTTGGAGACTGGACGGTAGTTGTTTAAAACAGCCGGGTCCAAAGCAGGCTTCTTGAGAAGGGGTCTCACCACCGCCTCCTTCAAGGCGGCAGGAAAGACACCCTCCTTCAAGGAAGCAGTTATTACTGCATGGAACCAGCCTCGTGTTCCTTCCCGAGCCGCATAAGCTAGCCAGGAGGGGCACGGATCCAACAAACAGGTGGTGGTGCTCAGTCTCCCCATGATCCTGTCCACATCATCAGGGGAAACAGGGTCAAACTCATTCCAGATAACGTGCTCAAGACCGCCTGATTCCTCCACATTAGACTCTGCCCAGTCAGAGTCCAAGCCGGTCCGGATCCGAGCGATTTTGTCCGCCAGATGATGACTAAACTCCTCGGCTCGTCCCTGCAAGGGATCCTCTCTCACCTCCTGATTAAGGAGGGAGCGAGTCACCCTAAACAGGGCGGCCGGGCGATTATCTGCGGACGCGATAAGGGCGGCAAAGTAGTTAGACTTCGCCGTCCTTATCGCCGCAAGATAAGACCTTATAAAGGTTCTTAACTGCAATCGGTCGGATTCGGATCGGCTGGATCTCCAACCGCTCTCTAGACCTCGTCTCCGCCGCTTCATCTCCCGGAGCTCCACAGAGAACCATGGGGCCCAACGGGATCTGCGTCGGGTCAGAGGTCGCATGGGTACAACGCAGTCGAGTGGCCTGGTGGCTGTCGTTTCCCAGGCCTCCACCAGGGCATCGACTGGGCTGTGGGTAAGGGTGATAGGTATAGCCCCAAGCGCCCTCTGGAACCGATCTGGGTCCATTAGGCGCCTGGGGCGGAACCACCTGGTCGGCTCCGCCGCCCAGCGGCGGGGGATGGCATGACGGAAAACTAGCCTCAGGAGGTAATGGTCTGACCATGACAGAGGGGTGATGGACGGAGAACCCCCTCCCAGATCATCCAGCCACTGTCCAGACAGAAACACCAGGTCAAGAGTGTGACCCCCCTCATGAGTCGGGCCCTCAATAACCTGGGTCAGGCCCATGGCTGTCATGGAAGCCATGAACTCCCGAGCTAACTCCGATGACCCTCCCAGTGATGGCAGGTTGAAGTCACCCAGGACTACGAGCCTGGGGAACTCCACCGCCAACCCTGACCACAGCATTCACTTAACAACCACTACAAATAATATTTAAAAAGTCAGGTCTGGTCATGTGATGCCTCCACTTACAACTGCAACAACTTACAACTGTAATTCCAGTCTCAGTTATAAGCAGTGCTTTTTTTCACACAAAAAAGGTGCCGGAACTCAGAGGTGCTGTCACTGGGAGCGATGCTGGTGTCTTGCTACGGCGTCGCCGCCCGTCCTTTGCACCGCCGCCCCTGCGGCTTGGAGCCACATGCCGCAGGGATTCCCCTCCCCACAGCCACCGTGGGGATTCCCCTCCCCACAGTTGCCACGCCGCGGCCTGTTCTGAGCCCCCACCCGGAGCTGCTCCGAACCCCGACCCAGAGCTGTGTTCCTCGTGGCAGTGGTCTCCGGCGCCAAACAGCCTCTTTCCAACCACATCAAAAAAAATTTGTAACAAACATTGGAATTCTTGTCATCTCTTATTTGACCACATCTAGCTTTCCTTGATTCATGGATCTTACATTCCAGGTTCCTATGGAGAAAAAATCTTTACAGCATCGGACTTTCCTTTCACCACCAGACATATCCACAGCTGAGCGTCCTTTCGACTTTGGCCCAGTCGCTTCATTCTTTCTGGCGCTACTAGTACTAGCCCTCTGCTCTTCCCCAGTAGCATATTGGACGCCTTCCGACCTGAGGGGCTCATCTTCCAGCGTCATATCGTTTTGCCTTTTGGTACTGTCCATGGGGTTTTCATGGCAAAGATACTGGAGTGGGTTGCCATTTCCTTCTCCAGTGGATCACGTTTTGTCAGAATACACATATACACACATATATATACACACACACACAACCTCTAGGCTCCCAGGTCTGTGCTGTAAACATCTGGAGGGCAACAAAGTGATACAGAAAACTCTTACTTATCTGAATTTTTCCTGCACAATCTGATAGCTGATATGTTGCTACCTGTTGTAATGACAAAGCAAAGCATGTTATATCTTTTGCTTCTGTAAGTATAGCAGCTGAAGAGGTTCTGTTAGAACAGAATAATTACTAGATATTTTAAGATTTATCTAGCATTGATATTCTAAGGCTACTAGATATCCAAAAAAAACACCCAAAAGCCAATCATCACTTAATGTTAGTGTTTGCAATAAGGATGATTTAGAGATGGAAAGCAGTGACCTCGTGTGGTAAGGTGAGCTGGGACAGTAGCTCTCTATATTAATTGATTGTTCCCCAAAGAGGAAGTCCTGTGTAAAATATAAAACCCCATCATTTGCAGAACAATCTAAAACAATATTGAAACTCCGTCATCTTTAGAATAGGCTAGAAAATGAATCTCACCTCTGACATTTTCCATTTATACACTTCCCTCTATAGATCACACAGTAAGAATTGTGCATGCTTCAAAAATAATTTTAAGAGAAGTGTTTAGGGCTTTTTGCAAGTGCACCATTTCTATGCAATTCATTCAGACAGCCACACTTTTGCAGGCTTCCAAGTGAGGTGGGAAAAACAAATGGTGCTGTGGTTTTAAGAATTCCATTCGCCAAAGTTAATTCAACTCTATAATCAAATCCTCCCCACACACACACTTTAAATCTGGCTTTGACCAAAGCTTTCCCCTCCGTCCTGTGCAAATTTGCTTGAATGAATAGTAGAGAGAAGCTGTGCTTGCAAAAGATCTAAAGCTTTCTTTCCAATTATTTTCAAGACATACAGAGTCCTATTGTGAGTCAAAATATTGAAGAAAGTAGCCCACTAACGACCAAAACTGTAGGACTCTATAGGATTAGCAAGATGGAAATACTTTTTTTTTAAATCAACAAATAATGGCACTATTTTTTAAAGAAAGACATCACGATTAATTTTCATGCTGCACAAGTAAGAGTGGCAAGCAACGAGATATCTAAACAAAAGATGGGAAATTACAAAAATCTGTTCAGGAAGATTTGTAAGATCTGTGATCGCTCTTACACAAACAAATGGGGACGAACTGACTTTGATTTAAGTCCATTCTTAGAAGGAATAAAATACATTAAATAAGAAATCAAAACCTAGCATGAGTTTAGCTGTAATTACTGAAGAAGAGATCAGTTGCCAGAGAGCATTAACCCTTGCCTGTCTTGTAGCCAACTGTGACTACAGTTGATTATATCCATGGAGTCGATGGCTTCACATCCGAGGATTATCATAAAAATAAAAAATTCTAGGCCATTCTAGAAGATGAGGATATGTGCTATTTAAATAGCCAGGCAGCACAACATACAACAACAGATAAGGCCAGTGGTGGGATTCAGCCAGTTCACACTCCTTCGGCAGAACTGGTAGCCAATTTTTTGTTGCCCAGGCCCAGAATGGACTTCCAGAAGTGGCATCGACACAGAGAACCAGTTGCTCACATGCAGTATTTGAATCCCACCACTGGATAAGGCCCAAGATGAGACAACAGTCATTGTTATGTATTGGGCTTAATTGTAACACCATGTGGTAAGCTGGAGCTAGCTAACAGCTCCCAGCAACTCAGACACCCCATCTCCAGTGCTGCTATTGGCTGCCCCTAGGTGGCAATGGTTTGCTTTAACCCTACTGGTTGCCGCCTAAGGGCCAGGCTATAAATTGCTGCAGGCTGCAGTTCAGTTCCTCAGTTCAGATCCTGCAAGCAAATAAACATGTTCATTGCTGAACTCACTCGCCTCGTCTTCATTCCTGTGCAATGAACTCACCACACAACAGTCATCATTTAGTTTTTTATAATGATGTTATGAAATCCATGAATTTGTTTGCACGTGGCTTCAATATACCTAATTGCACCTTTTGTTTTCTATTTACCTAGTGTTGGGTATTGATCTTAATTAGGATTTTTCTGGCCTGACACGTACAAGAACTGTTGTGTAGATGGATCTTTGCAGGTAATAAGCAAGATGGAAGGTTCCAAACAGAAACATGCTTTATTGAAGTCAAGCAGAACAAAACTGAAACAGTGGCTGCTGCGCAGCTACTTATGTGGTTGGCCACTAGGCAGCAGCCAATAGGTTTACTTTAAAGCAGGGGTCTTCAAACTTGGCCATTTTATGACTTGTGGACTTCAACTCCCAGAATTCCTCAACCAAGCACGCTGGCTGAAGAATTCTGGAAGTTGAAGTCCACAAGTCATAAAAGGACCAAGTTTGAAGACCCCTGCTTTAAAGGAACCCATTCCCGCCCCAAATCAACCAGTGATCTTCTTGGAGACAACAAGTATGGCTTAGTCAGTGACCGTTACACAGACACACCATTGAGCAACCTTTAAGCAGCATTCAAACAGACACGTGAATCAGTACAAGTAAAAATCCCAATACATTACAAGAACAACTTTCCAACTTACATTATATGTGAGGGAAACTTCGCTTACCCAGAACCCAGCAGAGGAAGCAAATAGGTCTCAAACCAATGGAGAGGCAGAGCCCAGCCTAGTGATCACTAACACGTCTTAACTTCCTTCCTTAAAGAAAAAAAAAACCACAAATAAAGCTGATGCTGAAAACAGAAGTTGCACACAGCAAGTCACAGCCATGGCAGAAGGCAAGACAGGAGGGGCCGGCCTGTTTGCTAAGCGGGTTCAAAAGCAGTTCAGTCGAGCCCAAGAAAAGGTATTTATCTTGAAACGTTCTTTCACTTTTATAGTTTTATTATGATCTGAAAATGATATGGGTACAGCCCTTGTCTTTTTTAGTTCTCCTAAACTGTCCCACCAAAATGAGAGGATAGATAAAGTTGAAAAGGAAGTTGGGCTGTTGTTCGTTTCTGCTTTCTGGACATTTTTCATATTGTTCTGAATATTTTTTTCATATCCTGGATCAAGCTGGTATACATACTGTAGTATACTCCAATTTTACCCCAGCAATAACTTTGTAAATCTTATAGGCTGGGATGAGACGCAATGACTGGGTCAAAACCATTCAATAAAAGTCCAGGGTTGAATGAGAAATTGAGGAAAATGGATTTTGTCCACCCACCTCATCCTAATACAAGAGCCTCATCGTCACAACTTATCAGCTATCCCTGAGCCACCCCAAAGCAGTTGCTCTCTTTCTTTTGAGAACATCCCAGTTAAAGAATGGATTTTTCTCCTATATATCTGAAACAGACAATCTAAACCAGAGGTCCCCAACCTTTTGGGCACCAGGAACCGGTTCTGTGGAGAAAGATTTTTCCGTGGACCGGAGAGGGCGTGGTTTTGTGTGTTCCCTACATTCCATGGATGGGGCTTTGCTTGTTTGTGCGGCCTGGTTGCTGGCCTGCCGTGGCCTGGTACCGGTCCACGGATTGGGGGTTGGGGAACCCCTGGTCTAAACCACCTCTGTAGTTATGACGGTACAATGCCTGGCCAGGGGAGGGAGGATAATGTTAATATACTAATTAATCCAAAGAAGGATTAGCACAGTTATACTACAGAGTTAAACTAGACAAATCACTACGACCTTGACTGAGCCCAACATTTACATTGCTAAGCGAGACAGTTGTTAAGTGAGTTTTGCCCCATTTCCCAAGCTTTCTTGCCACAGTTGCTAAGTGAATCATTGCAGTTGTTATGTTAATAACACGGTTGTTAAATGAATTTGGTTTCCCCCATTGACTTTGCTTGTCAGAAGGTCACAAAAGGTGATCACACTGCAACTTGTAGTAAACAGATGCCAGTTGGCAAGCATCCGCATTTGATCATATGACCGTGGGGATGGTGCAGTGGTTGTAGGTGTGAAAAATAGTCATAATCACTTTTTTTCAGTGCTGTTGTAACCTGGAATGGTCACTGGTTATAAATCAAGCTCTACCTGTATTCCCCATTCCAGGGATTCAGCAAATGTCATTCTGTCAAGCAGAATAGTGATCTTTTCTTGGAAACTCTTCGTCCAAAGCAGGCTAAACGTTCACATGAACAGGCCCTCCCCTGGCAGTCATTCTAGGGTGAAGGTGAGAATCTTGAAAGAAGAAAAGAAAGACAGCTAACATAAGCACCTGCTATTTTGCAGGCAACAGCTGGGGATTCACACATATCCCCACAATAAAGTCAGTTTGCCCACAGTTCAACGTGGCAGGTGCATTTTGAAAATAATTGCATCTTGTAAGAAAGAAGAGGTGTTACGTTGTTGAAGAGATTTTTGTCTGAAATGTTTAGAAATATCATGCATATATTTCTATGACATGGGTAGCATGTCTGTGCTATCCTGACTGGATGCCTTTTAGGAGCAGCATACGAATGGCGTTATTATCCAAATCACTTGCAATGAGGCAGTTAAACAGAGGATATGGTATCCAGATTGGAAGCCTAGACCACTTCTGTAATTTGTAGCTCTTTTCCTCTACAAGGTCATAGCATTTTGCAAGAGTCCTGTCCAGTGGTGGGATTCAAATATGTGAACAACCAGTTCTCTGTGTGGATGCCGCTTCCGGAAGTCCATTCTGGGCCTGGGCAACAAAAAAATAGCTACCGGTTCTGCCAAAGTGGTGCGAACCGGCTGAATCCCACCACTGGTCTTGTGTCTCTTTTCACCTTATCCTTACCATAAAGTCCAGCTGAGGCAGGTTGGGTGGAAAAGCAGGGACTATCCAGTCTCACGGGATTTCTATTGCCTGACTGTCAAATCAAACGTCAGTCTTCCTGGTCATAGTCCCACCCAGGTTTTGCCACTCCCTGCTTCTGAGGAAGCAAAATTTTGCTCACCAAGCTTACGCCTTTTCATAAAATTAGCTAGTTGGAAAAGATGCTAACAGACTCTTACTGATTTCTAGCCCAGGACCTTAGCCTCTACACTTATACTGGCTCTCAGGGTTAATATTTCCTCCAAACCTATTCCTTTCTTCTAAATCATCTTAAAGTTTCTCTTACTTGCAAGAGAATTGGCACTGGGATTGATTTCCCACTATGCCCACAGTCCACAAACCCTCCAGCATCACACAGCACACCCTGAATGGCCTTGCCCCTCCAGAACGGTAAAGAAAAAGAAGCTGAACCATCTGATGGTACAATGACTGGGAGGGGGTTATATTCAGTCAAACATAATTGAACAAAAATGAGCAAATGCTGATCAGGAAGAAGCTCCTAAACCTGATAAGCTACATCTTTTCACATTCCCTGATGGCAGAACCTGGTTATGTGGGGTCTCAAAACCCACTTTCTACAATGCTTTCTCCACGCGCAAACATTAGAAGCGTAAACTCGTAGAACTAAAGCAGGCAGGGATGCTAAAGTTCATTTAGCCCAGTCCCGTGCTTGGTTCAGGATCTACTAAAGCACCTCCCATCGTCCAACCATGGTGGGTGAAAACCTCTAGGGATGAACTCACTGCTTCATCTAGCAACCCGTTCCACTGGCTGCTAATTAGTACTGTACAGTCAGGAAGGTGCCCTGATTCTAGCCTGGATATCTTTCTTTGCAGTTTGATCACACTTTTTTTATTATTTTTTATTACATTTATATCCCGCCCTTCTCCGAAGACTCAGGGCGAAGACTCAGGGTGGAAGGTACGTCTTCTGTGTAATCACCTTTGGGACAGCCATGAACTGGATGGCTGAGAATCTCCGCAGACATTCTGTGTAATCAATGTCATCAACCTGAAATTCAGTTTGATAGCCCTATTCTCTATTCTTGGATTCTTTACCTATATTCCCTTTTTGCCACTAGTTTGTATCCAGCCTTGAAATACTATCTTTTCTTTCATTTGAAATATCTCGACAGCTTCGTTCTTGAGGATGTATGCATATACACATATGAGTTTTAGGCAGATTCTAATAGGTAATATATCTGTTGGGGTCATCCCCATGTAATTTATGTAATAAGCTTTTTACTAAATTTACAGCAGGTATCTATAACCCAAAACAAAAAAAGCATCACCCATGCACAAGATGGAATGGATCATCAGGGGTTTTTGGGGGGTGGGTGGGTGCCAAGCTTCACAGAAAATAGAGTATTCCAAAAAGAATTAATTGTGCTCAGGATCAGTGCATATTGGTTGATGGGGATAGGGAGGCGAGGCAGAATGGAAAACTGAGAAATGATGTGACATTTTCAACTGACTGGCTGACACTTTAGGAGAGAACACTTTCTTTCTGCAGTATTTAGTCAGCAGTCTAACTTGTACAATGCTTTAAGGTAAAGGAATGTGTTGTGAAATTTCACAGAAATTCAACCTTAAAGGCCTGACAGCCTGCAATAGTATATCCACCCACTAGATGGCAGCAAAGAGGTACAGAATATCCTCACAGCAAAAGTCTATAGCAGGGGTAGGCAACCTTGGCTCTTTTATGACTCATGGACTTCAATTCCCAGAATTCCTGGTCTATAGAATGAAGTCTTCACTTGGGCATCAGAAGAATAGCAAAAGTGAATCCTTAGCCATGCTCTCCAGAGACGGGGAGTTGTAGAAATGCCTCAAGGAGACTGAAACCACTCCTGACTCTGATACTGAAGATGGGGTCATCCCCAAGTAGTTTACCCGATGAACTTTTTATTTAATTTACTAAATTTACCTACTGCCTAACTTCCAGTGACTCAAGGACTTGTGAATTAGTTTGTATTTTTATCTGATTTTTAAATATCCCTTTCATCTTATAAGCTGCTTTGTTATTGGAATGAGAACATGTTAATGGAATGAGCTTGTGTTGTTGCTGACGCTGGGGTGGATTGTTACAGGGAACATGTTTGGATGGTTCATCCATCACTCTTCCTAACAGCCTGCTTGCCACATTTCTGTATTCTACTACAATGGATGTACCCAGACACCATAATCAATTGTTGGGAATAGCTGAGAAGAGCCTCACTGAGGATAATTGCTATATATCACCCAAACAGGGAAGGACAGCTTCGTTAGCACAATAAAGATTCCCTCCCTTGAGACTGGATTTGGAAGACATGCTAGCTTAGTTCATCACGAATTACTCCATTATGCAAACTGAATATTGTTCAGATCTAGTTCAGTACAGCGACACATGATAGGTGATTCTGACACTATAGCTGGCAGCTCTTTATACACACCATGTTTTATTGCTTTGCCTTAATGCAGGGGTGTCAAACTCAATTTCATTGAGGGCCGCATCAGCATTGCGGTTGCCCTCAGGGGGCCAGGTGGGTGTGGTCTGGGTGGGTGTGGCCTACTGGGTGGGCGTGGCTAGAGTGCGTATGGCCTACTGGGTGGGCGTGGCCAGCTCTACATCGTTCGCATCAAGGGTGCCTATGGGGGCCTGAGCAGGAGTGGGACAGATCTGAGGGTCTCTGGCAGGAGGAGGGTCTCTGGGCCAGGGCCAAGGCAGTGGGGGCCGTTCCCTCACTGTTTCCAGGATGGCTTCGCGGGCCGCATGAACACTTCGCGGGCCGGATCTGGCCCCCGGGCCTTGTGTTTGACATGTCTGCCTTAATGGAACTGGTAGCCCTAAGCTCTGCAAAATATTTTGAACTACAGTTCCCACAGTCCTTTGCTATGGGCCTTGATGATGGAGAGAAACTGAAACCCAAGAAGTCTGTGGTCACCAGTTTAACCACCCATTGTTGGCCAGGCTAGCATCATGAAACCTCCATCATGTTCAGAAACAATATACTATTGAAAACCAGATGCTCAGGACAATGAACAGAGGAAGCCACATTTTTCTGAGCTTTGCTTTTGAGCACTTGGCTGCTGTAGAGCTTTCATTTAAGGGCTACAAAAATTCAGATAACTACTAACAGCAGGTCTCCTGCTGTTAACAATTGGCTGCCTGGGTTTGTCCAGATATGGTAATTATGCATACCAAAAATGTTCTACCGAATAGATCTTCATTGGTCTGCTGAGCGCGAGGCCAAATTCAGAAGGCACCCTACGCATCAAACATGTTTTCATAATTAACGCTTGGATTGACTTTAATCTCCTCCAGAACATTCTGCTGGTCCTGATAGGCAATGAAGGAAGTCCTTTTATAGTAGTCAAATGCATTTTTGCTGTTTTTCTGTGCAAGTGTATTAATAGTATCGGATGGCAATGGGAGAGAAGGAAACCACAAGAAGAATGTTCCAGAATGCAGGGTGTGTCATCAACTCAGAGTGTGGGCCCTGCTCGAGATCAAGCTTTCCTCCCCCCCTCCTACCTCATTACTACTATTCTATCCAAGCCCTCATTAGACGCAAGCAAGAAAATGATACTTGCACACATAGGATGCTGTAGAAATGTCCTATTTGGCAAGGAGCATCCATCTCTACCTCTCACCTTATTAACTTGCAAGACAGAAAAATGATTAGTACCATCAAACATTGCAGTCTTTTAATTAGAGGAGTGGGGGTGGAATTTGTTTGCAAAAAAATACAGGTAGTCCTCTACCACAACTGAGTCTAGAATTCCTGTTCTAAGCAAGAAAGTTCTTAAGTGACCTTCCCCCCCATTTTACAACCTTTCTTGCCACGGTTGTTAAGCAAATCGCTGCAGTTGTTAAGTTAGTCACACCATTGTTAAACGAACCTGGCTTCCGCATTGACCTGGGTGGTCAGAAGGAGACTAAAAGGTGATCACATGACTCCGGGACTCTGTAGCCATTAATAAATATGAACCAGTTGCCAAGTGTCTGAATTTGGATCACATGACCATGGGGATGCTGCAGTGGTTGTAAGTGTGTAAAACGGTCATAAGTCACTTTTCTCAGTGTTGTTGTAACTTTGCATGATCACTAAATGAACTGTTATTAGTCGAGAACTACCTGTACGTGGTGGGACGTGGTAGTGAGATGGAATCCCAGGAGGAAGGGGGGGTGCATTCCAGAGGAGTAAGAGGCAACTCAGCCCAGAGGACATGTGTGAGAGAAAGAGGGCAAAGACAGCCCCTCCCTAATAGTTCACAGATATATTATAGAGGCAAAGACAATACAGTTCTCAGTTTGGCAAGATTTTGACTATATGTGAAATAATTTTTAGAAAAAACAAACTCAGCTTGAAAGAATCTCCAAGTGCCGTTTTTGTTTTTGGCATGACAAATTAGCTCTCTTTGTCTGGTGTGCTGTCCAAGTTCTAAAACAGCGGCTCCCAACCTTTTCTATACCCCGCACCCCTGAAATGCTTCTGATATATTCTTGCACCCCTTTTTTGTTGTTAGTTGCGAAGTTGTGTCTGACCCATCGCGACCCCTTGGACCCCATTCCTCCAGGCTTTCCTGTCCTCTACTTCTGGAGTCCATTTAAGCTCACGCCTACTGCTTCAGTGACTCCATCCAGCCACCTCATTCTCTGTCGTCCCCTTCTTCTATTGCCCTCAATCTTTCCCAGCATTAGGCTCTTCTCCAGTGAGTCCTTCCTTCTCATTAGGTGGCCAAAGTATTTGAGTTTCAACTTCAGGATCTGGCCTTCTAAAGAGCAGTCAGGGTTGATCTCCACCCCTTACCAAAGTTCAAAATAATGGCAACGCATTATGCATATACACTATAATTTTGAAAACCCAAGTTTTCACACACCTTGGAGTATCATCTCTCACCCCTGGGGTGTGACCACCCTTGGTTGGGAACTGCTGTTCTAAGATAAGATAACCTTTAATGTCATTGTTTTTTACTGTGGGCACACTGTTGCCTGCTCTCAAAAGTGTACACGTACATAACACACATACTAATATGCTATATACAACATATGTATATACCTACACCCTTACATATAAGTAACATATAACTATTAATCACTGTCCATCTTGAATACATAGTGAAAAGAGGAAGCTTTAGAGTTCACAAGGTTAATACTGTATGGAACAAAACTGTGACTGAATCTGGATATTCTGCTTTGGATACCACGGAGCCTCCTCCCAGAAGGCAACAAGGAAAACAGGTTGTGAAGTGGATGAGTAGCATCCCAGACAAGCAACACTGCTCAAGCAACACTTATGTGTCCTGGATGGAAGGGAGTGAACTGCCAATAATCTTTTCTGCCATCCTCACCACTCTCTGCACCGCTTTCTCTGTGCATTATCAGTGCAAACGTGAGCTATATTTGCATCTAACAGTGCCTGTGTTGAAATAGGTCACAAATACAGTTTCTTATTTGTATATTTAAAATGAAATGTTGAGCATGGCATGATACAGCATATGTCATAGGGTATTTTCTTCTATGTGACTATGTCATGGACAGCAGGCCAAAACTTCTTGGAGTGGGGCACATAAAACTATTAAGCCATTAAACGATAATGATGTTCTGCAAAATGCGAGCTCTGACTGCAGAGAATTATTGTTTCTCCACTGGATGGAGCCAACCTTGTTTTGGAGAACAGAGTCCTATCACTGTGAAATGTCTCATGAAGTTCACTCGCTGAATTCTTTTCTTCTTGTGCAACAAGAAATGGGAACTAGAAACCACTTTCAACATTACCTCTAAATGCTAGTTGCTCTGGGAAGGCACTGAACCAGTTCTCCTGATGTATTTCAGTTTGTCAGTCATGACAGTTCTATCAAAGGACCATTTTTATCTCAGACATTAAAAAAAGAATGTGGCCTGAAGAAGTCCATCAAGGCAGAACAGTAAAACATCAAGGAGGATATATAGATTTGCTTTATTCTTCTGTTTCAGAGAGGTCCATGCTGACTGGGAATCATTTAATACAGAGAGATGCTTGTACTTTCTTATTCATATGTCAAGATAGTATCTATTTTAAGGTTATCAGATCTGGGCTGCAAAAATCCACATGACTAAAAGATAGCCATGAAAAGGTACAGAAATTCTTTGTACTGTCATCTAGTGGTTATCTGCTAACACTCTCCTTTTATGTAAACAAGAGTTGCGCTTTCAGTACATTAAAAAAAAGCTGGGATTTTTATTATTGCTAGATGATAATATCCCAGTGAAATATACCTGGGATTACAGTCTTTGGATTTTATAGGTCTATCCATATATTTAATATCAAGGATCAATTCATTGTGCTAATTTTTATTTTGGTTAGTAATCTGAATACAGTAGAAGGAAAGTTGCATAGAGAAACCAAGAGAAGGCAGGTCTATGCCTACTCATTCTGTGCCCCTTATCTTATCCTCCATGTGGTACAAATATCTAAAAAAGGAAGGGTGCTGAAGTCATTTAGGCTATTCATGGGAACCGACAGATGGGCCCTGTGTGGTTAGCAAGCTGCATTGCACATCTGTAATGGAGGACTTTGTTTTGCATGGAAAATAAAAGCATGCAAAAGAGTAGAGCTACCAGATTTGGGCTACAAATGATTTCTAGATGGTGACAGAGATGGTAGCTTCTATATCTCTCTGCTGCTCTCTCCTGGTCAGCTGGAGATTTTCAGCTCAAATTTAACACTGTTAAGAAAGAGACCATTTGGAGGACCTATATAGGGTTCCTACTGGGTTTCAAGTTACTGGAGAGTCCATGTATGTTTCTCTCCCTGAATTTTTATATAGACACTTGTGGGATAGCAGGCACTACTCCACCCTTTCTCATGGAAAGACTAATGATTGGGGGCTTTTTGCTAGAAGCAGAACTTGATAAACCCATTTCTTTCAGTGCAGTGGCACTCATGGAAACAGGCGCACACTCACTCCATAGACGCACACCTCTAAAATAAGGCTTTGTTCTACTCCCTGGATAAGTGAAGGACAAGAATGTACAGTAACTGTTGCAGTTCTCCTTTCTTTCCCTGTCTATTCCATAGGTTCTACAGAAACTGGGGAAAACCGTGGAAACAAAAGATGAACAATTCGAACAAAGTGCCTATAATTTCCAGCAGCAGCAGGTTGTATGATGGAATTGTGGGAGCAACTTGTTTTCTGGAAATTTGGGGATGGTGGAAAGGTGACATGTACTGCACAAGCCTAGGTCAGATATATGTAGCATTTCTGGCATGCCAGAATATGAAATACCTCTTTACCAGGTTTTGTTTAAGACTCTCAAACTGTTTTTTTTAAATAGAAGCTCAACCTGACTAGGCTGCTATGAAAAATACTGATGATGCTATGTCTATAAATATGGGGGATGCTAAGTTTATGGTAATACAGTAAAACATATTTGGCATAATCTTCTTCTCTGCAGGTTCCTGTATTGTAAAAACACTGGGGGTGGGGGGAAGAGTTCTATAAAACCTCTAACGCAACCTTTCCCAAATTTGGCAGCCCTTTATATAACCTTCAATTCCCTGAATTTTCAACACTGGCCATGTTGAATGGGTAATTCTGGGAGTTGAAATTTATGGACTTGGGAATGACCAAGGTATTCTGATAGGGATGACATGCAGAAATATACTAACTAGAAGTACAATTTCCCTTTCTTTTTCCCCCAGATTGAAGGGCAAAAACTCTACAAAGAACTGAAGGCTTTCCTCATTGCTGTGAAAGGTAGAGAAAACCCAAATTCTAGAATGGCACATTTTCTAAGCTAAGTCAGCAGGCATGGGATCTTAGGTGAAGACTCCTCTGTTATCTGATGAGACACTGTTTAAAGAAAACAGATAGAAGCTTGTCTTTTATCTCCAAACGCTTGTGAAGGCCATTAAAAATCCCATCCTTTCATCAGGGAGCTTCTTGGCAGCATATATGTCTCTTTGACCCTTAATTCTTACACAAAACCCCTGTGAAGAAACAGCCAAGGAAGTTTCATTACAGAAAAGGAATCTAATATGATTCCATAAGGCCTGCCACTAACGAGGATGAGAGAACCCCTTTAATTCCAATTTGTGTACATTTATCTGCCAATTTGTTCTCTTCACAGATAGTATGGTGAAGTTTAGGAAGTTAGGAAGCTGTACTTGTTGCCCCAGAACGCAGTTTTCACATTTTTTAAAAAAAAATTAATATATATTTTATTGATTTTTTTAAAAAACTAACAACCTAGTGCTTAGTTAACAGCCTGTTGTCTGGGTTCACATTTCAAAACAATCAGTAATAGTTAATTTCTATCATATGGTACTCTACATAACGGCTCTCCTTGATTTTCTCTTTTTCCCATATTGTTGTCTTTTGCAAACATTAGGTTAATACACTGCTTAGAATTTTAGTAACAAAGAGGTTAAATATAAACAATTTTCTAACATTTATCCAATTAGTAATAGCATCAGTATAGAACTTCTTTTATAGTTAGTCCTCTTGGTTGCGTTATATGTCCTGTTTTCAACATTCTCATTTAGACTTTTTCTCCACAAAATTGAAATAATTTTATATGTTAAGATTTTCTCCAAGTTGATTTACGGTTAAATACCTAAGCTGTTTCCCTCACAATGATCCTCCCAACAATTACATATCTCATATCATTAAAAAAAATACAATACTACTCATAATAAGAAAGAAAAAAAGAGAAAAACATCTCTCACAAACATCACCAAAGAGTTGAGGTTCCAGCAACTTGATTTTAAACCAGGCTCTTTAATAAGTGAAGATTTCTACTCATTTTTCCACTTCATATATCATGTTATACCATAAGAAAGCTTCTCTTTAAAAAATAATAATAATAGTGTGTTGTATGAATCCAAACAGTTTAGTTTGTAAACTATTCTTTGTGGTTTAGCATAGTGTGTGAACCTATTCAGTTGTGGTTATTTGGCAACTTTGGTTAAAATATGGCTTAGTGTAATATGCAAGTACAGCCATTTATCAGGAGAACGTGCTGACCTAGATTAATAGTGACTTTTGCTATCAGTTATTTTGACTTTCCTAGGAATGCATGAAAGTTCCAAGAAAGTGTCTGAAACATTGCAAGAAATTTACAATGATGAATGGAATGGATATGAAGAATTGAAGGCCATCGTTCAGGTAATTATGATATATTCCAGGTATCAAGGCTGTGACTTTTTAAAGTGAAACATTAGACTTATATCTAATTCCTAGCTGTAGCTATTACAAGAAACCAGTTCTCAGAACTTGGACCTCCATCCTTAATTTTCCAGTATTCTAGAGTATCCTTGAAAATATGTAGGGTATATATCCCACATTTCAGTTTTAAATGACACTAACCATTCTTTTCTCTTCCTTTTGAATACTGTTTGTTCTGCTGCTCAATAAAAAGCCCAATAGAACAAAAGGGTCTAAAGGAGGAAACTAAACCAATTCCTCTTGTTTATTCGCAGTCTCTGTATAAAAGATTTGTACTTTTATTTTTAGAGTGACCCTGTAAACTTCTAGGTCTTCCTGGGAGAAGAGAATAACTGCAGAGGGGTTATTTCAACTACATTTTGAAAAGTGTCTCCCTTTTCTTACAGAGCAATGATCTTCTGTGGGAAGATTATGAGGAAAAACTGGCAGACCAAGCAATCAGGACCATGGACAACTACTTGAGTCAGTTCAATGAAATTAAAGTATGTATTGTACTGTACTTCTGGATTTGTGTGTGCGATACGGTATCCACTGTCTAGAACAGGGCACAGGAATTCTGGGAGTTGAAGTCCACAAGTCATAAAAGAGCCAAGGTTGCCTACCCCTGGTCTAGAACAAAATACAATGCCCAAGAAGTTTAGTTTTTTCTGTTAAAATATTTATAAGGGTTTTTTTTTGCAAAGAATTCATTTGGGCATTATCTTCATCTAACTTCTTTTGGGGGGAAATGTCACCAATCTCACAAGAGGGACCAGCTCATTCCTGAATCTTGCCTTTTCTTTTCTTTTCTTTTTTAATGCATGCAATGTGTGTTCAGACACTGTTCTTTTTTCCCCCACATGTACATGCACATCCACACGCTTCTTTTTCTTTTATTAAAAAAGTACTTTTGAAAAGATATGGCAAAGTTTCTCCCCATACTGACAGTATATGTCCTATATATCCTGTTAAGTATTTACGGTCTCTTTATTTCTTAATTTCTGTGGCAGTCCTTATTTCTAAAGAGCTTAGAAATCAGCAGGTCAAGAACTGGAGAAATACATCAGGAAAGTGCCAGACTAGGTATTCTTTTTGTTCTTTTTGGGAATAGAATAGAATAGAATAGAATAGAATAGAATAGAATAGAATAGAATAGAATAGAATAGAATAGAATAGAATAGAATAGAATAGAATAGAATAGAATAGAATAGAATAGAATAGAATAGAATAGAATAGAATAGAATAGGGAATGGAAGAATAGAATAGAATAGAATAGAATAGAATAGAATAGAATAGAATAGAATAGAATAGAATAGAATAGAATGGAATGGAATGGAATGGAATGGAATGGAATGGAATGGAATGGAATGGAATGGAATAGAATAAGGAATGGAAGAATAGAATAGAATAGAATAGAATAGAATAGAATAGAATAGAATAGAATAGAATAGAATAGAATAGAATAGAATAGAATAGAATAGAATAGAATAGAATAGAATAGAATAGAATAGAATAGAATAGAATAGAATAGAATAGAATAGAATAGAGCTGGAAGGGACCTTGGAGGTCTTCTAGTTCAGCCCCCCCTCCCCCCCGCTCAAGCAGGAGGACCTATACCATGTCAGACAAGTGACTGTCTCTAGCCTCTTCTCAAAAATCTCCAGTGATGGAGCACCCACAATGTCTGGAGGCAAGCTGTTCCACTAAGCATAAAGGTCTTTGATATCAATGGGAGAAGAGGAATCTTAATCCTGATACCTCTAATTTATGCTCAAAACCTTGGCCACCAGTGACATCAATATTTATAAAAGCACATTCTAAATAATCATTTAATTGCCTTATATAAATTGTACAATATCTTACCATATTAATTTTTATGTCAACAATTTTTAAAATTTTATCTGTAGATGATTTTATAGCTTGTCTTACTCTAGCCTTTCTGTACTGTATAGGTTATATTGATATTCAGTGAGTTAACTCTCATTTCGTTTCACTGGTCAGCGACTGAAATAAAATGACTATAAAAATAGGTAAAATGCTTACATTTTTGCTATGTCAAGACACCAGCATCACAAATCCTGAATTATAACACCCAGCATTCTGGAATCCAATGATGACATGAGTTGCAAGGAGAAATCTATCAGGGAATGTAGAAGCTCAGACTGAATAGGCAAAAAAAAGAGAGATAGCTTAGAGTTTTGGTTTTTAATGGGATTTGTAATACTGAATACACAGCCAAAAAACGTTCTCTCCCAAATTTTATCCCAGACACTGAATAAACTTTCTGCAGGGATTCTCTAGATAATCTTACAAGGCCTTGTGCAAAGAAATCCTTACCAATACTTTGCTCTTCTCCTACACACTGAATGGTGCCTTGAAGATTGATTGCTTTGCAGACCAGATTCAGAAAGGCTATTCAGATATTCTTTTAAAACAGTACACAAAGAAGACTATTGTCTCTAGATGTACCTTTGATGTGTCCTCTTCCTTTATAGGAGCGAATTGCTAAGAGGGGGCGTAAACTGGTGGATTATGACATCAGCAGGCATCACTTGGAAACCCTTCAGAATGCCAAAAAGAAAGATGAAGTTAAAATTGCTAAGGTACAAATACCCTCCTGAGGAATCCAGTTAGATACAGATCGAAGGGTTTCTATTCAGACATTTCAGCTTCCATCTTTGGCCGCCATCCTTAGGATCAATAAGTTGGAGGAATCTGTTTGGTGGAGGAATTCTTGGTTCTGTCTAAGGCAAAAAGTGTGCTATTCACACACACACCCAAACACACGCACACCAATTCCTCCAGTGGGCGGAGCCAAACATTTTAGACTTTTTTTTTTTTTGCTTTTGCACTGGAGGAAGTTCATGGAAGGGGTAAGGGGACAAATGGTCTAAAACAATTATTTCACACATGAACTGTCTTCAAAAAGATGTTGGCCTGGTTAATTTGGGGATTTCAGCTGTGGAGGTGGCAGGTATGCATTTCTATACTACAAACATTTACATAAAAAAAAAACTTTGCCAGTTCCAAAAGAGAAGTAAATAGATGATGCCAGAGGAATAGAAAATAAATGTACAGGAAAAAAGGGAACAATCAGCTGTTTTCCTCTACATTTTTAAAAACAAATTCTGCATGCTTTATTGTTTCATTGGTCAGGGATTTATCCCTTCAATTTTCAAAGAGGAAAAGCAGGGGCAATTAATTGCTAAAGGAGCAATGTGATAAGCAGAAAGAAAGAGCAGAAAGAAAAAGCTGATCCCATTTTCCTGTATAGCCTACGGAGAAGAAAAAAAACACACCACGTAATCAGCTTGAGGAAATCCAGAAGGCTGTTTCTAGTGGCAAGCAATGGGGAATAAAGAACCGCTGCCTCTTACTTCTTCTCTAGAACATTTTTTCTCAACCTCAGCAACTTGAAGATGCACGGACTTCAAGCAAGCTGTGGAATTCTGCGAGTTGGTCCGTGCATCTTCAAGTTGCTGAGGTTGAGAAACTTGCTCTAAGAGTGATTATTTTTTCCTTCTATTTTGGTAAAGGGAAACCAGGAAGAACTAAGTGCTGAAGGAAAGTTGAGTAGAGATCAATCTTTCTCCAGCTGATCTCTTCCGTATGTGTTGCCACGGCTGTGTCCAGAACTCCCAGCTCATGTGTGGGAAGTGAGTTTACAGTTCCAGTACATCTGGAAAGCATCAACTTAAGGAAAGACAGTATGAAAAAAAAAATAGCAAGGTGGGAGAAAGGCAGCTTGGGAGCTCTACAAATCCCTCTGCTTTTCTGTGCTGCATACGACCTTGCGGGATGTCAACAATCATCGATAGGTTTACGCAAAGTTAACTTTTTGTGTAAAGAGCATAGCACAAAGGGACAACATGAAGCTACAGCCAATCCACATCTTAGAAATGGGTGGGTCTCAAAAAGTCCCTACAAAAGTTACTGTGATGGCTATTTTTTTTTCCCTTCACAGAAGAGAAAACTTAAAAAGTAGACTGATCATACAACTATTGTTCTATTTATTTGGTTAAATTGAATTTTAATCACCATTTAATGAAATTGTAAAATTAAACGTAGTGGTGGGTTTGTGTGTGTGTGTGTGTGTGTGTGTGTGTGTGTGTGTGTGTTGTTTTTTTAACGTGGACCATCCACTTACTTTTCCTGGCTCTGCCTATTTCTTGGAGAACATCCTCCAGTCTGGAAAAAAAAATGTTAGTCATCTCTGCTGAAGACTGTGTAACCAGAATCTGGGACTTTTTATCCTTGACGGCCTCGCCAGTCTGCAGTTTCTGTCCCTCTAATTAATGTTTGGATTCCATAGGCTGAAGAGGAGTTCTATAAAGCCCAGACTGTCTTTGAGGAACTCAATAAAGAACTACGAGAAGAATTGCCAGTCCTTTACAACAGGTAATGCATGCTGAACATCCAGTAGGAGCTGCAGGGGAAGTGTAGTTGATAGCAACAGGCCCCTCACTTTAGGATTAGGTTGAAAACCTACAAGTCTTGACTTTACACAACTTACCTAGATTGCTAAATTCAGACATGGGAGAAGACTACTGGACATTTAACCAGCACAGCAGATACGAGTCTCTGTTACAGACTTGACTGAAACTATATTAAGATACTGACTGCTCTCTCTCTCTCTCAACATGAGAATACAATTCCTGTTGTTTAAACCTATGGCTGCTGCTTCTGTCTTTTATCATGCTCAAATGGCTCTTTGCTCTGTGCTTCATCTTCCTGAAGCCAAGTTATTTTGGGTTTTTGACATAACTGACATCTCTACCCTGAAAACCTTTAGCTCCATCTCCACTATGCCTCCCATAGGAAGAATTAGGGCTGTGATTCAAAGGACAAATATTCCCAGAGACAACCTGAAAAGAATTTCATTCTTCATTCATGTCCGTTTTCAGCCCTGGGAATATATTTATTGACTATACAAGAGGCAGTTGAGAAAGGAAAGATGGAGATGTAAAAACATTTACAGGCAGTCCTCAGCTTATCACCAAAAGTGAGCCCAAAATTTCTGTTGCTAAGCAAGACAGTTTTTAAGTTAGTTTTGCCCCATTTTGTGACCATTCTTGCCACAATTGTTAAGTGAGTCAACTGCAGTTGTTAAGCTAGTAACACGGTTGTTAAGTGAATCTGACTTCCCCATTCACTTTGCTTGTCAGAAGGTCACTAAAGGGGATGACATGACCCCAGGACACTGCAACTGTCATAAATAAGGGCCAGTTGCCAATTATCTGAATTTTGATCACATGACCATGGGGTTGCTACAACAGTCATAAGTGTGAAAAACAGTCATACGTCATTTTTTCAATGCCATTGTAACTTTGAATGGTCACTAAATGAACTGTTGTTAATTGATGACTCCCTCTATAGCATGAGTGTCAAACTTGCAGTGTCATGTGATGTGTTGAGACGTATCAAAACTGGTTTTTTTTGCTTTGCCGGAGTTGGGGTGGGTGCAGCTTCCGCATGATGCAACTGGCCTGCAGATCAGCAGTTTCACACGCTTGCTCTTAGTTGGGAAGTCATGTCCGACCCATCGCGCCCCCATGGACAACGTTCCTCCAGGCCTTCCTGTCCTCTACCATCTTCTGGAGTCCATTTAAGCTCACGCCTACTGCTTCAGTGACTCCATCCAGCCACCTCATTCTCTGTCGTCCCCCTCTTCTATTGCCCTCAATCTTTCCCAGCATTGGGCTCTTCTCCAGTGAGTCCTTCCTTCTCATTAGGTGGACAAAGAATTTGAGTTTCAATTTGCCTTTTGGTACTGTCCATGGGGTTTTCATGGCAAAGATACTGGAGTGGGTTGCCATTTCCTTCTCCAGTGGATCACATTTTGTCAGAACTCTCTGCTGTGACCTGTCCCTCTTGGTTGGCCCTCCATGGCATAGCTCATAGCTTCATTGAGTTATGCAAGCCCCTTTGCTGTGACAAAGCAGTAATCCATAAAGGGGACCCCTGCTCTACAGCGTAAAAAATACCACTTAGTAAAAAGACCAACTCAGGATAGATGGAAGACCTTTTTTCAGAGTCAAGGTTGACCTGAAAACAACAGTCAGCCATCTTTAAAAATGTACAGAATTTGACTCCATGATTCAAATCAGCTCCCCAGCAACTTATTTTAAAAACATTTTATAATGTTTTTAAACACGCAGTCTGATAGGTGCTCATATTATTATCTCCACCAATTTCTCATGTGGAATATATTTAGCTGTAGAATGCAGAAGCTGTTCTAAACTATAAAACAACAGTGAGAGTGGGAAAGAAATACAAGACTTGGGTGCTTCCCAGAGGAAATAGCAAAGGTGGCCTTCTAATGGGAATCATAGGAGACCACTCAGTCCACAGTCTTTAGTTGCACCCTTTCTGCCTGACCATCCTGGTTTACTTTTTCAACTTTTTTTCTGGTGGCAGGCTAGCTGTTACTTCTTAACCCTTCAGACAGTCCCGAAGATTAGGGTGAAGGTTCATTCTCCAAGCCTGTGGGTTGGTTTCTGAATGTAACCTCCACATCACAAGACCCATCACAAGACTCACTGATGACGCACACCTGACCCATCACAGACCCTCACTTGACACACCCACACCTAAAGAAGAACACTGACGTCCCCTAAACCAGGGGTAGGCAACCTCGGCTCTTTTATGACTCACGGACTTCAACTCCCAGAATTCCTGAGTCAGCTGACTCAGGAATTCTGGGAGTTGAAGTCCGTGAGTCATAAAAGAGCCGAGGTTGCCTACCCCTGCCCTAAACGATGCTGAAGATTTTACCTAGCCTGGTAATGAAACGTTAGGAAACTAACCCACAAGCTTGGAGAACAAACCTTCATCCCTCATCCTACACCCGAGCTATAGATATTCAGCACTATTTCAGTCCAGAAGATTGTTCAAACAGAATAGTGCAAGTGGCAGAATAAAGGCAGAGAATAAGTTGAATTTTTCAGGACTCTGCTATGAAAGCACATTATATAAACTATGCATTTGGTGCTGGGAACGTACTGAGGCCTGGTGGCCATAGGATGGCAGCATAATCGAGGTAAAGTAAGTATTAGTTCTCTGTAAAAAGTGATTTAGATTTAGAAGTAAACTACTAATGGCTTGTAGAAGGAAAAAAAAAGAAGACAACACAAGAAATCCAAATTCTCCCATTTATTCCTCTTTTCTATAACACCCAGTTCCTGAAATGCCTGATGACACCTTATTGGGCATTCTGTTCCTTCTTTCCACCTGCAATCAATACTGGGGCATTCATCAGGTTAAAGTCTCACATTCTGAAAGAAAGTAGGAGGCTTTGGTTCAGGTGATACAAGATCAAATTTTCACTCAGACTCAAAGTTGGATGGGCAAGCCTAATTTAACCACACCAAATTGTTGTAAAATGTTATGGTTTCCGGACATTTTTAGGGGAAAACAAAACAGTGACATTCACAAAGTGTCCAATCTACATTCTATTATGTTCAATACTTTATATATTTGAGTTTGCCATCCAGAATCTTTGTGGAACAGCCTTATAGAACAAATGAACGAATGAACGAACGAATGAATGAATGAATGAATGATGAATGAATGAAAACTAACTAATGGATTGGGACCACACAGAACTTTAGCTTAGTTCTGTACAGAGAACAAACGCAACTAGTAGGTTTTCTCTTGACCCAGTTAAGCGTATTGTGAGAACATAGCCATAGAAGCTATTATGCCATCCCTAGAACAGGCTTAACAGATGAAGAACTTTTTCCAAATTAAGAAAGAATGCAAAAATTCATAGGAGTGATGCTATTCTGCCCATATTGCTTCATTGCCTTACTGACAAAATATGCTAACGCTAACCCTTCAAGTAAACCAGACTTGAAAAACCAAAGTTAGGTATACCAAAACTACTTTTATTATAAGGTTACAGTAATGGAATCTTGCAAGTCTGAAAATGGCTTTCCCCTCCCTTCCTTTTATCCTAAATAGAATTAGGGAGGGTCAAGTCTTGAGATATTTTCCCATTTTCTTGCTGTAATAAGTTGTTTGGCTCACAAATTATTTTTTTTCCTCTCATTGAGTTGCTCAGCTAACTTAACACTGATTTGCCTATTTTGCCTTCATTGTTTCCTAGTCGAATTACGTGCTATGTGACAATATTCCAGAATATTTCCAATCTGAGAGATATTTTCTACAAAGAAATGAGTAAGGTAAATATGCAGTGGTGGAAAACATACCGCTTATTAAGAAAAGACTCCTGGTGTCTTTTTCCCACCCTGGGTCGCTCAGAATTCTGCAGTTGGCTGGAGAATTCTGGGAGCTGAAATCCACACATCCTCCAGGCTGCCAAGGTTGAGAAATGCCACATTAGATTATGCGTGTGGAAACCCAGCAAATGTGAAAGCAACTGTTGCTATTTAAGTGGCCAGAAACCAGGACAGAGCCAGCTGTAGACCAAATAGTATCCTTATCAATTGGTGAGAAGTTTGATTAGCTTGACTTGTGTTTTTTTTAAAAAAAAATCACCACTAAGGCGTCATTTATCCTGTGCCAAAAACATGAGATGTGAGATCTGATAAATGAGACCTGATAAACGAAACCTTCCTCATTTATTAGCAGGAAGATTCAAATCCAGGAAGCCCCCACTGGCACTTGCACAACATCTGCCCAACAATTTTAACATTGATTCTCAATGGAAAGCCAAATGAATCGCTGAACACCCAATCATAGGATGTCCTCAGGGTCACTTGAGTAGTGCAAATGGGTGTGGAGCCTTCTTGGAACTGTTGAAAGGACTGTGTTGTAGACCGGAGGTAGATGATGTCATATCCCCTGCCCCCCGTTGAGAGAGGGCTGTTCAATTTTGACATAGGTGGCCTAGGCAGCATCTCTTTGCCCTGTCTCCCAAGATCTTTCTCACATACCATTACACTCTGACCCATGAAGATTCTCAAAGCAGAAATGCTAGATCTACCAATCAAAAGAAACTAGGCAACTCTTCCACATTTCAAACAGATTCAGACAACAGTGTGAAAGCACAGCAGGGTTACAGCTGGGTGATAACATCCTAGGGATCACCACCAGCACCCCATAAATAGTGTGCATGGTGTCCAGAAAAACCATGGACTCTTCTTTAGCAATATTGCCCAAGCCTTTTCTTCACATTATTGTATTTTTCTTCTGGGTGGAAATATCTGAGGTTAGCGATGTCCTGCTAAACCCTGTAAAAGTGGAAGGATGTGATTTTTTTTAAATGTAATATTCAGAAATTGAGATTTCAATTGTTCAGCCACATGTACCATTTTCAATGAGGGAAGCAAGAGTCATTACTCAGCCAATGACACCTTCAAATCCTCATCAAGAATAAATTCAGGTAACAGAGTTAATAAGTTGAAAGAGCGATAACCTTAATCATAATAGATAGTGATAACAAAGTTGAAGTTGATGATTATGATGATGTGTCTTTGTGATTGTAGTGTATGAATGGTTTTTCCCCCCTAATTCTTCCTGCTTCTAGCTAAACCATGACTTGTATGATGTAATGAGTAAGCTGGACAACCAACATTCCAATAAAGTCTTCATCATTAAAGGGGTCTCCAGGTAAGTGATTTCCTTTCGGCTTTAGATATGTTAGGAGTCTGAGTAACATCCCAGGAAAGCTGAGAGAGAGAGAGAAATCTCCCTCTCTTTCCAAGTAGCTGTCAAGTGAACTAGCTTGACTTTTTTAAAAATGTAAGTAGCAACCCTAGAGCAGCCAGAGATAAAGCAAACAAACCCAGAAGCCATTTCAGCTTTAGTAAGCTTGGAGAAAGAAAGAAAGAAAGAAAGAAAGAAAGAAAGAAAGAAAGAAAGAAAGAAAGAAAGAAAGAAAGAAAGAAAGAAAGAAAGAAAGAAAGAAAGAAAGAAAGAAAGAAAGAAAGAAAGAAAGACGGAAGGAAGGAAGGAAGGAAGGAAGGAAGGAAGGAAGGAAGGAAGGAAGGAAGGAAGGAAGGAAGGAAGGAAGGAAGGAAGGAAGGAAGGAAGCTTTTGCAATAATTCCAACAGTCTCCAGATCTACAGGTAGCTAATTCTATCACTTCTGAACCATTGTTAATAAAGGTAAAGCCTATTCTGAAGTTCAGTGGCCGCTGAAATAACGAGGTGATTTCAGATAGCTTGAAACTAAAAGTACATTAATAATTCCACAGGCTCTTCTTGAATATAGCAGCACTTCTTCCATATAATTATCTTCAAAGGAGTGTTTTAATTACAGCTAGTACTGAATTTTACCTATTGGCAAATTTAAAAGTGGTCTTGCTGTGTCACTCAGGGAATCGTCTCAGTTTCTGCCATGCATTCTACAGGTGAAAAGGAGTCATGCAATTCAAGGGGCTTTGGGACCAGACAGCTGGCCCCTTGCAAAAGTCATGCTGTTTTCCTCACACACTGTATCATGTATGAGAATGAAGAGAGAGGCGGTTCCTTCCAGCAATTTTGGCATGTGTGTTTCAGGTGAAGCTCATTTATAGTGGCAGGTGCCCAGTTGCAGTA
The DNA here is from genome assembly GCF_964194415.1 of Vipera berus. Taxonomy (NCBI): domain Eukaryota; kingdom Metazoa; phylum Chordata; class Lepidosauria; order Squamata; family Viperidae; genus Vipera; species Vipera berus. The sequence continues at coordinate 136,221,553 of NC_138203.1, forward strand.
TCTGGAACCCCCTATCCATTTTTGCTCACAGTAAGGATCCATTTTTAGTGTAATTATAAGAAAATACTTATAATTTCTACATAAAGCAAGTGTACAGAAATAGATAAACAATGTGTAACAAGGGTTTTTTTTAACATCTAGTGCAGGGCTTTTCAACCTTTTCACCCACTGTACCACTTTTAGGTTATGGCAACATCCAAGTACCACCATTCGCCTAGCTCCAGCCATCTATCGCTCAGGCTTGTGCGGTGCTGCCACCGGTTCAGCTCATTCCCCTCCCCCGCTACCACTTTTCTAGGATGGTCGCGTACCACCTGCCAGGTGACAATGTACCACAGGTGGTACCCATACCACTGGTTGAAAAGCCCTGACCTAGTGGGTAATACAACCTGGAGAAGGGAAAGTTACAGAATTTCTGATGGTTAGACTTCTACCTGAACGAGTTTCAGTACTGTGAAGAATGCAGCATCTTCAGTCATTCCAAGAAGCTGCTTCCCTGAGTTTGCTCATAACGACTGTCCCCAAAAGTAACCTTTAATTTCCAAACTGATTTAGGATGATGTGAGTGGTAGTCTAATACAATCTGAAGGGTGTTGTGAGGTGAGCTTTAATGAGGAGTAGCCTTCAAACCACATGTTCTTCCAGCCATTTCCAACTGAGCCACAAAAATTAATTAAGCCATCCAGTCATTCAGAATTGGCTGTGTTGTTTCCTACTGTTTTAAAGTATGTTAATACTTCAACACTTCTTTTATTTGGCATTTGAAACGCCCGCATATGGCTGTCATTTGGGCATAAATAAGGCTTTGATTCTCAAACGGGTTGAGGCTTTGCAAATCCCCAAATTCATAACCAGAAGTGCAAAGTGAATTCCTGCTGAGGATTGCTGGACTTGTAATCTCAGTACATATGAAGAATGCCTGAGTAGGGCATGCTGAACTAATTAAATGTCAGATTGTTGGAGGTTGCATATTCAAAAATTCTAAGACTAGCTTTTTTTTTCCCTCCTCCCAATGCAGCAACAGAGGTTCTTTGGTTATTTCATCCCCAGTAAGGCCAACCAGCAACTCTTTTCTGCCAGCAGGGAATAGCCTAAATGAGGTCCCCACATCTCTCATTGCCACGTCCCCAGATCAAGAAACAGAAACTTTTTCAGCCACCAAGGTGGCATCTACAATTGTATATCATGATGAAGCACAAGAAGAGGTCAAAGAATCGCAAAATGAGGCTGGCCAAGGTGCCGAGTTAGACTCTCAGGCTGTTAGTGGAACAGAAGGCAAAAGCCAAGAGAATCAATCGGAAGAGGTTGAGGTTGTTTCCGGCAGGACCATTGAGGTTGCGGCAGAGAACCTTGCAGTGGAGATTTTATCACAGGCAATGGTTGAAGCTTCTGGCAAAAGGCAAAGCATTTCTAAAGGTTCAGAAGACTCTGCACAGCCCTTCTTGGAAGAAAACATTGAAGCCCATGATACACCTGAAAAAGAGGGTAGTTCTCTGCCCCAGGCAAAGGATGAAATCCCAGCTCTACTGAAACACGGCCTTGAGCATGCCAAAGAGATCCAGGATGAGATGCAGATTGAGAAAGCTAAAGGTGAGGACCACAAAGGGCTGCCTGAGGGGAGCTCTTCTTGCCCTGAAGATGATGATCCCCGAGGTCTTCCCTCTTCAACCAAAGATGAAGGAGACTCAGAAGAGGTCCCATCTGCAACTGATGAATCTGCTCCACCAAATACGGAGACAGATGAGAGTAGCCACAGCGGCAGAGATGGAGAAGATTATAACAGCAGCAGTGAAGGAAGCATGGAAGAAATTGAGATTTCCCCCAAGGGTACCAATGCCCAGGTAAGAGACGAGAAGAAATCTCACCAACCCCTTTTCCAATTGCTAATTAGCCGTAAAAAGCAACTGCTGTAGCTAAAATATTCCAATAGGGTACCTAAAACAAGTTTTGCAACAATGCAAGGATGTTTGTGCTCAGTAGTAATTCAAATGAATAACAATATGATATTTTGCATATTAGACACATCAGTTTGCAGGGGGTGAACAGGTTTGCCGACCCAAAAAAAAAGCCAAGAGGAAAAATTAAATGCCACTGGCTGTCCAGCTCTTTGTTTAGCTACAAAAAGGAGAAGGCCCCTTGTCAGAGCGGGAAAATTGAGACAAAATTATTTTTGCTGTATATGTATCATAAAACTGTCATACAAAACACTTTCTCACAGTTCTTTTGCTCACCATTTAACACCCTATTCTTCTCGCAAGCAGTAGGCCCATCCCCTTTTCTTCCTCTTAGTAGTACATAGCTCAAAAATGTTCCTTGCGTGTCTGATGACATTAACTATTAGTTGGTATAGCTTCCTTGATCATTAAACCATCAACCATTTCCTCTACGTGCCCTCTTAGCTTGACCAAAAGTTTCCTAAACTTCCATAATGGTTTCCTAAGCTACCTCCGTGTTTTTTTTCTAATTAAACAACTGTATTTCCAGCAACATATTTTTGAAAAGTTCCCAACTTTCCCACTCTCCCTTTGACCTGAGGATTTTTATATATGAGACCCACTTAGTACCTCTCTAACCTGGTTTGAAATGGTCTCCTCTGAAATTTAGTTTGTATGTACGACTACACTCCAATTTCATTTTATGTAGACCCTTTAAATGCAAGACGAAATAGCAAAGGTGGCCTTCTAATGGGAATCATAGGAGACCACTCAGTCCACAGTCTTTAGTTGCACCCTTTCTGCCTGACCATCCTGGTTTACTTTTTCAACTTTTTTTCTGGTGGCAGGCTAGCTGTTACTTCTTAACCCTTCAGACAGTCCCGAAGATTAGGGTGAAGGTTCATTCTCCAAGCCTGTCGGTTGGTTTCTGAATGTAACCTCCACATCACAAGACCCATCACAATACCTCCCAAGTCTGCTAATGCTTTATTTTATTTTCAATCAGTTCTTTTCCTGTTGGTTAGGAAAGATCTAGGGGATTCAATTCCCTGGGGTCTTCTCCAGCTGTGTAGGAAATGAGATAGTCAACATGTCCTCTGAAGGACCTTGACGTTTGGGCTGAGTTGGCTTTCCAGCAGAAGTCCAACAAGTTGAAATTTTCTTTTTTCTTCTTCTTCTTTTATTTAGATTACTTTTTTCTTTTTTTCTTCTTTTATTTAGTTTTATTCATTTATAACATAAAATATGAAAATACAAAAGCAAATAGTAGGGAACAATTAAAAAAGGGAAAACAAAAATAGTGTGAAGAAAGCGGGTGGGGTGAGAAAAAACAAAAGACATTGACTTCCAGCTCTCTCTTTTGCAGTAAAATCAGACATTAAAATCAAATCTCAACTTTTTACATTTCTATAGTAGTATGCAGTAGCCATTTCTGTATCGGCACATCGGTCTAATCGGTAAAACCCAAAATCATAATATCATTTTTTTCCACCTCAAGCACAAAGTCCACAAGCGGTTTCCAAGTAGAAACAAAAGTGCTTATGTTCTTGTTCTGTACCAGCCTGCTACCGGCCCTGCAGAAAAGGCAGGGACAACCCCTTTACAAACGGCAAGAGGCTGGAATTACGCCTGCCAAATTTATAGCTACAAAAGCAAACAAGACACGAACCAAGAAACAGGAGCTTTAATAAACACGAACTATCCAAGCGGTTGCCTTCAGCAAACCAGCCCTCCCCACACATTCCCCTTATATAGAGTTCAGGGCGTGGCTTCTCTCTGCCTCCTTCCAAGAAGCCCCATTGCCTTCCTCTGTTTACTCCTAATTGACTGCCTCCTGCGTCGGGCGTCCCTGAACAGGGCCAGCTGTGGGTCATCTTCATCCACGCTGTCAGGCTCACACAGCTGGGTCTCCGTGGTGACCAAGTGGGAGGGGCCTGGCTGAGGGCTCTCATCAGCAAGATCTTCAACCCCCTCAGCAAGGTCTTCAACACCCCCCTCCTCCTCCTCTGAGTCGTCCAACCCAACTGCCGAACCCACAGGCTGACCCTGAATCACAACAGTTCTTTTCTTTTATCAGCACAGTCAATTTGGCCATCTCTGCTAATTCCATCAGTTTTTGTAACCATTCGTCCAAGGTAGGAATCAAGGCATCCTTCCACTTTTGTGCATAGAGCAATCTTGCTGCTGACACCATATATAAAATCAGAATTCCATTTTTTCCCCAGTTCTCTTTCCATTAGGCCCAGAAAGGAAGTTTCTGGTTTAATCTTTATGTTCACTTTAAGAGTTTTCTCCATTAATGTATGAATCCTACTCCAATATTTCTTTGTCTTATCACATGTCCACCATAAAGTCCCTTCTTTACATTTCCAACATTCATTTGAAATACCTTTATACATTCTAGATAACTTATCTTGTGTTAAATAACATCATTTTGTAGAAATTCTCTTTTAGGTTATAATTTAATGTGAATGTTAAGCCTTTTATCCACATATTCTCCCATTGTTCAAACATCACATTATACTCAAAGTTGAAATTTTCCATTGTTTGTACATCTCTCCTCCCTGGAAGTTCTTTCATCAATCCAGGAGGGAAGATTATGAAAATCTTCTGCCTGCCTTGCTGCTTGGTTATTGTTTTCATCCTGGTAAAAGGTAAAGGTAAAGGTTCCCCCGCACATGCATGCTAGTCGTTTCCAATTCTAGGGGCCGGTGCTCATCTCCGTTTCAAAGCCGAAGAGCCAGCGCTTGTCCGAGGACGTCTCCGTGGTCATGTGGCCGGCATGACTAGACGCCAAAGGTGCACGGAACGCTGTTACCTTCCCACCGTAGTGGTCCCTATTTTTCTACTTGCATTTTTATGTGCTTTTGAATTGCTAGGTTGGCAGAAGCTGGGACGAGTAACAGGCGCTCACTCTGTTACGCGGCACTCGGGATTCGACCCGCCAAACTGCCGACCTTCCGATCAACAAGCTAAGCATCCTAACCCACTGAGCCACCGTGTCCCTTTTCATCCTGGTATTCCTACTCAAATCCTCTTAACTGGACCCTTGGTTAAATTCCTGGATCTCTATATGTACTTTCTTCACATACAATGCTGCTCTACAGTGTGCCCTACTCCTTCAATTAAGTTACATCATTTAGTCCCTGCATTTTGCTCATGAGTTTACTCCTACATTTCAGGAATGCTTACAAAATCATCTTTGTCCTTCCACATTAGGATTTCTTGTTTGTTCCCTATATCCCATGTATTGGCATGGAGGCAGTAAAAGCCTTATGTCATACAGTATAACGTGATCTATTTCTTCCTTTTACTTGTCTACTCATTACAGTACTGGATGTCTCCATCTCTGGAGACATCACTCCTAGGTTCATTCCCACTCCTTGGCACTGCATGGTTTTCTGGGGCTTCCTCTGCTACAGGATTCATTTTAAAACCCAAACACATTCAATTTTTCAAGCCAAGCATAGCATTGCCAACACATTCTTGCCAACAGTCATGAAGACAGCTTATCGTTTGCCAGGAGAATCTCACTGCGGAAATACATTCCATGGGCTTGTTGTTGTTGTTCAGCCGCTAAATTGTGTCTGATTTTTTGTGACACACCCCCCCTCCCCTGGATCATAGCACCCTTCTGTCCTCCACTGTCTCCTGGAGTTTGCCCATTCCATGGGATACAAGTGTAATAATAGATAAAATCAGAACACAAGTATGCAACCCACACAATCTCTCTCTCTCTCTCTCTCTCACACACACACACACACACACACAGAAAGAGAGAGAGACAGAGAGACAGAGAGAGACAGAGACAGAGACAGAAACAGAGACAGACAGACAGACAGAGACCAAATTTTTCCTGGAGTTTGTTAGTAGGCTCTGCAAGAGTAGTGATCTACTTTTTCTACTCATCTGATTACGCTCAGTTCTCAAGGCCAGTTTTGCCTGCCAAATTTGCCTTCATGTTTGCCTTCAGCACATGTTTTCAAAAGCCCAGGGCTTGGTGCTTTTGGAAGGCATGACCGACATTTAAAAAGGGATCATCACATTCAGTGAGAAAAACCAGCTAGTTTCCTAAAACAGCAGAGCTTTGCTGTACCAAATCTGCTGATTCAAACAATCATGTCAATCTTTCACATTCGTATTGTCATTTTGATATCTTCAAAAGATATCTCAATAGCCTTCCATTCTTCCATATGGGACTGGTATTTGACCTCTTGGCTGCTGAAGTTCAGAGTTATGTCAGGCCCAAGGCACAAATGAATGGACAGAAAGGGGTGGGGAATAATAAAGAGATAGGTGGTTTCTGGCCATCGGAAAAAGAGTGTGCAGCATTTCTTTCTTTCCTTAATGAGGTTTCTGTAGTCAGAACATGACAAAAGAATATGCTGGAAATGTGGGCAATATGGAGTCATTTTATCATGCCTGGTGGACTCATAAAAACCCAGGAAATTTTGAGTTCAGATTTAAAATCAATATTCAGCTGAAACCAGAACTTTTCTAAAGGACAGACAATTAGAAATGAGTCATAAAACATTGTTTTTGTATACGTTAACTGCAGCAAGACTATTGTTCACACAAAACTGGAAAGACTCTGAAACATATCCACAATGGAGGAATAATTAGTGAAGATGTCAGAACTAGCAGGGATGGCAACATTACCTTGTCTGATCAGGGAAAGGACAATAACCTCATTTATTAGTGACTGGAAACCTCTTATGGACTTTTTGCTGAAGAGGGGGAAAAAGTGAACTTGTACTTTTGATGATTGAAGAGGTTAAACTATGGGACTAAGGAAATTAGGATGTAATCTTAGAGAGAAGAGGTAATATATATACAGATTTATAACTGCTGTTAAGAATATTGAAAGGTACTTCTTTATAATGTTCTCTTCGCTTTTCTTTTTCTTCCTTTTGTACATCCCTTTTAATTATTAAGATAGCCAATTTCTTTTGTATGTCTAGTGTAGCATTTTTATTCATATCATTATTGTATCCTGTCATTTTAAAATCTAGTTTCAGATCAATTTTATCTGGTAAAACTGTGCCTCTTCATAACATCCTTTAAATATAGTCTTTCTATAGAACCAGACACTCTTAAAATTAACTTCTGGATCCATTGTTTAAAAATATTCTCCAATATGTCCAATTTAAACATTTTGTTCTATGCTGTATTAGTAAGCCAAATATAAGTGTTCTTCTCCTTTAATTGAAATCTTTAGTCCCTTCTGATTCCTTCTAGTGTCCACCCTTGCAAGTTTCATCCTGTTTTTTAAAAAGAGGATTCAGAACAAAAGCATTTTCCAATGCCAATGATTCTAAATAATCCCAAATTCTTATTTCAAATGCACCTGGTTCCTTAGTCTGTAACTTTCCAAAATCAAAGTTCTAATCACCCCTTTTCTGTATGTATGTATGTGTATATAAAGATTCCTAATAGTTAAAAAGCTGTTAACAAGCAATTTCCAAAAAACTATTAGAAAAGGAAATATGCAAAGCAAGTGTATTTTGTAGAATGCCAACTGTGGTGTTTTCTACCGCAATATCCCTTTGAATAGTGTGAATTCAAACAGCGCAGTCATGGAATCCTGACAATCTCAACATCCTCCACATACTGGAGATCAAGTATGTGCAGAAGGGGTCTTGCTATATGCAAGTAGGTTTCCCACTGCAAACGTTGGCTTCCAACATAGGAAGTGCAGCTGATGGGAGATGTATCATTGGCTGAAACAGAGTGAGCTGAGTTAGTTAATTCATGTCATTCTCACTCTGTGAGGGAGTGAGCCTATTTCTGCATGCTGATGATGACTAAATTATCAAGGCAATTAATATACACACTGCAGTGTCTCACTCTAACAAGAAATTAAACAGCCAGAATTATAAGAGTCTGAAACAAAAGGATTCTAAATAATTTGGACTGTTCTGTTGGTTTCATTACAGGCATTAGAGTCTTTATTTAGTGAGAAACTCCTATTGTAATAATTTTTCACCTCATCTGTAGGTGAATGTAAAAAGCCACTCTGAACTTTTTTAAAAGGAATTTTTGGAAGTTTCCTAGGAAAGGAATCCCCCACCCCCAGTGATAGTCATCTCTCCTTTCCATTTCCTTCAGGCACAAAGCTGGGATTGCATAAAGACAGGGCTTTTAACTATGATCTGTTGAACTTACTGGCCTGGTTTATAATGGCAATCCATAATGGATAGGTAAAGGTAAAGGTAAAGGTTCCCCCGCACATGCGTGCTAGTCGTTTCCGACTCTAGGGGCCGGTGCTCATCTCCGTTTCATAGCCGAAGAGCCAGCGTTTGTCCGAGGACGTCTCCGTGGTCATGTGGCCGGCATGACTAGACGCCAAAGGCGCACGGAACGCTGTTACCTTCCCACCGGAGTGGTCCCTATTTTTCTACTTGCATTTTTACGTGCTTTCGAACTGCTAGGTGGGCAGAAGCTGGGACAAGTAACAGGCGCTCACTCTGTTACGCGGCACTCGGGATTCAACCCGCCAAACTGCCGACCTTCTGATCGACAAGCTCAGCGTCCTAACCCACTGAGCCACCGCGTCCCTATAATGGATAGGTCCATGCCTATAATGCTATGTCAGAATGACCCTGAGGCATGAGGGGAAGAGATGCTGAAAATGATCAGAAAAAAGAATGGGGGACACCAGGGGCTTAGCCATCAGAGAAAGAAACTTAGAAAGGATCCATCCTAATTGATCAGAATGTTGAAAGTGACAGCGAGAGATTGTACTCAAGACTTACAAGATTCTGTTAATGTAACTTTACAATAAAGAAGAATTATCTCATCTCGTAGTGTTTCCTGTCTAGTTTGCTTGGGAGGCTGACAATACAGCATAGGAAGCCAAAAGCTACCAAGCTACATGGATTAATAGTAGGGGAGACCTTCATCAGAATCTTGTTTGTCTGTAAGATGTTGAAAGCTCCTTTCATTTAATTGCAGAAGACTCCTACCACATCACTCCCCAGGGCTAGGAAGATCAGGGATCTGATTCCAGATCTCCCTATACCTAGGCAATATCTGTTTCCCTGTCTCTTAAATTACCACATGTTCTTTTTGCTTCAGATCATTTCTAGTTTTTTCCCAGAAGCTAAAGAAGAAAATGAGAACAAGCTTCCTTTGGGTTTCCTGTTCAAGGTAAGACCCAGCAATCAAAGAGCTGGCTTTTAGGCTTCCCCAGCTAATGAGTCATAAAAACCCAGATAATGAATTAAGGGGAGGGTGTTAATTCCAAGCCTTGCCTGCTGAGACCATTGTTGACTTTCTTTTTTAACTTTAAATATTATTTTCAGCCCTTCCTGTACTATTCAATTAGGAAATGTGATGGATGGCTGAAGAGCTGAGATGCCCATTGTGTGCTGCACTATTATTTTCACATTTTATGTTCCAGGGTCAAGCAACTCAAGCTCATGCTTCGGAAGATGACAATCATCTTCAGTTTGGAGAAGGAGATTTCATACTTGTGATATCAGACATGCAAGCGGAGGTAACACATCTGGGGACTTGCTTTGGCATGACAATTTGAAATACATTTGGCTGTGGGAAGTCAGCTCCCCAGAGAAGGAAACATTAAAAGGGCAGAAAAATATATTTCCTCAAAGGATCTTAAAGAGGCAGGAAAACATGCTCAGTTTTTCTTGATAGCCCCAGGTCTCCCTCCCCCAAGCAGAGACCAGTTCTGTACAAATGCAGATGTAAATCCAGGAAGGTTACAGGCCCCCAGCTGGGAGATTAAGGAGACAAAGACACCTAAAATCTGCAAAAAAGCAGCTCCAAACAAAAGGCTCCAGAGGGTATAAAAACCCACTCCCTACATGTGTTCAGTCCTTTTTTCTGCCAGACCATCTTCCTCTCTGGCTCACCTCTTCAATAAACTACAACCTTCTTCCTAAAGCAGTCTCCAAGTTTATTCCCAGCTTGGATGGAACCATGATGAAGACTTTTCTTCCAACATGGCAAAGGAGTTTCTAACTTAGAGGTGGGCGTCCATTAGTTCTCCCATGTCATACTGACCTTTGACTCCCAGAAGATCCAGCTAACATGATCAAATCCCTCTGCAACCTCCTACGTGGGATTGATAGATATATTTGTGATACTTATCCACTGTAATGTTTCCAACTGCTTCTCAATGCTTATGAGGTTTGGGTATGCTGAGAATTAGTGCCTGGTCCAAAAGCATCCAGTGGTCTTACAGGCCAAATGAAGACTTGGAATTAGGATTTTGCAGACCTAACACAGCATCCATAACTATCTTTTTTTTCTGCCAGTTTGGTGAAACTAAATTCTGAGTACTAAATGCTATTATGGTCTTAGTAAGGTAGTAAATTTATCAACCCTTCTGCCAGGTTCTGCTCAAGATTCATCATAATCTACTATGCCCATTGATTTATCAAAGTCTGACTGGATGTAACTTCTATCTAAAAGATTCTGACAGCCTAATCCACCAGCTACACCCTCTTGAGCCTGAAAGTGTTTTATTTTTAAATCAAAGACTGACAGCCTTGACCCCATAACTCTTGAAAGCAATGAGTGACGACTTGAAATTCACGGTCCATGGGTCACGTGCAACCCTCCAAGGAGTTTTCTGTAGCTTACAACAATGCTTTCTAGACACTGACAGACAGGAGATGCCCATAGGCTTCCTATACAAAACAGCTCTGTCCTCTGGGAATTCTCACCTGTGGAGGGCCAAGCAATGACCTCAAAGGACAGGAGGAAGTGTGCTACCAAAGCAACAATCAGATAAGAGGGGCTTGAGCCCAGGCCAAAACAATAACTTGAGAAAAACATCTCAGAAGTAGATGCACATCTAGACTTGCAAGACTCTATCACTATGGCTGCTACAATAGAAGTAGTCCTGATACAGTATGTAGGACATTGATTTCTTCACCCACCTGATTGGGCTGATATCACCTGCTGATAGATTTTATGGCAAGTGTTACTTCTGAGGTGATGCCTAAGCTTCTGACCAGTGGCAACAGGGAGGCAACTCTTGGTCCAGAAAGATCTCTACTCAGCAACAAGAGAGGAGAAAAAGTGATGCAAGATTTGTGCAGCTCTTGGGAAGACAGATTCCTAGATTATATCACTCAACATATTGGAAAAATATGTAGGATAATATAATAATAGAAAGGGTACAGAGAAGAGCAACAAAGATGATTAGGGGGCTGGAGGCTAAAACATATAGGGAACGGTTGCTGGAATTGGGTATGTGTAGTTTAACGAAGAGAAGAGTGAGGGGTGACATGATAGCAGTGTCCCAATATCTCAGGGGCTGCCACAAAGAAGAGGGAGTCAAGCTATTCTCCAAAGCACCTGAAAGCAGGACAAGAAGCAACGGATGGAAACTAGTCAAGGAGAGAATCAACCTAGAACTAAGGAGAAACTTCCTGACAGTTAGAACAATTAACCAGTGGAACAACCTGCCTCCAGAGGTGGTGAATGCTCCAACACTGGAGGTTTTTAAGAAGAGACTGGATAGCCATTTGCCTGAAATGGTATAGGGCAGGGGTGTCAAACTCAATTTCATTGAGGGCCGCATCAGCATTGCGGTTGCCCTCAGGGGGCCGGGTGGGTATGGCCAGGGTGGGCGTGGCCTACTGGGTGGGCATGGCTAGAGTGCGTATGGCCTACTGGGTGGGCATGGCCAGCTCTACATCGTTCGCATCAAGGGTGCCTATGGGGGCCTGGGCAGGAGTGGGACAGATCTGAGGGTCTCTGGCAGAAGGAGGGTCTCTGGGCCAGGACCAAGGCAGTGGGGGCCGTTCCCTCACTGTTTCCAGGATGGCTTCGCGGGCCACATGAAACCATTTCGCGGGCCGCATCTGGCCCCCGGGCCTTGTGTTTGACATGTCTGGTATAGGGTTTCCTGCCTGAGCAGGGGATTGGACTAGATGACCTCCAAGGTCCCTTCCAACTTTATTGGAAGTTGATCAGAGTGTGCAAGTGGATATTATAAACTTATTATTATTATTATTATTATTATTATTATTATTATTATTATTATTATTATTATTAATATTATTATTAATATTATTATTAAAAATATGATATTGGGAAAAATACAGTGTGTATCAACCCAGTAAGAAAAGAAAATTAAAAACTGGGGCCAGCTATGAAATAACAGTCTTGGTATTTTTTTAAATGTATTTAATATGTATGTCTTTAATAGTAATACCATTTGCCAGTAAGTCATAATTTTGTACATTTTAAATGTACAAAAAGGTTTCAGGCTAATGGCCCTTGGGCTAATTAACTAGTCCTCTTGCACACCTATGGTAATTTTGAATCCGGAACCCCCGACCTAGGAGAGTTCAGGAGGGGCAGCCACTATACCAAACTGCAGAAGAGAGATTAAAGGAAGAGCATTTTCAGTGGGGGAGCTGACTTCTTGGTCCAGTGTTGAGCTCCGCATAGTATGGTGATGTATGCCTTGCCTTCTTCAAGTCTTGAGCCTTGGGCCTTCTCCTCCTTGCAAAGTAGGACCTCGGTTTGACAAAAGATAAGGTGTAATTTGGAATCGCCTGTTCTGCAGCTGTTCTTGCTGAAAATGCCATGCTGTCTAGAGAGAGTACAGAACTGCTATTGCTGTTGCCATTAGATTTTAAGTTTATTTACTTCTCTCTCTTTGTATGTTTGTGTCTGATATGACCACAGCCCTCCATTAATCATTAACTCTCCCTTTAGCAGAAGCAACGCTGAGCAGTCCTTTCCTATAAAGTAGCTGTGTGTGTGTGTGTGTGTGTGTGTGTGTGTGTGTGTGTGTATAGGTTACGGCACCACGTTAGAAACTGGGAGACCATAAATTATAGTCCCACTATAGATACAAAGACAGCCAGGTGATTTGGGGCCAGTCTCTCAATCTCAGCCCTTGAAAGGAAGCAAGGGCAAGCCACTTCCAAATGTTGCCAAGAAAACTGCAGGGACTAGTCAACCCTTATAAACATTGCACTGTTAGCATAATGATTACTATCACTTGTAATGTCGTACATTTAGCATCTTTGAAGACTTGTTTTCTATGCATAAGGATTCAAGTCACCTCTCCAAATGTCTAAATTATAACAAATAGGATTGTGCTTATGGAAAAGCTCTGACTGAAGTTTGTTTGCTTGTTTTGTTTTTCTAGGAAAAAGGATTTTGGATGGGAGTAAAAGAAAGTGACTGGAAGGAGAACCAAGACATGCTACAAAAAGGCATTTTCCCCCAAGTCCTCATCAGAGCTGTCCCTCTGAAATGAGTTCAAAGGCTGAGGCAGCAACGGAATGAAGGAAGAAAAAGTTGCATTTTCCAAAAATCTAGTTTTCTGTAATTAGTAAATATTTCTTTTCCTTCAGGCCAGCTGCCCCATGTCAATATAATACTATGCAGGTGGCAGTATTTATGATATATGAATATTTGAATAATACGAATTCCATGTATTATAAGTCAGACACTGGCAGTCTTTGCAAGAAATTTATCCTTCCGAACCCTCTACCTCAGAAGTACTTTTCTAAAATGGAACATCACCATAAAGAGTCCTATTATAGAATAGCTGGTTGCAGGATACGGTTGAAACCTTTGGCCGATTTATCCACCCTGTCTCCTCAGAGAAGTCCTCCATTCAGGCTAGTTGCAATTTCATTGCATTCATCTCTACTGCACGGGTGTCAAACTCAATCGCGTCACGTGACATATTGTGACGTATCGCGACGATTTTTCCCTTTGGCGGAAACGTGACGCATCCAGCCCACGGGCCGCCAGTTTGACACCCCTGATCCACTGGAAAGTAATACAATTAATAACTGCAGTTCAATCCTGCTATTGTAGAACAAGTTAGATGATTATTCAGAGAGTGGGAAAAGTAAGAAAGATGATTAACTTCTGTGTTGTAAAGAGGAGAGGGAGGAGAAACTTAGGGAAACTTCACATGATGATATGATCACTTTGGATAGGGAAAATCACACATTAAAGTTCATATATAAAACATATTGCACAGAAAAAATATATATACTGTATATAAGGGAAAAGACTCCTTCCCCAAAATGTAACTCTGTGTGCGCTGGGACTTTTCTCCCGTTTATGAGGAATCACTTAATTATGCTGTTTATCTGTTTATAGTTTGAAGCAGTTACTTCTTCTCTTTATATATATATCCAATTGGGCTGGCATTAAGGAATAAAACAGAGGATGTTTATAAAATCCTTTTGAATCCTGGAACTCCCCTGCTCAATTGCTTGTGAACCCTGTTTTTCCAAGATTGCCCATTTTGTCATGTCGTCAAGCACACAATATTCTGTCTTCTCTTATTTTAGACCATAGTTTTAACCAGAAATGTCTGCTTTGGAGCACCTACAAATGAGGCATTAGGATTATGGCTGTCATCTGTTGCTTGCTTGAAACATTTTATTATGATCATGGGTAGTAATCACCGATCGACTTGTCTCCTCCACCTTGATCCCTTGGATACCTTTCGAGAGGTATTGCAAATACATCTGTACCTGTAGTAGTTAATACAAACGTAGTTCTTTTCTGCCTAACATATAATAAAATATGCCTGCTTTTCATATTCAAACACCTGCATCTGATTCCTTCAACCTGGTGCTCTATTATATCTTTGGAGGTGTAATTGCTTGCTGACTTGAGGAGAAGATGCTGATTTGGGGAAGATGGATCTCATGAGCCAGCAGTGTGCTGCAGCTGCCAAAGAAGCCAACACAGTGCTAGGCTGCATTAACAGAGGGATAGAATCAAGATCACGTGAAGAACTAATAGCACTTTACAATGCCTTAGTAAGGCCACACCTGGAATACTGCATCCAGTTTTGGTCACCACGATGTAAAAAAGATGTTGAGACTCTAGAAAGGGTAAAGAGAAGGGCAACAAAGATGATTGGGGGACTGGAGGCTAAAAAATATAGGGAACGGTTGCTGGAATTGGGTATGTGTAGTTTAATAAAGAGAAGGATGAGGGGGGACATGATAGCAGTGTTCCAATATCTCAGGGGCTGCCACAAAGAAGAGGGAGTCAAGCTATTCTCCAAAGCACCTGAAGGCAGGACAAGAAGCAATGGATGGAAACTAGTCAAGGAGAGAATCAACCTAGAACTAAGGAGAAACTTCCTGACAGTTAGAACAATTAACCAGTGGAACAACCTGCCTCCAGAAGCTGTGAATGCTCCAACACTGGAAGTTTTTAAGAGGAGACTGGACAGCCATTTGCCTGAAATGGTATAGGGTTTCCTGCCTGAGCAGGGGGTTGGACTAGATGACCTCCAAGGTCCCTTCCAACTTTATTATTATTATTATTATTATTATTATTATTATTATTATTATTATTATTATTATTATTATTATTATTATTATTATTAACATTGAGAAGCATTTTCTGTGCAGAGCTGCTGAACGGTCCCCAAAACATTAGTAGCTCACTACTTTGTATGTCCTGCTGATCACAAATGACATAACTCCAGAAAAAAATGGTGGTTTGGGGCTACATAAGCTGTTCTGGCTTGCAGGAATCTTCTATCCTTCCCCCCCCCGCACCCCCATCTTTAATTTTGGCCACCTCAACAGCTTTGAATAAAGTGGCTCCGGCTGAACCAAACTGTCCGGCATTATTAGTAAGTGACGTAAGAACATTATGGGCCTTGTCTCTCTCATCGGCATTACAAAGAGTTAAGGAATAAGCACTCTGATGACTTGGCTGTTTATTATCAAGGTAGTGAAACTGGAAAGGTGAGATGGGCAGGGGAACGCCTTAGCCTACTCACTAGAAAGCTAGGAAGCAGCTACAGGAAGAAACTAGAGTGAGAAGAAATATCCATGCTAGCTGGAGCCGGGCAAGAAATTCAACAAATTTGTCAAGCCAATATTATTTTCCCACCATCCGGGATTGCTCCAATCAGGTAAGAACTGATTAGGGAACAATTTAGCCCCAGGATTAATAGAAAAAAAATTATTTCTGCATCTGGGATAATGTAAATGCTCTGAATTATGTTTACACATAAATTGAACTAGTGCTGTTCCCGAGCATGCTCTCCGGCACACTAACAGGAATGTAAAATACATGCATCACTGGCTTCATACAGTGTGCTGGTTATCCACCATCCCCAGTCTTGTTCTTGTCTGCAGTGTTGTTGTTTTTTTTACTGAGATTCCCATAAGGTCACTTAATGTTTCTTAAATGTTGCCATATACTTTTGATGAAAAGCGGGTGAACATAAAGCTTTGAAACCTGCAAAGGTGAAGGCATTGATGCAAAACTTTTCTCTTTTGTTCTAATTGCTTTTTGATATGGTGGGGTAGTGATAGGGGAATATAAAAACAAATCAAGTGATTTAGTCCTTTGCTATCAAATTCAATATTTATAATTGCATAATTTTCAAATCTGGCATCCATCAATGGGGATCATTTTTATTTCATGAATTAATGAGAAATATAAATAAGAAGTTGGAAATGTAAGAAGAATTACTAAGAATGTTTCATACTATGGAACTGATTTCACTTTTGCTTAAAAAACAACCTAGATATGTGAGGATATTTTTAATATGCAGCACACTTGGAATACTGCATGCAGTTTTGGTCACCATAATGTAAAAAAGATGTTCAGACTCTGTACAGAGAAGAGCAACAAAGATGATTAGGGGACTGGAGACTAAAACATATAAGGAACGGCTGCTGGAATTGGGTATGTCTAGTTTAATGAAGAAAAGGACGAGGGGGAAACATGATAGCAGTGTTCCAATATCTCAGGGGCTGCCACAAATAAGAGGGAGTCAAGCTATTCTCCAAAGTGCCCAAAGGCAGGACAAGAAGCAGTGGATGGAAACTAACCAAGGAGAGAAGCAACCTAGAACTAAGGAGAAACTTCCTGACAGAACAATTAATCAGTGGAACAACCTGCCTCCAGAAGCAGTGAATGCTCTAACACTGGAAGTTTTTAAGAAGAGACTGAACAGCCATTTGTCCAAAATCGTATAGGGTTTCCTGCCTGAGCAGGGGGTTGGACTAGATGACCTCCAAGGTCCCTTCCAACTTTTTTATTATTATTATTATTATTATTATTATTATTATTATTATTATTATTATTATTATTATTATTATTATTATTATTATTATTACTGTTGTTGTTATTATTATTATTATTATTATTATTATTATTATTATTATTATTATTATTATTATTATTATTATTATTACTACTACTACTACTACTACTACTACTACTACATCATCGGTCATTTTAGACCAATCCCTCCATCTCCAGTTGAGTGATAAAAGAGTGCTGATCAATTATGCAAGGATATGATATCATGGATGCAGGGGAAAATTTTTTTCTCAAGCTTATAGCATTGTATCTCCAGAACTGAAATCCTGCACTCCTTACTAGTAACCATGCTACTATATATGCACAATTTTGTAAGATGCAGTTGCAACATTGTCTTCCTATCCACCAACATATTTTTAAAAAATCCTTTTCTTCAAAAACTACTTTGAGAGAACAATTGGAAACAAAGGAAGAGGAATAAGAAGTGATAAGTATTTTGGAGAGGAAAGGAGACAATTTATTAGTTAGTTGTAATTAATTGATATAGCCATGATACTCAGTGGTAAAGGGTGCAACGTTCCTAGCTCTATTAAAAAAAAAATAACAAGGAACCAATGAGCAAATCTGCTCATCTACACAACAGGCCCTTTGATAAGATGTTTAGCTGACATATATGCCACCACTTTGCACATCTGGCTAGAGAGCAGTAGATAGGGAGCAATTTTTACACTGCAGATGGTGCTTGCTTTCCTTGGCTAATAGGCTAATAGGGTAGTTTCCTGTTCTTTTTTAATTATTAATATCTTTCATATTTCACTCCTGGACAACTTAAGCAGAAAAACCAAATGCTGCAATAAACATATATTTCATTAGTTTGGGTTTTTTCCAAAATTGTGTTAAGGCTACCAGAATTGCCCCCCCCCAAAAAAAAAATGGAAAACGTTCAGATGAATACATGTGGTTTGCATATATCAGTGATTTACTGAACTAGTCAAATAATGCTGTTCAAATTTTTCTCAGTGGATTGTGCTATTTGTCCATGCAGAATCTGGGTTCATGCAGTAGTTCAAAACCAACATTTGGAAACAAGCATATAACAAAATCATCCTCATCCTCATCAATGGAATTCAATAATTCAAACCAGGCTTGAAGTTTTGGAAGAGATACATGTGAGGGAAAGGCCAGCTTTAAAAATCTGTTTTATAAACTTTCTTGAAGGTCTTGGACCAAACTCATAAAAACAAAATCACACAAAGGTACTCCCACAATTCAGAAAACTCTGTTGCTTTTCCTCCCAACCAGCATTACCACATACCTTGACAGTGACCTAAAGGTCTTAAAATATGGGAGTGCTTCGCATGCAATTTGGAACTTCTGAATAAAAGGTGGAATATAAATCTTATAAGTAATGACTAAAGTGTTTAGATGGATGGATGATTCTTTTGTTAACCTATGGTGCTTCAGAGAAGGCTTTTATTCTATAATGGCTCTACTTGGACGATGAAATTCCACACACGCAAAAAATGATCATCTTCCATGTGTAATGTTCTGTATTTCCACACTGACTTTTCTATCTTTCCCCCCTCTCAACACATGCTCTCACACACACAATGTGTGAAAGAACAAAAGATGGAATACGCTAGTTGTGAGATGAGGTAATGGTTGGTGTAATGTATTGGGCTTGCTTTATTAAGAGAACACCATGTGGTAATTGCTGGAAGGCTGTTTGAGCAGGGAAGCTACCTAACGGCTCCCAGCTCCTCAGACAACCCGTCTCCAGCACTGCTATTGGTTGCCCTAGGACGGCAATAGGTTGCTTCAAACCTATTGGCCACCGCCTGGGGGCCAGGGTATAAATTGCTGCATCTGCAGCCCTGTTGTCCAGTTCAGATCCTGCAAGCAATCAACCATGATGTTTGCTGAACTCACTCGCCTCGTCTTCATTCCTGCACAACGAACACAACAGTTGGAGTCATTTGTCTGCAAGGATCTCAGAAAGAATTAAGTCCGCAAACCATAATTAGTACTTTGAAACAGACAAATCCAAATTGGTAAACAGTACTGTGGACACAAAGGGATGCTATGTGTTCATATTTTCTGTTCCTGTTGGCATTTGGGAAGCTGCTTGGTAGGTCAGTTAGAATTTCCAATTAACAGTAAACACCTCATGTTAATCTAGTGTAGGGATAACAAAGCAGTGGAAACTCAAAATTTAGTGAAAAGAAGGAGCTGTTTCAAGAGATAGACTGGGATGTGTTATTAAATTGAGGTCAAGGGACCATCCCTTGCATCTTAATTTACAACTGGAGCAGCATGCTTGTTGTCTCTTAAGACACAAAGCTCTCCAGACTGCCTTGTTTTTGTTTTTTGTTTTTTGAGTGTGTGTGCCTTCAGTCAGTGTTGACTCCTGGCAATTACCTAGATAAGTCCCTGCAGTTTTCTTGGCAAGATTTCAGAAGTGACTTGCCACTGCCTCTTTCCTAGGACTGATAGAGAGAGAGACGAATCAATGTCTCCTGGTTTCCAGCCTGGTGCATTAAATATTATACCAAAATATCTCTCTCTTGTTTTCTTACCAATTGCCTACACAGGATATCCCAAGAATGATATTCAAAAGGTGACTGGTCCAGAAGCTTAACAGGAGGGGACAATGGTAGGACTTATAGTGTTCTGTATGCACCTGTCCGGCCTCATGATTGGCTAATCCGGCCGGCGGGAATTCCTGGACACCGGGTTGGGTGTCTGAGGCAAGGCGGGAGATTGCAGCCAGGGGGTTGGCTAGCGTCCGGCAGTTGCCGGACATATAAGGGTTACCGGGGCATGCGAGGTCAGTTCGGCCACGTGTATGGGAATAAACAAAATAACCCCATACCAGTCTCTGAGTCATCTGTCGCAGCGCCGAACACAACAGTGGCGACGAAGGTGAGATCACGGCAGAACAGCAGAGAAAAGGATGCGTGAGCGGAAAAGCGTGCGGAGCAGGAAATTCAAAGAGCCGTCAGCAGCAAAACAAGTCTTCAGCCCAGTGGCACAGATTCGCGGACAGGGAAGCAAGAATGGCACAGGTCGGCTCAGTGAGAGAATTCGACCCAAGACACCCAGAAGGCAGAGCGGAATTACACACAAATTGACAAAGAGGCGTTAGCAATCGTGGCAGGTGTAAAGAAATTCCACGATTATCTATATGGTAGGAATTTCACAATATTCACTGACCACAAACCACTCTTAGGACTATTCACAACTGACAGACAAACCCCACAAATAATGTCCTCAAGGATGCTGAGATGGTCAATATTCCTATCAGCATATACGTTCTCCATCAAATACAGACCTGGGAAAGAAATGGGCCACACGGATGCATTAAGCAGGCTACCTCTACCAGACACAGACACAGACCCAGCATCCGTGGGACAAATTCTCACAATACAGGAACTCCCAGAATGCCCACTAACAGCCAAAGACATCGCCAACACCACCAGCAAGGATCCAGTACAAAGCAGAGTAGCATCATGGGTCCAAGAGGGGTGGAAAAGGGAAAACCCAGGACCACAATTCCAGCCGTATTTCAGGAGAAGGGACGAGATGTCATCACACTTAGGTTGCCTATTATGGGGAAACAGGGTGATAGTGCCAGAGAAATTAAGAGAGAAGGTCGTCTGTGAACTACACGAAGGGCACCAGGGAATAGTGCGCATGAAAGCCCTGGCCAGGAGCTACCTCTGGTGGCCAGGATTAGACAAGGCTATTGAGGAGAGGGTAGCAGGGTGCTACCAATGCCAGAGGTCAAGGCCAGAACAAGCCCACGCACCAGTACACAGGTGGGAGGCAACACACAACCCCTGGTCCCGAATACACATAGATTACGCAGGGCCTTTCCAGGGTCAGACATTCTTAGTAGTGGTTGACAGCTATTCCCGGTGGTTAGAGGTGGTGCCTGTTAAGAGCATGACGTCAGCAAAGACAATACAGGTCCTGAGGGGACTCTTTGCCACTCATGGGTTACCTGACGTAATTGTATCTGACAATGGCCCTCAATTCACCTCTGCTGAATTTCAGGACTTCCTCAAGGCCAACTGGATTAGGATGGATTCCATCCCTCCAGCAATGGATTAGCAGAGAGGAACGTGAGATCAACCAAGGATGCACTGTGCAGGATTATTGTAGGGGACTGGCACCAAAGATTGGCTCAGTTTTTGCTGGCACAACACACAACACCGTGCACGGCAACGGGAAAAAGCCCAGCAGAAATGAAGTGGGGCAGGAGACTGACAACCAAATTAGATAGGCTCCACTCAGATAGGGTAACAGCTGAAACAGAACAGGACTGCACAGCCAGATCATTGAACATTGGAGACTTAGTGTGGGCCAGGAACTACGGCCAAGGGGACAAGTGGACACAGGGAGTGGTTGTAGACAAGCTGGGGCCACTATCTTACATCATAGAGGGGGAAGGGGAACGCCAGGTCAGGAGACACATTGACCAACTCAGGAAAAGGGCCCCAGAGAATACCGCATCGGCATCCAACAACAGCAAAGTTACACACACTACGAACCACTCCCACTTCCAACTACATCACCTCGACCTAACTCAATGGGCAGTGCCAGGCCAACAGAGGCCGGAGCACCAAGGACTACAACAAGGGGGCCAGAGTCCCCAGAGCCAGTCACAGAGACAGTGCCAAGAGATCTCACAGGAACCTCACAGCCAGCGGGTCACCTGCAGATGGGGGAGCAGGCAGGGCCAACAAGGCCAGTCCAGGGGAGGGAGACTAGGCCTGACAGTCCACCAGGGAGATACCCTGCCAGAGAACACAGACCTCCGGCATACCTAAGGGATTATGTAAGGAAATGAATCAGGGGAGTAAGACAAACAGGGTATAGATTAATTCACAATTGGGGGGGAGGGGTGTTCTGTATGCACCTGTCCAGCCTTGTGATTGGCTAATCCGGCCGGCGGGAGTTCCTGGACACTGGGTTGGGTGTCTGAGGCAAGGCGGGAGATTGCAGCCAGGGGGTTGGCTAGCGTCCGGCAGTTGCCGGACATATAAGGGTTACTGGGGCATGCGAGGTCAGTTCGGCCACATGTATGGGAATAAACAGAATAACCCCATACCAGTCTCCAGGTCATCTGTCGCAGCGCTGAACACAACATATAGGGAGTACAGTCTCATCTAGTCTTGAGTAGCAGAACCTTGTCCTAGCTCTGGGAGTGGCAGATTGCTCTGCTTCTAGATTAAACTATAATTTCACAATCACCATCACAAAGAAAGATAGGCAGGGTGGGAGGGTGACTGTTTCCAAACATAATTTGTCTTCCGTGTTTTTCTGTTCTTAATACAGAATGGTGGTAAGAACACTTAGTAGCATCAACCTTTGAGTAGCAGAGCTACTCCAGATGTTTGTAATCCAGCAGCCCAAAGGGAATGGCAGCTGGCATATTGTTCTTCATTGATAAAATATGTGACATATTTTTTCCAGACAGTCTGAAATCCAATAGGACTGTACAATAGTATCTCTAATTCCTCAAAAGACGTGCAACTCTGCCTAGGGGTGGCTTAATGCCACACAGAGAACACATTTATTTCCCAAACTATATGTCCAAATTAACTACATATAAATATACATACCCATCATGTTATTACTTTTTGGGGTAAGCAGCATTATGCAGAAAAGAAGAAAGAAATAGTATGTCAGAAAATACAAGAAATATAACAATATCTACTTACAATAACCATTCATTCTGACTTTTCATATTTTTCTGTCCCTAAAATCACCCCCACTTTCACCATCCCCACACATTTACATTTTGCATTTTGTTCTTTTTTTCCAGTATCCATTTTTTTGGCATTGCCCAATAACCTATCCAGCACTCTATTTAGTAATAACTGCCTGTTAGTCTGCTTTTCAAAGCGTACAGTATTGTTATATAATTGCACGCTGTCCAGTTACATGATTGTACAGCTTAAAACTACACCAATGAGAATTGTTTTGAGGAATGCTAAGGGCATCACTTTAGGTTAAATATAAGGATAAGAATAAAGGGAAATTAATATATAAACAAAAATGAATAAGGAGTTTAAATTTGCACCGCAGTTTTTCTCAGACCAGAGTGTAATTTACTAAGTGAGAGGGGTTGTATTTGCAATAGTATAACTTAAAGATGGCTCAAAGATGACAATCTTGCATGCAAAAAGCAACTAGTAATGTCCTGAGTTTGGAAAGAAGGGCCTGAAGATTGAATAAGCATAATATACACTGGTAAGTTCAGATACCATGATGGCACCATGGTATCACTAATTTTGTCACTTGGTCAAAGAATGCAAGAAGATTTGTCTGGCATGATCTGTTTTTGACAAACTCATGTTGACTTTTAGTGATGACTTTGTTTGCATCAAGGTGTTCACTGATTTGTTGTTTCATTATCTTTTCCAGAATCTTCCCAGGTATTGAGGTCAGGCTGATAGGTCTGTAGTTTCCTGGATCTATTTTTTTCCCCTTTTTTGAAGATGGGAACTACATCAGCTCTCTTCCAGTCCTCTGGTAGTTCCCCAGTGCTCCAGGATCTTTGAAAAATATAGTTCAGTGGTTCTGAGATCACGTCTGCCAGTTCCTTGAGAACTTTGGGGTATAATCCATCTGGTCCTGGTGATTTGAACTCGTCTAGGCTGGACAGGTGCTCACTTACCATTTTCTTGCCTATCTTAACTTGTGTTTCTATTCTGTTTTTTATGGCACTGGTTTTGGTAGGTTGGACTGTTTTTTCCCTTTGTGTAAAGACAGATGCAAAAAATGAGTTAAATAGTTCTGCTTTCTCCCTGTTGCTTGTCACCTTCTTGCCACTTTCCCCCACTAATGGACCAATCATTTCCTTAACTTTTTTCTTGTTTCTTATATGTTGAAAGAAGCTTTTTTTGTTATTTTTGACTTTGGTCGCAAGCCTTAGTTCATTTTGAGCCTTAGCTTCCCTCACTTCATCTTTGCAGGCACGGGCTGTTTGCTGATATTCTGCCTTAGTTATGTGCCCTCTTTCCACTTCTTATACTTGTCCTTTTTATCTTTCAGTTTATCAGAGAGTTCTTTATGCAGCCATGCTGGTTTCTTTTGAAAGCTGTTATTTTTCTTCTTTGTTGGTATTGTGCTAGACTGGGCCTTTATTATCTCACTTTTCAAAATTTCCCAAGATTCTTGAGTTGTTTTCCACTTTAGGATTCTCATCCATGGAATTCTTCCCAAGGTCTCTCTAAGTCAGACATGTCAAACACAAGGCCCGGGGGCCGGATCTGGCTCGCGAAGTGGTTTCATGTGGCCCGCGAAGCCATCTTGGAAACAGTGAGGGAACAGCCCCCACTGCCTTGGCCCTGGCCCAGAGACCTTCCTTCTGTCAGAGACCCTCAGATCTGTCCCACTCCTGCCCAGGCCCCCATAGGCACCCTTGATGAGAACAATGTAGAGCTGGCCATGCCTACCCAGTAGGCCATATGCACTCTAGCCACGCCCACCCAGTAGGCCACGCCCACCCTGGCAATACCCACCTGGCCCCCTGAGGGCAACTGCAATGCTGATGCGGCCCTCAATAAAATTGAGTTTGGCACCCCTGCTCTAAGTTTATTGAAATTAGCTCTGTTAAAGTCCAAGACTCTAGTTTGGCTGTGTTCTATTGCTTGTGCTTCCAGAATGTTGAATTCCAATATTGCATGATCACTTTCCCCCAAGGTTCCTGTGGCTTTGACACTTTCTATCATTTCATCTCTGTTAGTGAGAATTAAATCCAATATGGCTAATCCCCTAGTTCCCTTCTCTACTTTTTGGGAGAGAAAGTTGTCTGCTAGGTTTGTCAGGAATCTGTTTGATCTTCCACTTGGTGCAGAGTTTGTCTCCCAGTTGATATCAGGGTAATTAAAGTCCCCCATTAGTATTGTGATGTGCTTCCTACATACCTTAGTTAGCTGACTAGCAAAAAGTTCATCTATTTCCTCTGCTTGGTTGGGCGGCCTATAGTATACACCTATGGCAATGTCATTTTTCCCCCTTTTATATTGACCGAAATGCATTCAAGTTTACAGTTTTCATCACTGTTGTGCTCTATTTCTGTAGAAATAAAGTTATTTCTTATATATAGAGCAACTCCAACTCCTCTTTTGTTTAGTCTGTTTCTTTTAAATAGTTTAAATCCCTCTAGCTGTGTGTTCCATTTGTGGGTTTCATCCCACCATGTTTCCGTAATGGCAACAATATCATATCCGCCCTCATTTACCTGAATTTCTAGTTCACCCTGCTTACTGTTCATACTCTGTGCATTGGTGTATAGACATTTGAGTCCTTTATGACTGACCCTGTGTTTACTTGCTACATAACTTGTGTGGTGCCTGACTTCCCCTATTTTCTTAGATTGCCGGGGAAAGTGATGTTCTATATCAATTAACTCACTGTCCCCGTTGTTTAGTTTAAATGTTCCTCCAGAAAAGCTGTGAATTTATTGCCAAGTAACTCAGTCCCTTTCTTGGATGGATGCAGACCATCTCTTTTGTACATTTTTTCATTGGAACAGCTACAGACATCGTGACTAATATAACCAAAGCCTTCTCCTTTACACCACTCCTTTAGCCACATATTAAATTCTGCTATACGCTGGCCTTTTCCATTTTGCTCCTTATACACTGGTAAAACGTCTGAAAAAGTAATCCTACAGCCTATTCTGCTAAGTTCTTGCCCCTAGCTCTAGAAATCATTCTGCACAGAGAGTACATCTTTTTGGGACAGATCGTTAGTGCCAAGATGTACAATAGCCTCCACATCACACATCACAGTCCTTGCTGGCATTCTTGATTATTTTAGAAATACGCTTCTTGTCCCTACTGGCAGTAGCACCTGGAAGACACCTGACCTCTTTCGAACCCTCTGTGTCCTTGCCTAAATTTACATCCCTTATAATTGAATCACCAACCAGAAGGTGGCTTCTCTTTTTGGATGTCTTTCTGTTCTTGCATGACTGGTGTGTAATACCAGATTCGCACTTCTTCCTGTCGAAAACAAGTTTTTCATCTTGGACCACGATCCCCTGCTTATTTGAGTTATTATCACAGATACCTTTACCTGTCTCCTTAATGTCCCTATTAAGGTCAGAAAGGACACTGTATCTGTTGTGCAGGGACACAGTGAAAGCTTTGTGTTTATGGTTCACAGATCTCACCCTGCCAGATCCCACGGTTGTCCACACTGCCCTTCTCCTGCAGGATCTTTGTGGTAGAGGGGGCTGATAGCACGGAGGCTCAATAGGGTAGAAGGGCTGAACTGGACATCTAATTTCTGCCTGAAGACCACAGATTACAGACCCTAGATAAATAACCTGTCCTTGTAGACTAGTGATTTGTTTTTGGTTTTTTTATTAAAGAGTTTTACAAAAAAAAATTTTACAATACATATCCCCAAAACCCACCCACCCCAAAACAACCCCCTCCCCCCCCGCTTCCCAGAGCTAAATACAGGGTTATAGATATAATAATCATATTCTAACTAAAAATTATCCATAATATAAAATTAACCAAATTGATAATGTGCTTTAACTCCCCTTTAACATAGATACATACAAAGTACTAACACTAAAATTAATAACAATATCCCTCTAAAATCTACTCATAAGCTAAATGGAACTTTTTAGTCCCATATTTATTCTGAATATAATCTATCCATCTCCTCCAAACTGAAATATATCTTTCTTGTGAATGATCCTTCAAATAAGCAGAAATCTTAGACATTTCTGCAAGATTCGATACTTTAAACACCCATTCTTCTATGGTAGGCAAACTATCCTTCTTCCAGTATTGTCCCACCAGTAACCGTGCTGCTGGTATCAAATTCAACATCAAGTTGGTTTCTTTAACATCACAATCTACAACAATGCCCAATAAAACAATTGCGGAGAGAACTTTATCTTTCTCTTAAAAATCTTTTGAATGTTCCACCAAATTTTAACCCAAAAAGCTTTTATATTTCTGCAAGTCCATCACATATGCAAATAGGTGGCTTCTAAACTACCACATCTCCAGCATTTAGACTGTAAGTTAGGATACATGTTAGACAACTTTTTGGGATCCAGATGCCATCTATAAAACATTTTATAAAAATTTCTCTTAAATTTTGAGCCTGAGTAAATTTAACATTTCTAACCCAAATTACCTCCCAAGTATCCAATGGAATTGGTTCCTGGATATTTTGTGCCCACTTTATCATACAATCTTTAACTAATTCCGTTTCCGAATCCAATTCAATTAAAACATTATATATCCTCTTTATATGTGCACAATTTAAATCTCTAATTTGTTTTACTAAATTTTCATCTGTAATTGTGATGCCAACCTTCTGATCCAACTTCCACCTAGCTTTCAATTGGGTATATTGAAACCAAGAGTAACTTATGTTTTCTTGTCTTAACTCATCTAATGATTTAAGTTGCCAATCATTCCCTTCCAATCTAAGTAATTCCTTATAGGAAAACATATCCAAACTCACTCCCATAGATACACCTTCTATCGCGTGTCCAGGAATTCCCCAAATCGGTATTTTATAATTTAACTTATACTAATACTTTTTCCAGACATGTAACAAGGCACTTCTAAGAATATGAGATTTAAAAGCCCTATCCACCTTTTTATCATAAAGCAAATATGCATGCCATCCATATACCAAATCCCAACCCTCAAGGTGAAGTATTCTCTTATTAGTTAAATTAAGTCAATCACTAACCCATGTCAAGACCACCGCATCATAATACAGTTTCAAATTCAGCGCCTTGAGTCCCCCTCTTTCCCTAGCATCTTGTAAAATCTTAAATTTAACTCTTGGTTTTTTCCCCGCCCAAATAAATTTATTAATACCCTTCTGCCATTCATCAAGGTTGGCATCCTTTTTCAATATAGGTATCATTTGAAACAAAAAAAGAAACTTCAGCAGAACATTCATTTTAACAACTGCGATTCTTCCCAATAAAGATAATTGTAATTTTTTCCAATTATTTAAATCCCTTTGTATCTTCAACCATAATGTTTCATAATTATTCTTATAATTTATAATAATTATAATTCTTATAATTCTTATTCTTACATTTGAAGCTGCAATATACACTCCCAAATACTTAACCTTTTTTACTATTTCAAAACCTGTTAATTTAATTAACATTTCCCTTTCACTCATAGATATATTCTTAGATCATATCTTAGTCTTATTACTATTCACCTTAAACCCAGAAACCTTACCATACTGAGTTATAATTTCCATCAAATCTATAACCGATTGTATCGGCTGAGATACTGTCACAACCAAGTCATCAGCAAAAGCTCTCAATCTATAATCATTCTGTTTTATTTTAATTCCCTTTATCATAGAAGACTCTCGAATTTTAATTAATAAAATCTCTAACGTTAAAACAAACAATAATGGTGATAGGGGGCATCCCTGTCTTGTACCTTTTTCAATTTTAAACATCTCTGTTAGCCCCCCATTAATTATAATTTGTGCAGTTTGTTGTTGATATATAGCTTTAATAGAATGTAGGAATCCTTCTCCAAAATTCATTTCCTCAACAACTCTCAATAAGAATTGCCAATTCAATTGACTAGTGATTTGTTTACATATAGGACAACTTCTCTTGACAACTTGATTATATGCCTTACAGTAACTTGTAAAATATTTGCTTTTGTTTTATTTTATTAATACTTAATCCTTCATTCCATTTTAAGATTCTTTTAGATTTCCTTGTTCACTGGACTTTAATGCATTATTTATTTCTCAAGGTTTCATGTCCACCCGTTCTCTATGTCATTCAGTTAATAAAACAACAGGGGCTGCACAATCTCACAGGTGATGAAGAATGCCCATGTCATCCTCTAGATCAGGGCTTTTCAACCACTGGTACGGGTACCACCTGTGGTACATTGGCACCTGGCAGGTGGTACGCGACCATCCTAGAAAAGTGGTAGCGGAGGAGGGGAATGAGCTGAACCGGTGGCAGCACTGCACAAGCCTGAGCGAGAGATGGCTGGAGCTGCAGGGCTGTCAGGGCTCAGCGGAAGTGCCAGGATCAGCGCTTCTTCGGGCTGTCAGGGCTCAGCGGAAGCACCAGGATCAACACCAGGCTCCAACTGGAGCTTGGCGCTGATCCTGGCGCTTCTGAGCCAAGAAGAAGCACCGATCAGCTGGAATGTTGCAGCATCTCCAGGCTCTTGTGATTTACATTCAGATGCTTGGCAATTGATTCATATTTATGATGTTCAGTGTCCCAGGGTCGTGTGATCTGACCAAAACCTGCTGCAACCACCCAGCAGACGGGTGGAATAAAAACCAAACACCTCCCCCCCACCCCCACTGCCAATCCTCAAGAGAAATGCTCACAACAATGAAAACCTCGGACAGGAGGAAGAGCGCCGCCGGGTGGGCAGGTAGGTGTCTTGCTCGGCTGTGGCTTGGGGGGCACTTTTTTCAGTGCCATTGTAACTTCAAACAGTCACTAAGCGAACTGTTGTAAGTCGAGGAATACCTGTACGTCATCACTTTTTACCATTTGGGGGGGGTCATCAAGGTTTTGACACCTTGCTAGGCGACTGGTGGTACTCGGATTTTGCCATATCCTAAAAGTGGTACAATGGGTGAAAAGGTTGAAAAGCCCTGCTCTAGATAAAAAGGGATGGCAAATCTTACCAATCTGGAGAGTAAACGGAGGAGTGGTCTTAATAGCAAACAAGGGAACAGCACTAAATACTGATCCAACCCACAGAACCAGTGGCTGCCTTTTTCATGAAGATAAAAAGATCATTGCTGGCTTTCTTCAGCTACAATCAGCAATGGCATAATTAAACTGGCATAATTAAACTTACAGTTTATGGATACAACTTTTGTCTCTTAGTGCTACAGAAATTCTTAAAAAGTCTTCATATTTGAACCTTCTCATCACTTCCACAAACACGGTAGCTTGTGGATGTTGTATTCATTTGGTATATTTAAATCATCCCTTGATCGTATTCTTGTGGTGTTTCATAAAATGAACCAAACAACTAAAATGTAAAACAAAATGGAACATTTTAAGTAATTATGTTAAGTAATACGTAAATGAAGTATTAAAAGGCATACAGCTATTTATTTTTTACAGCATAGCATCGTTTAAAGTTAAACTGTATTTAAAATATCTCAGAAAATAAAAATGGTCTTCCATGCCAAAATGACTATGAAGAATAGACGCATCACAAAGTATTCTGGCTTCATTGTGATTATTGGCGCTGGATAAAATCTCCAAAGGGAAGGAGCATGACCCATGTGCACACACACATTCATCCTCTCTAATATATCATTTAAAAAGTGATGAGTTTTACGACTCAGATTTGGGGGTGCCTTTCAAACATTTGAAATTGGAAATAGTAATAATTAATATGGAGAAATGATTAATGGAGGGCAGCTAATCTTGTCACTCCAGGTTCCATTTCGCATACAATTTCTTTCGAAAGGGTGCTGTTTCAAACTAGTTCCCCTTTCAAGCTTTCCTGTGATGGATTACGAGATGGGTACTTCCAGTGGAGTCTTGTGGTCTTGTTCTTCTCATGACACACCAAGCACAAAGTGTTTCCTATGGCTTTGCAGCAGCAGTCTGATGCTCAATTTTTCCAGTCCTTCTGTTCCTAACTTTTTGCCCTCCTCTCTCCTAGGCCCAGACCAGAAGGTGTGGCTTCTGTGTGCATTTCTACGGCTAGTCTCTAGTCTAGGCCTTTGATGGGGCCTGACAGGGTCCCTCTGCAGATCTGAGTTATTGGGGAGAAAAGGAAACAGGACCAGGAGGTAAGTGAGGCTTCCTCCTTCTACAGTCCCTGCTGCTCTTCTCTGCCTTTACTTGCCACCAAACTGGATCCGACCACCATTGAACCAAAACAGCACTGCAGAGGCCTAGAGACTAGGCTAGGTAGTGTCTTACATGCTTCTGCCCTCCCTGGATCATTTATTATAGGCTGAGTTCAAACAGCACAGTGAACTAGGCAGTGGTTGCATTTGTACAACTGTCTAAGTGTGTATGGCTTAACGCATAAAGCCAATCTAGCCTATGAATTTTATTGTATAGGTTTGGCATGAGCTCAAACAGTGGGCTAAATGTGTAACCTAGTTAAATGTCTGGGATGAACTCAGATATAGTCAACCCACATGCTCCTAGATCCCTTCTATTTAGGGGGTAAAGAAACCTCCAGAATTCAGGTTTCCTCACCCCCTAAATATTCAATTACCCTTTTTCCTGGTTTGTCCTTTATTTTTTTCCAAGAAAGTATGGCCACTGGCCGAGCGGTTTTAAGACATTAACCAGAAGGTTGGTAGTTTGAAAGCAAGTACTGCATGATAAGAGTGAGCTCCCTTTTTTTGCTCCAGCTCCTGGCAGTTTGAAAGCATGCAAATGCCAGTAGATAAATGGATATTATTTGGTGGGAAGATAACAGCGTTCTGGGCCCGTTCGGCATATAGTCATGCTGGCTGCATGACCACGGAAGCATCTTTGGACAACGCTGGCTCCCTTGGCTAAGAAACAGAGATGAGTTGGACATGAGTGGCAGGGGAAACCTTCACCTTTACCTGTTTATTGCACCTGAAACAGCAGTTAGCTTTGAAAGCATGTCATCCTCCTTTGTAGTTAGTTCCCTTTTCCCTGTTGAATATATGGGTGAGCTAACCCAGTAACCCACTCCAAATGTTAAGTCTGGACATACTGTAGATCTCCCACTTGTTTCCTCCTGTTGCAGAATTCTTGGAACAGATGGTGGATTATTATTATTATTATTATCATTGTGGTCATCCTTATCATTCTATGAGTCAACTGCTTTTTGCCATCTATCCCAATCTTCCTCTCTTAGCTTTTCACCTTTTAGCCTTCACCTAAACTAATGACTCCTTGCTGTGGTGTTCCTGGTCTTCTCTCAGAACTGTCCTGCCTCTTAAATTTTTCTACTGGGCAGCTCTCTCCTCTGATCCCATTTTTATCTCTTTTTATACCACTCATTTCTCACAGATTTTTTTTTATGATCTGTGAGTCTTTACATGTTGATATATTTGATTTTCATTTTTGTTTTAGAAATTCTCCTTCCTCCATTCTTTATTAACTCTTTATGATAATCAGCCCCTCGGGTTCTTTGTTCTATTATCCTTGCTCTAAATGTATTACCTGCCAGACTACTTCTGGAAATAATTTAAAAGCTTCAGTCAGAGCAAGATGCAGTAGTCAAGAGACACGGTTATTTCTGGTTGCTCTGATAACTTGCCAATTTTAAAAGAACTTCACAGACTATTTGCTTATAGTCCCTGTTCAGAAGTGCTGGTGCATGCTTTTAACCGGTACTCTCTTTCCTCCCTTTTTGTCTGTGACCTGTCAAAGTCACAGAAAAAAACTGCACTGCTAATGCTTAAAATTTTAATGAGTAGTCAGCTCCTTGGGGTGTGCTCCTTAGTAAGTCTGTTTAGAAATTCAGCTGCTATTGCTTAACAGTTCTAGTCCTGCCTTAGGCATGGAAGCCAGCTGGGTGACTTTGAGACAGTCAGCCTCTCTCCACCATAAGAAGGCACTGGCAAGAAAAACGTTGCCAAGAAAACTGTAGGGTTGACCTCATGGAGCTAATAAAGTCCATGGGGCATACTTTTTAATAAGCTTGCTTAAAAATGCAAGCAGTGTTACTAAAGTTACCAGTCTGTAATTTATATGGAGAAGGGAGGAGGAGGGAAGAAGAAGAAGAAGAAGAAGAAGAAGAAGAAGAAGAAGAAGAAGAAGAAGAAGAAGAAGAAGAAGAAGAAGAAGAAGAAGAAGAAGAAGAAGAAGAAGAAGATCATAATATCCACTTGCACACTCTGATCAACAGTAAGGACGAACTGATAAATTTCTGTTCATAGCATTACCTGGATAACAGCATTATCTTTTGGTTTTCTTTCTTTTGGTTTCCACAGCTTCAAATTTTTTTTACAGTTTTAAAAGTCAAAACTCCTTAACGAAGAAGGGTGATGCCATGGCAGCTATTCCAGCAACATCACCAGCCACAGGTAAGTGCGCTCAGGAGTAAGGGGATGATAAAACAGAAATTTTTTTAGAGAAAGGAAAAGTTGTTATTTTAATCTGTATAGGGTGTAGGGTGAAGAATAAGCTTATTCATAAAATGATGGATGTAGAAAATTATTTTTCCCCTGGCCCCCTCATTTCAGCAGCTCAAAGTATTTATTGTTGAGAACCCATGGATAACATATTTAGCCATTTTATAACAAATTATGGTAGTAGGGGAGAAGGTGATTATCTTTTTTCACTGTTAAATCAAGACGTGGAGGTGGCTGTACAGAAACAAAGGAGAACATATTCAGGAAACATCATCCTTATAGTTGGGCCCACATAAACCCATAGTTGATTTTAAACATGGTTTGCTGCACCTAAGCCATACTGTAATACATAACTCTAAGCTACAAATCATGGTTCCATTCCATTAGATTTTGTTTGTAATGAGATTTTTTTATAACAAAAGATAAAATATAACTTGCAAATCCGAAACAATTGACCTCACCATTTGCAAGTTAAGTAAAATAGTTGTCTAGCTTTTTAAAATTTGCAACTGCAAATAAAGTTATGCGATTAGTGATATCAATATTGCAGAATACAAGAGAACAAGCTGTAGATTTTCTCAGTTGGGGTCCCGCACAATATTCTTCTAAACCAGTGGACAAACAAACATTTCCCTGGAGGTGGAATTCAATTCCCTAAGGCAGTGATGGTGAACCTTTTAGAGACCGAGTTGCCCAAATTGCAACCTAAAACCCACTTATGTATCGTCGGGTGCCGGGTGGGTGTGGCCTTTGGGTGGGTGTGGCCAATTGGGTGGGCGTGGCTGTGGTGGTAATGGCAGACTGGGTGGGACTAAAAAGTTCAATCAATCAATTCTAACTTTGTGAGACCTTTTTTTCCCCGCAAGAAGCTGAAATTGATTGATTGATTGAACCTTTTTTATTTTTTGCACACGGTGGTGGAGGCCTAAAGCGAAAATGTTTTATAAAACCCAGCTGAAGGCATAGGACTGGGGCGACAGCATGCATGCCCACAGAGAGGGCTCTGCGTGCCACCTGTGGCACCCGTGCCATAGGTTTGCCACCACGGCCCTAAGGTTTCTGAAGATATGCAGATAAAAAGCTGGTTAAATATTGGAAGGTTAGCATATCTCCCATTATAATAATCAGAGGCTACAATCAAAAGCCATAATTCTGTCTGCCCACAACTAAAGGAACCCAGCTCCAGTGGCAGGCCTTTGAAATTGAGCCCTGTTACCTCTGCTGAGCAGCAAATACCAAAGTTTAGAAGAGTGGCATGTTCACTATCCTCTGCAAAAAAAAAACAGTATAGCTATATTTGCCCCGATGGAAAGAATTGGAAATCCTTTTTCAGTAATGACAGCTGCTGTTGCGTAGGCAGAGAGTGCTAAGATTTATCCTATAAATATATGCTGCACTTTTTTTCAATTCACAAACAATCCACAAACATTCTCAATGCAGGATAGACCTGTCTGTCTGGTTGTTGCTGTGTTGGCTTTACTGGCTTGCTTCTGACATTCTCAGAATCTGACCAGAAAAGCGAATGCTGAAGTACTTAGAGAGAATGATATATTCCGCTCTGCAGTATTCTTTAATTTATCAATTATAGATGACAAGATAATAGACCACCTATGGTGTACAAGCTGTATGACTTTGATACAATTTTTGTGGACATATGTGCAGGGAGAAGATAACTATATTGCATCAGGACATCAGCATCTAAATGTCACAAATTATAGTCTCTGTCTGGACATTTTGCAGTATGCAAAATAACACCAGTATGTAATTCACAACATTTGCACAAGAGCTTAATTAATAGTTTTGTTACCACTGTGGCTTCTACTAGAAGCCTAGATCAAAGAAGCTAGATTACTATTTAGTGTAAACTATGAGCCCAGCCTCTTGCCCAAATGATAAGAATGTAGATGTCTCTATGTGTAAAAATATTTGTAGAAATGCTTGGTTTGGGTCAATTTCCTTCCTCTTTCATTTTTGAAAACATAAGCAAGCAGTGTTTCTCTGCTGCTGAAACAGCCACTAGAAGGGAGGACTTGTAGGCAACCTTGGCTCTTTTATGACTCGTGGAATTCTGGGAGTTGAAGTCCACGAGTCATAAAAGAGCCAAGGTTGCCTACTCCTGCCCTATATTGACTCTAGCCCATTTAGTTGGCATTTCCTCTGTTCCCACTAGGCTTGATTCACATATAAATCAATTGTTAGATGTCACCCACTGTACTGAGCCGTGATTTTTAACCATGGTTTCCTGACTGAGCCAAAATAGGTTCTGTTCATAAAAAGCCTGGTTTGCAAACCATCCAATATTGAAAATAGAACATGATCTTAAGATACTAGCCATCCTACTCTTCCTTTGGCGAGTAGCTATAATAATTTGCAATAAATGTCACAGAGTATGTTACAGCACCCAAAAGTTATTTGACAGGCAGACAAAAGTTATCATTTCTAATATCATTTCTTTATTTGCTAATAAGAGGACCTTTATTTAAGAGTTGGGCAGTTCAGAAATGTGATGGATGATAGAGATAGAGTGTGTGTGTGTGTGTGTGTGTGTGTGTGTGTGAGAGAGAGAGAGAGAGAGAGAGAGAGAGAGAGAGAGAGAGAGAGAGAGAGAGAGAGAGAATTATAGATAAATGCAACATAGATTGTGAGCTTTACATGCAAAGGAACACATCTATTCATTCTGCTTTTTTTTCCTTTTGGCGTCTTCTCTGACTCCATTTCACTTACTCCAAATAATTACTGGATGAACTGGCTATAATTTCATAGCATGTTTGCAGTCATTCTAATGTCTCAAGAAAAGCTCAGAGTTCTTCAGAGAGAGTAGCCTATTTATTTGGAAATAAATATCTCTTAAACAACCTAGGCTTTCACATCATGCTGAACCATTGTTGTTATGGTCATTGTTTACTGAATAAATGACAAATAAACTACAATTAAACAGATTCACCCACTGAATCTGCTAAGTTAAAACCAAACTATATTATTGCTCAGCATATGATGCCAAATTAAGGTTGGTTCCAAGACAGACTTCAAGTCAAAATGTGGTTTGCTTGTTTATATTGTTTTAAACCTGGTCAGTGTGATTTATAAACTATGGGTTACAGCTTAAATTGGATATAAATTTCACCATTTATGTTCTAGTAAAAAAAATTGAGGTTAAACAAATGTTATTTTAGCATGTTGTACATATATACATAGTCTAAACACTGTGTATTGTTAAACAGATGTTCATTTCTGCATAGGTGAAAATGCTGGATAACCTGGAAAGAGAGCTTTGCAAGGGACAAGATGAAAAGGCATAATTCCACACATCAGTTTTCGCTAACCAGACATTAGATAGATTGCTGTCTTGCATAATGTTTTGGTTTGTGCCTACTGATGAATTTGATTGGAAGGAGAGGATATAAATTTAGTGCTTCACAAATATAATTCAGTTTTGCAGCAGGGGAAAGGAAGAAAGGGTGAGATGTGTATATGGCTGGATCCCTTGGACTTGGCCACCATTTGGAGGAAATAGGTCAGACATGTCAAACACAAGGCCCAGGGGCCAGATCCGGCCCGCGAAGTGGTTTCATGTGGCCCGCGAAGCCATCCTGGAAACAGTGAGGGAACGGCCCCCACTGCCTTGGCCCTGGCCCAGAGACCCTCCTTCTGCCAGAGACCCTCAGCTCTGTCCCACTCCTGCCCAGGCTCCCATAGGCACCCTTGATGTGAACGATGTAGAGCTGGCCATGCCCACCCAGTAGGCCATACGCACTCTAGCCACGCCCACCCAGTAGGCCACGCCCACCCTGGCCATACCCACCCGGCCCCCTGAGGGCAACCGCAATGCTGATGCGGCCCTCAATGAAATTGTGTTTGACACCCCTGAAATAGGTAGTTATTTGCAGCCTGGAAAACTTTGGTCTGGCTCAGAGGCCCTTATGATAAGATCCCTCGATGTCATACATCCTTGTAAAGAGTTTGGCTCCCAAATAGCTGGCATGTCTTAGAAATCTTTAGAAATGAGTTGCTGGCAGAACATTTGTTCCTGTTGGCAATTCCACTGTTGTACATTATTAGATATTCACTGAGTAAGCATGATTACCTCAGCCCTGAAACACTACAGAACAGACCTGTTTCTGCTCTGTAACTGGAGCCAAAGGTTGAAGGCTTTTACTGAGCAACTCTTCCATCAGCCTCAATGGCATTTTTCTTCCCCTTTCAATCTGGCCAGTTATTCCACCAAAAGTACTTGCCCCTAATTATTTTAAGCCCTGGCTTTGCAATTGTTGCTGCATATTATGTCTCGACATCTCATCTTATTTAGCCTACGCATTTTTTTTCCTGTAGAAAAAAAAACCTTGGTGTTTTGTTTGTTTGTGTGTGTGTGTGTGTGTGTGTGTGTGCGCGCACACACACACACGAGCAGGATGGACACACACCTACTTCTGGAAGATGCAGTATATTTATTAGTATACTGCAGGGGTCTTCAAACTTGGCCCTTTTATGACTTGTGGACTTCAGCTCCCAGAATTCCTCAGCCATAAAAGAAGGCCAAGTTTGAAGACCCCTGAAGTAGACTGTATTTACTCTCATTCCTTCAGCAAGGATATCGTTGCCCCTTCCTGCTGTTCTCGTCAGTACAGCTCTGGGAAGTCGGTTAGCCTGAAAGTAGCGGGGTGAGGGGGTGGAGAGAGAGCCTGTTGCAAGGTCATCCTTCCCCTCTTCCATTTTCATGATGGAAGGGAATTTGAATCTGGACTTCCTGGTTCAAATCAAGCACACTATCTGCTGCTTATATTGACATCTCCCTCTTTTCTCCTCTATGAAGGGGTGCTGACCAGTCCATTCATGAAGAAGATGAACACACCTACGTCCCAAGAGGATGCCAATATGGCTGTTATAGGAGGTATTAGTAATATCTTTACAGAGCTAATTATGGGGTGCATTCCAACATGGCCCCAAAGCACTAACGGTAAAGCCAGCAGCATAGATGGCAGGTGGTAAAAGTGCCAGTGTATCCTACGTATTAGGAACTACTCCCAGATCAGACCTGTGTATCGTTGACACAAGGACAGGTATTTTTTTCAGCCCGTGGCTGCCTTTTATTAGTATGTATGTGAATTCATGCACACATGTACATACTCATGCACAGTGTGTACATTTTGGGGCACCCAAGGACAAAAGTGTGATGCTGGTCTTGTTTATCCCTTGAGGTTAGCTAAGACTACCCATCCTCTTGGCACATTTTATTTCTTGATACGCAGGGTGTTATATCATTCATTTTAGGTAGTGCTTTTGGAGGTAATGATCCCAGGAGTAATGGCTGCTTCCATCCTTGCTCTGAGCTTTTTTTCTTTTAAAAAAAATGCACTGGAATCATCCAACTTCCCTGTTCAAAGGCAGGTTTCTGCCTCCCGTGAATGTTTTGCATGTTTTGACTCAAAAGAAATGGTTAAGCAGTTCTAGAGGGGAACAAAGTTGTTCATCTAGTGCAGGGGTAGGCAACCTTGGCTCTTTTATGACTCGTGGACCTCAACTCCCAGAATTCTGGGAGTTGAAGTCCACGAGTCATAAAAGAGCCAAGGTTGCCTGCCCCTGATCTAGTGCATGAAGCTATTATGCAAAAGCCCCCACTTCTTTACCCCAGTGCTGAAACCTTGACTAACACCATTTTCAAGTCGCATTATTGCATTTGACATATCTCTACTGCCTGTTTGTAGAGGTTCAGGCATACAGCTCTGGGCAGAGAATTCATTCAGGGGGGACCATCGCGTTAGAAGCCTATTCTGCTGCTCCCCAGATAACATCTGAAGGAGCCACGCTATCATCCCATTCAAGGCTAGGAAGTTAAGCCTTTTGTAGATCAGGGCTGTAATTCATAAGAGGGCAGAATCCTGTATCCTATCAATTTCATCATTTGTATTGTTATGGAAACCATATAACCTTTCCATAATTGAATCTGAAAAGTGAAGGCCTGCAGATTCAGGAAGAATGTGACTTGGCAGGACTTGGCACGCAAAAGCGAAGTCGGTGCAAGAACATAAAAACCAACAGGATTGTTGATGCGATCCATTCGCTACATGTGTCCACTCCTTCAGTGGAAGCTAAAGGTAGACCACGATGCATGTGCAGGATTTTGATCCGATTCCCATGTTGTCTAAAATCCTGCATATGTATTAAAGCACGGGGAATTCTGGGAGTTGGAAGTTCACATAGCTTAAAAGTTGCTGAGCTTGAGAAAGATGGATCTAATGTAGAAGTTTAACTGCACTCTTGAGCATGAACCTCAATTACTTTTAATTATAAATAACATGTAAGGAATGGGCTCTAGGTTCCTTCCTCCATAAATTCCACATCGCTCAGTGCTGTTCTGCTTGCTTCATTCCTTTTAATCCTACCATTTAGAGTCATAGGTAGGAAGGCCCTCAGACTAAGAGGCTTTGGGGTCCCTAGGTTGCTGTAGTTCTAACACTGTTAACATTAGCTCGCCTTAACGATCTCTAGCTTTTTGCTTTCAAATGTTATCTTTCTGGCAGCAAATGTTAATGGTAGATAAAATGGTAAAGGGAAGGCGAGGTTTTCTGTGCTAGGGGGGGGGGGAAAGCAGGTAAGATAGAAGCTTGTTCTCAGGCTAACGATTGCTTGGTTGGCTAGATCTGCTCAGAAACAATCTGTCCTAAAGTTTCTTTTCTGTTTTGTTTCAAGCTGTTATCGCCGTGGTTTTTCTCACTCTCCTTTCAGTCGTTGGGATAATTGTTGTTTACCTGTACAAGAATAAAGGCAACTATCACACTTATGAACAGCCTGAAGCAGATCCAGAGGGATCAGTCCAAATGGAAGATTTCCCCTGTAAACGTGAAAAAGAAGAGTACTTCATATAGAAGGGGACAGACCGCTGCCATGTTTTAGACTGTCCTAACTTAAATAAACTGAAGTTTTAGGTTTGTCATTCTTTTACTCAAGGAATTAAATGTGGATTAGTCAATGTTGTTTATATACTTGGGGAACTCTGGCTTGAATAAAGTAGTTGAGCTAGGAGTTCCACACCTTGGTGACAACACAAAAGTTATTTACGGATTGCAGTGATCC
The DNA here is from genome assembly GCF_964194415.1 of Vipera berus. NCBI lineage: Eukaryota > Metazoa > Chordata > Lepidosauria > Squamata > Viperidae > Vipera > Vipera berus. The sequence goes on from NC_138203.1 coordinate 136,261,692, forward strand.
AACCCTGAGATTACAGTGCCGAGTGGTCATCACGCTGTCCAATTCTAATTATCTAAAATTAGAATAGGCAAATAGGCACCTCTTAACCCCAGAGAGGTTGCTATCTGGTATAGGAAAGAAAACACCAGGGTGAGGATTGACCCAAACGGCAGCTATCTTTTTTCACATCTTATCCACAGGTGAAGCAAACACTAAAACCCACTTCAAACCAAAAATATATTTAATATACAAAACTGCTTTTTTTTTGCTGTTATAATCCTCGACACGTAGAAGAGAAGCTTTATGAACTTCTAATGTCAGGAGAAACTGCTCTAGTGAAATAAAATATTTATAATAATAATAATAATTTGGAAGGGACCTTGGAGGTCATCTAGTCCAACCCCCTGCTCAGGAAGGAAACCCTATACCATTTCAGGCAAATGGCTGTCCAGTCTCTTCTTAAAAACTTCCAGTGTTGGAGCATTCACCACTTCTGGAGGCAGGTTGTTCCACTGATTAATTGTATCGTTGCATTCAGGCCTATATACAGTTCTAAACATTTTTAGAAGCATACTGGTGTACTGCATTCTTATTAACAGAAGCAGGAAAAAGATTTCTATTGGAACTGTGGCATACGGAAAGGAAAAGTTTTAAAGTTTTAACCCTTTCTCTCCCACGACTCAGTCCCAAAGAAAATAATCCACTCTACATTGCTGTCCTCTGAGAAAAGAAAGCACGCATGGCTGTTAATGACAATTCTTTCCTGGGACTAATAGCAATTTTAGGGAAGGAGGAGGTTTTAACTGGCCTTGCATTAATTTAAAGAAAGAATACTAACTGGCTTCCTAATGACACACTTAACATTGTTATGTAGCAGTACATGTGTTCGCAACATCCCTATATCATATAATGAAACCACTGGGCGAGCTCATTCGTGGCTTCGGGGTGGGGTATCATCAGTACGCTGATGATACCCAAGTTTTTCTCTCCACCCCAAACCAACCCAGTGATGCACTCGACGTGATGTCCCGTTGCCTGGAAGCGGTCCGGGTTTGGATGGGGAGAAACAGGCTTCGTCTCAATCCTGCCAAGACTGAGTGGCTGTGCATACCGGCATCTCGGATAAACCAGGTTGTTCCACCACTAATGATGGGGGGTGAGGTGTTACCCCCCGTCGATAGGGCTCGCAACTTGGGCGTCCTCTTGGAATCACGGCTCAATTTTGAAGACCATATAGGAGCCGTGACCAGGGGGGCTTTTGCTCAGCTTCGTCTGGTGCGCCAGTTGCAGCCCTATCAGGACCGAGATGCCCTACGCACAGTCACCCATGCACTCGTGACCTCCCGGCTAGACTACTGCAACACTCTCTACATGGGGCTGCCCTTGAGGACCACTCGGAGGCTTCAACTGGTGCAGAATGCAGCTGCGCGAGTTGTTATGGGAGTTTCCCGATACTCCTGTGTAACACCTCTTCTCCGTGAGCTGCATTGGCTTCCGGTTGCCCTCCGGGTGAGATTCAAGGTGCTGGTAATGACCTATAAAGCTCTAAATGGCTTGGGTCCGGATTATCTAAGGGAACACCTGCTGCCGGCATCAACTTCCCATCGTCCTGTGCGCTCCCACAGGGAGGGCCTTCTTAGGGTACTGCTGGTCAAGGAATGCCGGCGGGTTATCCCCAGGGGAAGGGCGTTCTCTGTGGGCGCGCGGGCCCTTTGGAACCAACTTCCCACGGAGCTTAGGACTGCCCCCGACCTTCGCTCATTTCGCAGGCACTTGAAAACCTGGTTTTTTGAGCTGTCTGGCCCAGACTGAGGGGTTCTAATTATTTATTAATGGGGTTTTAGTTTAAATTCAGGGACTTAATTTAATCTTAGTTTTAATCGATTTTAACTTTGTATGTTATGTATTTTTAATTTTTCCCTGTAAACTGCCCTGAGTCCTACGGGAATAGGGTGGTATACAAGTTTAAATAATAAATAAATAAATAAATTTATCATTTTTCACACTGACAGCACCGTGAACAAAGGAACAGATAGAAAGGCAAACTCAATTTTAAAACTTGCAGCATTGTAATGGACAGGAATTTAAGAGGCTAAATTCAACTTTGTCACTTTATTCAAATTTTCAAAATAGCCTTTATTCTACTTGTTTTTAGTATAAAAAGTCCACAAGTTAAGTGCACCACAGTGTTTACAGAGAGACCTAGAATCCCAACCTTCCATTAACAGTCAGCTGTATGGATGACCATGACACATACAACACACAGAAAATTAAGATAAAATATATTCACCAAATCTGATAATTTTTTAATTCATAAAAACAAAAGCAACAACAACAAAAGATTGAGGATCCCTGAAATATTCTTCTTAATCCTAATAAGACTTCATTGTACCCAACTCACTTTTTTAAATGTTTGCATCTAAAAAAACCAACAAAAAAAAACCCCCATCAATCCAGCAAACTTGCACACTGATTGACAACTACCGGACATTTTTTTTTGTCTCTCTAGCCTGAATAACATTCCACTTAAGAGTTTTTGTTATTACGACACTGGGTTGCTTCCCTCCCCCACACCCTTTTTTTTAAAAAAAAATGGTTTCATTTTTTTAAGCTCTTTTGTTTTGTTTGTTGAAACATACAGGAAGCATTTAATGAAATGTTGTATTTCTGGCACCAAAACATGGCTTCAGTTAGATTTTTAATGTGCAAAGGAGTCCAAAATCACTTAAGAATATATAAAAAAGGACATCCTGGGACATCGCTCTAGCTGCATACTTTCCTAGCGAAGGAACAGAGAGCAAAGGTGAGTAGAAGGAACCAACCAAGGGGTTCTGAAATGGAAAATTGAGCCCCCCCATCATACTCTTCCAACAGGCATTCACCACAGATGCCCCCCCAAAAAAACATTATGTCTGACTATCTTTCTCCCCAGCACCATTGATTCTAAGGAAAAGGAAAGATGGATCTTAGTCCTCGTCATTGGCAACGGGTGTTATCTGATCTGCAAGCTTTGTACGTTTGATACATGGAAGCCAGTTTTTTTCCAACTTCCGTTCCTCCCTCCCCCATTTCTCATCCCCAACCCCAACCCCATTTTTATATATAGTTGATTAATAAAAGCCAGACACAGAGAAAGAGAGCTGCAGTGAAAAGCACTCTCTTGGTGGAACTAAAGGGAAATTTGATAGCTTAGCTCACATTCATTTCACAATTTAACCCCCAAGGTTTAAGAGAGGCACTCCTACCATTGCATGGTTTTGTATTTTAAAATTTGCTTTTTTAAAAAAAAAAGAAAAAGTGCCTGAAGGGTCAGGGCACCAGGAAGACACCCCGCATCATCATGTGTCTAAATTGCAACTCCAGGTTAATACGACTAAAGCGGTTACATTGTGAGAAGTGCTGACAGTATGTGATGTCGTCCCTTTACACCAATGTAGCCCCCCCTCTTCCTTCACCAGATGGTGTAGCCACCATCAGAGCCCCCCATGAAGAAGTTGCCCTTCCGTTGCGTCACTAGCACGTTGGCACCCTGCATGACAGCCAGCTGGGCTGCATTGGGAGGACAGCCAGGAGGAGGAGGCTGAAAGAGAACAACAGCAACAGATTAGAGGGATGCTGTAAGACCAGCCTAACCAAGTGCAGACCACAGACTCGACAGAGGCTGCCAAGCTGGGCTGCAAAAATCGGTTTTAGCTAGCTTCTTGCATGGCTTCCAGGATGCATGAGTTACACTAAGCTAGATTTTTTTTTCAAACTATGGTTGGATGACTAAACTATAGCAGGCTAGGATATCTTTTTTTTAACCTGCTTCCCTGACAATTCTGTAGATAAGTTAGGTTTGCAAATCAAGCAGGCTATCCTTTCAAAAGGGTACCTCCTCAGTAAAGATGCATTCACTACAAGAAGATCAAAGCATCCTCAGACAAGCATCCTCAGTGTCACCTTGAGCTCGAGGAAATTTATGTTATCATTCTCACTAACGTCTACAGAGATAAAAGCATAAAAGACACTGGACCCTTGCAGGCGGCCCTTTTCCCTGCCTTTACCTCACAGTTTACATCACCTTAATACTTGAGCCCAAAAATCCTTAACATCCTTACAGGCGCTTTGTATTTACAATCGTGAAAATATATATAGAGAAAAATGATTTCATTTGCATCTTGGAAATTGCGCACAGACCGTAATATACCATTATTACCGTGAAAGGGTTAGGGAGGGGGACTAGTTGCATAATCCTCTTTCAGGGATAGCAAATACAATATTCTGTGCCTACTTACAGGGATATTAGCAGGAGCACTAGTTGCAAACCTTGCTCCAGCATCAAAGCCACCTTCTACAAGTACAGTAGATCCAGGAGGATAGACAGGGCCAACAGGATAAAAAGCCACTGGAACTGAAGAGCCCATTGGCCCCATAGCTACAGACTGAGCCATAGGAAGGTACAGTGAAGCACCAGGATAAGCTGCAGACATAGTAGGTACAGTGGCAGCTCCGGGATGTACGAAACTCGGGCGGTACAGCTGAGGAAGAAAGCACACATAAAGCATTCCTTATGGCTTTATACTCAGAAATTCTCCTTCTCAAAGCTCTCTTTTCTACTTAGAAAGAGGTTTTGCCAGAGATAATGGAAATAAGCTTCCGAAATTAAGCAAAAATAAATCAATGTAGACCAGCTGACAAGATATCTCTGGGAAGTTCAAAACAGGACATACAAAGTTTATAGCTTTCTCTCATTTGTCCTTTGCCTTGTAAAACTTTTGACTTTTAAAAGGATATCTGAACCCAAGTCCATAGTTATTCTCAAGTGCCAAATTCTGCAGTTTGAAAAATGGAAAGAGGTTCAGTATAAAACATTATTTTCATTTACATTCACCTAAAGTTGAAGTTATACACTTCTGCTTTTGGCATCAACAGGTATCTTGATCATCATGTGGACCTTGAAGTGCTCAGGCAGATGTATAATTTGCATATGATGAAATCACAATTCATAGAATGAAAACATTTTACAAAACTACCTCCAAAAGAATTGGAAACCTTCTAGAGAACATCCTTGTAATTAAATCAGCAGTATGGTAGTAACCTGTCTGGATCATCAATTATCAATCATAGCTATTATTTTGCTAAGTGAAAAGACGTTTTTGATCTGATCCAGAAAGTCTTATGTTATTTCTTACAACAGAAAGTGATTAGAGTACATACTTCTGAGTAGGCAGGAGGGGCATCAGAATAAGGTGGAGCCTGAGGAAGTGGTATGGTCTGTGGGAACACAGACGGATTACCAGGAGATTGAACTGGATAGGAAGGCTGTGTAGGGTATTGACCTAAGAAAAGAAATTAATCAATGTCAGCACAATTGTCTTTCCTGTAAAAGACCAGGAAGTGTATGAAATAAGAAAATCCCCTCCCTTGGGAGCTTCACTTGAAAGAAAGAAAAAACTTCAAACAAAAAACAATATATCTAAACAGCAAAAGAGCTGCTCTTTAATATGCAAAACTCCATAGATGAGATCCAGGTAATATCATTCAAACCAGCTCTCCCATTAAGCTTAAGAACAAAGGTAGTCAATAATTACATTGTATTTTTAAATGGACAGTGCCATCTCATGGGCACCATTAATATTTTTCAGAAGTCAACAAATTAATTACTTAACCATTCTCTATTGGATACCAAATCTATTTTAAATCCACTGGTTTAACTATCAAGCAAGCAAAACCAATGAGTTGCTTGCTTGATAGTTGTAAGGGTGCATGGGCATTTCTTCCAATATATACAATATTGCACATATAGCACCCTTACCCAGATTTTAGGGTTCTACCCCCGACACACACACCCCAAATAAATTGCCTATATTTTGCTGTTTCCAAAATAGTTAAGACTGTTCAAATGCCTCATTCTGGCCTGCCACACACAACCAAAGGAAGCATATGCCGAATTCAGCTATAAGGAACTAGATTTTACAAGAAAGTAGACGTTACCCTCCAGCCCCTTATACTTGAAACTTTTAAGTTGGCTACACTCATTAGGTTGCCCACTCCTTAGCATATAGCTTTCCTTTGGACAATATGCTCAAGCAGTCAGATTGTTTTGTGTCTTAAAAGAATTTAATTAATACTCTGTAGGTAGGTAGCATTTAAGCAATAATGTATTGAAAAAAGTCGTAGGAAGCAATGAAAAATAAGTAAAGGACATACAGAGTTAATACCATCAGTTTGTAATCATTTATACATGTATAAGCTAAATTAATTCAGTTGGGGCAACCCTTTTTACTGGGGACTATTTAATAAGCTTGAGTCACTTAAGTCCAAATAGTTCATATTCTGAGCTCCTCAAGAGGTAATAATAATAATAATTAATAATAATAATAATAATAATAATAATAATAATAATAATAATAATAATAATAATAATAATAATAATAATAATAATAATAATATTCATTTGCCCCTGGGCTTGTGTGTAAGTAAACCCTTAACATACTCTTTGCAAGCAAGGGGAGAAATTAGGTACATTTCAAAGCATCCCATGCAGGAACACCAGGGATTGTGTATACAGAACAAGAATGGGTTGGCTGTCAGTTCTGGAACTTTGGCATCTCAATCCCTTTCAGGACTAACGGGTAGAGAGCACAGTATTAGGCCCCACGCCTGCCCATTGCGGTCCTGTGCGAAAAGGGGAGCTCCCAGCAAAGGATCGACTTCAAGGGACTTTTTTTTCCTTCTACTCGTCAAAGCTGCGAGCCTCCCCTCAAAGCTCTGGCGACCAAGCTCTACCCTTCGCGTGCAAGGGGGCACCTACGGGATCCATTCCCCGAGAAACTGTGCCACCATCAAAATCTTTCGCCGTGCGGTGTCTCCGGACTCCCGTGTTTCCGGCGAAAACATCTGGAAAGGGAAAGCAAGGGCTCTTTCGGCCCACGAACACCCGTTCCAGGGGCAGCAGCCGAAGGGTTAACAACCTGCCGAGGAAGGTTACGTCATAGCCACCCAACCTGAGCCCTTCCCCCATTGCCTTCACCCCGACTTCGCCCGGCTTTCTATTGGTCAGGGCTCCCGCCAGTCATTGAGTAGGCCCGCACATAACAACACTGCGGCGGTAGCCTTAAAGGAGCAGCGACCCTGCTAAAGGTTAGGCGATTGGGTGGGGTTGTTGGGGGGGGGGAGGAAGGGAAGGAAGGAAGAGGAGGAGGAGGAGGAGATCAGCCTCTTGCCTTTGCTGTTCATGATGGCGGCGTTGCAAAACGAACGAACAAGAAGGACGGTTCACCCGACTACGAAAGGTTCAGGCGACTCGCTAGCTTTAGCAACGGCAGCGACCCTCTTCGCTCAACCACTTCCTTGTTGTTGTCGCCGCAGCCCTGATGAAAGGGGTTACGTTACCAGCGCGTGACGTCACGCCGCAGCGCTGCCGCGAGGAACGGAACGGAAAGAGCGACCGGCTGTGTCAAGGGGTGTGGCCACAGAGGCGAGGGGGCGTGGCGCTCCGTCTCGAACAGGCAGCGGGCGGAGGAGGGGAGCCGAGGGAGCTGTTCTACATACTGCCTTCCCGATTGTTACCTATCCCTTCGTGTTTACACAATCGCATTCGTGTGTTTATTTAGCATGTTTATAGAGCCGCCCATCGCACAAACATATGACTCTGGGTCTCATACAACAACCGCTAACTCCACAACAACCTAAAAACAAGCAAACAAAATAAAACAGATGAAGCGGTTAAACATAAAAAAGGGGGGGGAAGCAAACATTACTTAATATGCAGCCATCTTGCAGCAGCCGCCCACCCCCAACATGGGATCACCAAAAAATCAGGTTTTAAAGACCTTTCTCAAGGTTTTCAGAGGTGGGCTAACTTCACTTGGAGGAGAGGGAGGGAAAACGACCCACAGCATGTCCTTCCTGCCTGGCCTGGTGGGACATGTAGATGTAATTGGGAAAAGATGGTCCTTCAAATACCCGAACCCCATGCCACGAAGGACTTTAAAGCTCAAAAACAGCACCTTGAATTGCACCTGGAAGCTAACAGGAATTGAGGTATCATGTATATGCCCTCTTAGGGACACAGATAACAATCTGTGCAGCCACATTCTGCACCAGCTGAAGGTTCTAACCTAAATAGTCTTCAAAGGCAGCCCCTCGTACAAGCCATTATAGTAATCCATTCTGGATATGACCAAGGTGTGAGTGAGCAATCCAGGAAAGGATGCAACTGGTGTACAACGTGAAGCTGTGCAAAGTCTCTCCTAGTCAAGACTGCCACCTGCAGTTAAGGTTAAGAAGGAGCCCCAGATTGCAGACTGTCCCCATTACTTTAGACTGGTCCCATCCAAAACCAAAGGTGATACAAGTCCCAAAGCCAAAGAGACCACAAACCTAGATCCATTTAGTCTTGCCAGGGTTCAGCTGAAGCATGTTGTTCCCCATCCAAATCCCTACAGCCTCCAGGAAACTAGAATAAGACATCAACCACATCACTTAGTTTGCCAGGTGTGGAGATAATAACTAAGTATCATCAGTATGCTGATGATATCTTACCCCGTGGCAACAGATGATTTCATACAGTAGCTTCATAGGAGTGGAGAGAGTACCAAACTCTGTGGAATATAATAAGGGTTGAGGGCAGGACCTCTCATTCCCAATTAACTCTAACCGTGTACTGGTACCAGCTCCGCTGAAAGGAAAAGAACCAGCACAGTACTCTGGCACAGTACTCTCAACCCAGAGAGCCATGCCAGAAGGATACCATGGCCAGTGGTGTGGAAGGCTGGCAAGAGATTATGGAGAGGAAAGACAGATGGACTACCTCGTCCCATTCCCAGCATAGATAATCCAAAAACACGACCAGTGCCATTTCCATTCCAAGTTCAGGCCTAAATCCCGACTGAAAGGAGTCCAGATAATATGCTTCATCAGGGGCTCTAAAGATGCTTTACAACCGTCTTGTCCACAATACTTGTCCACAATTGTCCAGTGTAGTAGGATCCAGTGATGGCTTCTTGAGGGGGGGGGGCAAACCAATGATGCTTTATTCCAACCCCCTCTTTCAAGGAAGAATTAACTACCACTCAGATGCAACCACACAAGACCTTTCGGGCAGCTGCAACTAGTATGAGGGCAGGGATCTAAGGAGCAGTCTCACTATTCTAAGCACCTTGTCCACTTCCTCAGGTCCAACAGGATCAAACTGTTCCCAGATAACCAATCAAGACAGATAACCAATCTGCCCTGGACCTGTACCAAAATTGGCATCCAACCTGGAATGATTGTGAATGATTTTGTCCAACAGATGTTGTGCAAATGCCGCCACCTGGCCTTGTAAACAGACTTCTGAATCCTCTTTCCCTAGGAGAATGCAGGTCACCTTAAACCAGGTTGGCCTTAATACTGGCTCTTGTGTTTGGTCAAGTTTAATTGCCAAAAAAAAATAAAATACAAATGCAATACAACTAACAATAGCAATAGCACTTAGACTTATGTACCGCTTCACAGTGCTTTACAGCCCTCTCTAAGCGGTTTACAGAGTCAGCATACTGCCCCCAACAATCTGGGTCCTCATTTTACCAACCTCAGAAGGATGGAAGGCTAAGTCAACTTTGAGCCAGTCAGGATCAAACTCCTGGCAGTGGACAGAGTTAGCCATACAATACTGCATTCTAACCACCGTGCCACCACAACTAAGAGAAAGCCTTAAAAACGTGTAAGTTCCTCCGAAGCATTGAAGCTCCAAAATTAGAATGCCACTACAGAAAAGACCTTATCCAGTCACTTAGTTAAATTAAAATTTTAAATTAAAAAGTTATATTTTGCCTTCTTGATCTGTTGAAAATCTTCTCAGTCTCTCATCCACAAAGTTCTTCTCCTAAGAAAAACTGCTTCTAGCCGGACATCAACTAAGCTCATTTTAGTGCAATATTTGTACTAGAGAGGAATAAGTTATTTTAAATAAAGGGGTTTGTTTATATAAATTGAGTGTGAACAAACCAAAAATACATTCAAAATATGTAATCCTAAATGCCACAGCATACAAAAAGATATGACGAGTGTTTAATTTCTTAAATATTTTATAATATGTTTTTGTATATTTGCTCTAGAAACAGTCTCACTACATGCAGTAATGCTTATTCCAAATAAATGTGAGAGAGTTGCATCCCAAACTATTTGTCAGATGTGACAAGGAACAATCAAATATGCCCTCTTTTCTAATTCTGTATGCTGCAAGATCTCAGTCAAATGAAAATAGAGGCACCTTTATACATTTACTCCTCGACTTACATCTACAATTCTAATCAGAATTTCCACTGCTAAGCAAGGTGGTTAAGTCATGCCCAATTTTGCAACCTTTTTTTGCCATGGTTATTAAGTGAATCACTGAAGTTGCTAAGTGAATCATGAAGCAAATCCATTGACTTTGCTTGTCAGAAGCCATCAGGGAAAGTAGCAAATGATGATCAACTGTTGTGAATACATGCTCGTTGCCAAGTGCCAAAATTTTGATCACATGACTGTGGGGATGTTGCGACAGTCGTAATTGTGAGGACAGATTGCAAGTCACCTTTTTCAGTGCTGTTTTAACTTTGAATGGTTGCTAAATGATTGGTTTTAAGTTGAGGACTACCTTCCAAGAAGTAGCTTTACTTTACATAATTCATTTAACAGCAGTTTGACTGCAATGAAACCTGGAAAGTTCTCATAGTAACGCCTGAGGGTGAAGAGTGAATGAACGGTTTTAATTATTACCAACTTACGGTATGTCTCCTACAAAGAATGAGGAAGAAATGTGATGGCTCTTTTGATGCCACTCTAGGCAAAGATTCCCAAGATCAGAAAATACTCTACAGTAATTCCAGAACACTGCACAATTATCTATATTGCAGAAGACTAGCTCTCTTTTACCTAGGGCTTTCAGGTTACAGTATGTTACACTGCAACTCCCATTAATCATGCCAATTATGGATAATTGTAGTTGTATCCCAGCACTTACGGAGGGAATCAGGCTAGGATATGCTGTAGTAGGCCAAAATTACAAGCACAAAGCAGCACATTACCCTGACACTTTGTTTAATTTAATCCCAGTTTGCTGAATAAGCCACAATGGTTGATCTCTTATATTGTGTTTAACCAAAATCCTGAAAAATCACATTATGGCTTATTATAATGTAAGAAGTAGGTCTTAGTGTTTCATTGACTCTAAAGCCAATAAGGAATATATATCAACTCTGTGTGGCCCGTTGGGAATACATTATACATTAAGAAGCTATTTTCATATATTGATTAATACAAATCAATTTGGTTCTCTTTTTCTGCAAAACAACCATTCTCAGGGAGATAAAAATCACATGGGAAATTCTCAGGCGTTTCTTTCCCAGTTGACAAACTGCACACATGTCCGAATCCATGCATATGAGATCAGTGGAAGACCTTGCACATAGATTTCAAGTTTAATTATGCCAGAAAGATTTTAATTTGCGCTAGAGAGTACTGTTCTTTCACATCAAAAGCAGGCTTTCTCACACTGCTGTTTTAACATCAGCCTTAGCTAAGGATAATACCGTAGTTATTTTAAGGGATAACCTCATGGATTTTATTGTAGCAAAAAAGTGGTACAGGTAAACCTAGACTTTCAACCACAACTGAGCCCAAAATGTTTTAAGCGAAACAGTTGCTAAATGTGTTTTGCCTCATTTTACAACCTTTCTTGCCACAAGAAAGTTGTTAAGTGAATCACTGCAGTTGTTAAATTAGTAACATGGTTGTTAAGTAAATCTGGCTTTCCCATTGACTTAGCTGGTCAGAAGGTCGCAAAAGGTGATCATGTGACCCCGGGACACTGCAACTGTCATTAAGTATGAACTAATTGCCAAGCATCTGAATTTTGAACACGTGGCTATGGGAATCGTCGTAGGTGTGAAAAATGGTCATAAGTCAACTTTTTCAGCCTTTTTGTAACTTAGGATGGTCACTAAATGAACTGTTGTAAGTCTGAGGACTACCTGTATATTATTCTCCCATGCTTCCTAGGTGTAGACAGACTTATCCCAAGGTTTCCGGTTACTTGCAATATTTTCTTGCAAAGTACTTATTCTGAGAACGATGATCAGCTTTTCAATCCAAGCTGTCCTTCACATTCCTTCTTGGAAGCATTGCATTTCTTTTCCAAAACCCAATTGATGTTAGCTATCCTTCTTCTCTCATCCACCAGATGGCTGTACTGAGTTTTTCAAACCCCAGTGCTGGAAATTCGTCCAATCCCAGCTTCATTCAGTGCTTACGACCCAGAAGTGTTTGCTTCAGGGATCCATACTAACAAAATGAAGCTTGAATAGCCCTGATGTTGAGGCTGGTAAAAATGCCACCTGAGTTTTTCATTAAAAAAAAGGTAATAATAGCATGCAATTTGTTTTTTCTGAGGAATGAAATTAGACTTCTGTAATGTATTGCACATAGAGCAGCTTTTGAAGAATATTACAGTATAACAAACTGTAGCAGTTACGTAGGAGTAAGTGTACAGTATGGAGTCTCTTCACCAGTTTTTTAACAATGCTGTTGTCTTCCAGTCTAGTTTATGCCACTCTTTCAAGCGCTGGTGCTGAACTATAAAGTTCAAGATTCATCTCCCCAAATATTCTGTTCAACATAGGAAGCTCCTCTCAGACACCTTCAAATATTTAAAGTATATAGGTCTAGTAAAGAGTGGAGTTATTTTTTCCCCTTGTTATTCACAGATGGAATATCCTCCTCAAGGTACCCTGCATGATATAATTCTAGGATTATCTGGGGAAAATATTTTTTAATTTCATCAGAATGGTTAGCCTCTTCCCTATTGATTTTTCATTGATTTTTTTTAAAAAAAATATTTTATATTTTGCTGTATGTCACTTTGATAGCTTTACTGAGGGAGATTTAAAAACATTTTCCTCACTTTAAGATAAAACAAATGAGTGCTAGATAAGATCTCCCCCAAACATATAAATTCACCATGGTTTTTGATGCAGACTCTGCCTCATAGCATAATCCTAAGCAAACTACTCAGAAGTTAGACCCCACTGGCTCGATTTTGTATGAACCTAAATGAGGAATAAATTATAGTATTACATGTTACAATATTAGGCTTAAGTGATCATTATAAAACCTCAACAGATGTCAACTGTTCAGGGGTGTCAAACTGCCGGCCCGCAGGCCAGACGCATCACGAGGAAACTGCGCTCACCCCATTGCCAGCAATGGGGGGAAAGTTCCAATACGTCGCATGAAGTCACGTAACCTCACGAGTTTGACATGTCTGACTAGTTGATCTTCCTTGAACTCAAGTATTAAATAATACTGGGCAGCTGGTTCATATTTGGATGAGAGACCACTAGGAAGTCACAGCTGTATGCTAGGCAGGATAGTTATAAAACCTAAAGGATTTTTTTACTCTTCATTCATTGCACTCAGGTGGCTCACATGTTAGGATGCTGGGTTGGAGGTTATCAAGCCCACGTTCAAGACTTGAGTGCTGTTGTGTGGCGGGGTGACTCCTCTTATTTGCTCCACCTCCTTGATGGGGACTGCAAAAAAGGCTCCATTATGGTTGCAAGTCAAGAGCTACTACTTGTATTTATACTTACCATCTTGTCATGTCATCTCTTTTAAAGAGCATCTAGAATTTTGGAGTAGATGGTTGTGGTATATTATAGAAGTATTTCTTGGTCAAAATGTAATCAAATTTACAAATATAATTCCCGCCAATTACATTTGGTGCAATTAAGTCTATTATTGTATATAGGTAGTCCTTGACTTAAGACCACAATTGAGCCCCAAATTTCCGTAGTTAAGTGAAATATTTGTTAAATGAGTTTTGCCCCATTTTACGAATTTTCTTGCCACAGTTGTTAAGTGAGTCACTGCAGATGATAAGTTAGTAACCTGGTTGTTAAGTGAATTGGGCTTCTCCCATTGACTTTGCTAGTGAGAAAGTGGTTACATGAGCTTGGGACACAGCAATGGTAATAAATATGAACCAGCTCCCAGCATCTGAATTTTGATCATGTGACCATGGGGATGCTGCAAAGGTCATAATTGTGAAAAAAGGTCATCACATTTTTCAGTGCCATTGTAACTTTGAATGGTCACTAAACAAACTGTTGTAAGTCAAGGACCAGGGCTTTTTTTCTCATAGAACGCTCAGAAAAAAAACCCAGCTCTCTTATTGGCTTTCCTAAGCCTATTGCAGGGCTAGCAATCTTGGCTCTTTTTTATGACTCATGGACTTCAACTCCCAGAAATCCTAAGCCAGCCATGCTCAGGGGAAAGGGAGAGGTTTGCAAGCTGAGCCACGCTGGCTCAGGAATTCTGGGAGTTGAAGTCCTTGAGTCATAAAAGAGCCTGCAGTAGAAGAGGACATTAAAATTATTTACAGGATTACTTCTTTAGGAACTAAACTTTTAGAATCTAAAACAGCTAATTCAAAAAAGCCAACAGGAAAGAACCTCACATTTTTCATCTGCTTCTGTCTTTTGGAAGGTAAAATTAGATAACAAAATAATCTATTTCTTATGTTAACATCTCTGCAATGAAATCAAAGGTAACAGGAAAGAAATGAGAAACATTTTTCTCAATGTAATATGTTTAATTTAGCTGATTCTAGAAAAAAATAGTATCTTTTGTACACTCTTGAAAATTATTTTGAATCTAAAAAAGTCTTAAGAATGAAATATTCTTAATTTGGACTTTACTTTTACTGTTTGGACTGTTGTGTGTTTTGAAAAATAGATTATTTAGAATCTAGTTATGTTGCACTTCAGTCTTTAAATAATTAACCTAGTATATACATAACAATATATGATGTTTTCCCTGGTGAGCTAAACATCAATAACAACATTTATTAAAAAAGGGTAAAATAATTTCTGGTGATATTATCTGTATATTAAAATTTTGGACAAGCAGTGATCATGTATCCTAGCAAAAGATGTTACATATGTGCATAAGTGTAGTCAGTAGCATATGACTTTTTAAAAATATCAAACATGCAAAGAAACAAAAATAAGTCCAAAATATCTGTATTACATCCAGAAATGCCAACTTTGCAACCAATATTTCTCATCCATAACTATGGCACCCTAAGGATACCTGCATACATGCAAATGCTTCTTTTGCTTTTTCGTTCCAGTAACATATACCTAAAACCAGTTTATTGCATTTGGCAATTGTACTAAAAAAAATCTCATTGTCAACCAATATAATTCATTTAATTTGAAATCAAGTGAAAAATTGATTTAAATTATTTTATTAAAACAAATTAACGGCAATTCTTTTATAAGACGTTGCCTCAAACAAAATGAGTTTGACATGCCTGCTCTTGATAGTTGAATGCTCCAAAATAAATTCTAGACCAGGCCTGTACATGCAGCCTACCAAGCACCCTTGAACAGAGTATAGACTTTTTTTTAAGTAATAAAATCACCACCACTGCCCTGAAAGGCATGTTGCCTAGTGCCTCCATGGCTTACCATGACCACAAGCTCCAACACTGTAGATGCTCCTCTAGTCACCAAATCGTTGATTAGCCCACCAGCATTCCTTTGCAGACCACAAAGATTTTTAATTTATCAGTGTGGGCCTTTCCCTTCTACAAGTTGCACAGATCTCTTCTAGATTTTCCTCTTGCCTTTCCGAGTTAACTCCTTGGTCTGTCATTGAGCAAGAATTGACTTTGTAGGGAAGCATATTATCATTTGATATATATTTAACATATGTTCTACCTTTATTTACCAATTATATAATATTTGTATGCAATCCACATGGTGAGGTATAATTAATAATAATAATAATAATAATAATAATAATAAGAAGAAGAAGAAGAAGAAGAAGAAGAAGAAGAAGAAGAAGAAGAAGAAGAAGAAGAAGAAGAAGAAGAAGAAGAAGAAGTAGTAGTAGTAGTTGGAAGGGACCTTGGAGGTCATCTAGTCCAACCCCCTGCTTAGGCAGGAAAACCTATACCATTTCAGACAAATGGCTGTCCAGTCTCTTCTTAAAAACTTCCAGTGTTGGAGCATTCACCACTTCTGGAGGCAGGTTGTTCCACTGGTTAATTGTTCTAACTGTCAGGAAGTTTCTCCTTAGTTCTAGGCTGCTTCTCTCCTTGACTAGTTTCCATCCGTTGCTTCTTGTCCTGCTTTCAGGTGCTTTGGAGAATAGCTTGACTCCCTCTTCTTTGTGGCAGCCCCTGAGATATTGGAACACTGCTATCATGTCACCCCTCACCCTTCTCTTCATTAAACTACCCATACCCAATTCCAGCAACCGTTCCCTATATGTTTTAGCCTCCAGTCCCCCAATCATCTTTGTTGCTCTTCTCTGTACTCTTTCTAGAGTCTCGACATCTTTTTTACATCATGGTGACCAAAACTGGATGCAGTATCCCAGGTGTGGCCTTACCAAGGCATTGTAAAGTGGTATTAGTACTTCACATGATCTTGATTCTATCCCTCTGTTAATGCAGCCTAGCACGGTGTTGGCTTTTTTGGCAGCTGCAGCACACTGCTGGCTCATATTTAAGTGATTGTCCACTAGGACTCCGAGATCTCTCTCAGTTACTATTATTGAGCAAGGTACCACCTATACTATAGCTGTGCATTTGATTTTCCTGCCTAAATGTAGAACCTTACTTTTTTCACAACTGAATTTCATTTTGTTAGATAGCGCCCAGTGTTCAAGCCTGTCCAGATCCTCCTGTATTTTAAGCCTATCTTCTGGAGTATTGGCTATTCCTGCCAGCTTGGTGTCGTCTGCAGATTTGATGAGTTCCCCATCTATCCCCTCATCCAAATCATTGATGAAGATGTTGAAGAGCACTGGGCCCAGAACAGAGCCCTGGGGCACCCCACCACACACTTCCTTCCATGTACATGCAGTTCCATTGAGGACCACACGCTGAGTACGGCCTGTCAGCCAGCTACAAATCCATCTGGTAGTGATGCTATCTAACCCACATTTTTCTATCTTATCAACTAGTAGGTTGTGATCTACTTTATCAAATGCCTTACTGAAGTCCAAGTAAATTATATCTACAGCATTCCCCTGGTCCACTAGTTTTGTCACTTGGTCAAAGAATGCAATAAGATTTCTCTAGCATGATCTGTTTTTGACAAACCCATGTTGGCTTTTAGTGATAACTTTGTTTGCATCAAGGTGTTTGCTGATTTGTTGTTTGATTATCTTTTCCAGAATCTTCCCAGGTATTGAGGTCAGGCTGATAGGTCTGTAGTTTCCTGGATCTATTTTTTCCCCTTTTTTGAATATGGGAACTACATATTGGGGCAATTTACAATAGAAAAAATATATATTTAAAATCATAAGATTAAAACATAAAAGCAGGGCTTTTTTTCCTCATAGAACGCTCAGAATGGCTTTCCGGCACCTTTTTTTGCACACAAAAAAAAAGCTTTTGCACAAGCTATGCTACTCCCTCTATTGGCTTTCAAAAGCCTATTGGCTTTCAAAAGCCAATAGGAATTGCTACTGAGCGCACCAAAAGACCTGGCTAGCAAACGTTGCACCGGCTAGTTGTCTGCAGCGAAAACAAGTAGGCAGGAACTTTGCATCCCTCCCTGCTGCCCAACTACACCATCTCAACTAGGTAAGTAAGAGAGGAGTGGGAGGTGGGTTCTGTGGAGTCCATGTGCACTCCATCCTTGTGCTCACCCGTGTCAGCCAGGCTGGTGGCCTATCTGGTGCTGGACCTGCGCCACCGTTGCCTCACCCTGCGTGCATAAGTGGCCGCCCTGCATCGCCTGGCCCGCACCGCCTCCACTGCCCGCCCCGCGCAGCCCCGCCATATAGAGCGGGCCCTGCTGCTCCCACAGCACCAGCCGTGCCGGCTCCGGCCCTGAGGGGGGGAGCCTGCTGCCAACACCCCTCGCACCCGTGACCACAGCAGCGCTGCTTCACCCCCCGCCTCCTGTGCCCGCCAAGATGAGAGTTCCGGCACCTTTTTTTTTTTTTAGAAAAAAAGCACTGTCAAGGACTATCTGTACACTTTTCTTTTGACAGCAAGCTCTGAATGCATTGAATTCTATATAAATATAGATGGGTTCATTCAGGAAGTGATCTATGCAAGACAGATTAGGGACATAGGCTGCTTGTATTAGAGATTTTAAGGTGTCTAATAGACATAATGTGTATTATTATTATTATTGTTATTATTATTATTATTATTATTATTATTGTTATTATTATTATTATTATTATTATTATTATTATTTTATTTATTTTAATTCCATTTATATCCCGCCCTTCTCCAAAGACTCAGGGCGGCTTACAAGCTTAGCAGTAGCCTTCATTCTATGTATATGCCTGCTTATTAGGGCTTTCACACACACCCCAAGCGGCATTATTACAAAGTCAGCTTAATTGCCCCCAACAATCTGGGTCCTCATTTTACCTACCTCGGAAGGATGGAAGGCTGAGTCAACCTTGAGCCTGGTGGGATGCGAACCTGCACTAATTGCAGGCAGCTGGTGTTACTTAAGGAGGCATTAGCCCACTGCTCCACCAAGGCTCCACCATATTATTATGGTGATCACATAGTCAGACAGATGTTTAGACTATACTTGGCATTTTTATTTACCAATTGACTGGGATCTGGGATGGACAGGACCTGGGATAGGCAGATGTTGTTTGATAGCATTAAAAGTATTGTTGCAGAAGGTAAGCTGTTCCAAATAAAACTGCCTTTTACAATTGACTGATGGTGTTTTTGTTAATATTGATGGTGTTCAAGTCCTATTACTATGCTATATTTGCTTTCTTTTGCCACAATCATTCTACTTATATTTGCAGGTCTTTGTATTTTGTGATTTTCTTCCATTCTTTCTCTTCTTCTGTCTCCAGGTACTGCAATATTTGCTATCCAGACTTTTTTTTACTTTGTTATATCAATCATTGCTGACTCTGGTGTGTTATGAAGCAAATGCTTGCCTGTTTGAATTCCGAGGTAGGTAAAATGAGGACCCAGATTGTTGGGGGCAATTAAGCTGACTTTGTAATAATGCCGCTTGGGGTGTGTGTGAAAGCCCTAATAAGCAGGCATATACATAGAATGAAGGCTACTGCTAAGCTTGTAAGCCGCCCTGAGTCTTCGGAGAAGGGCGGGATATAAATGGAATTAAAATAAATAAATAAAATAAAATAAATTTTCTATTACATTCTCTATATTATAGTCTCACCAGTTCTTGACTGCAGGCAAATCCAAAAAGCTTCTTCAGTTGAGAATCGAAATGTCTTCAAGAAAAAAAAACCAAATAAAGTCCAGTTGCCTTTTGAGAAGCACCTTGGGGCAATCTCTATCTGGAATTATATCCCGTTGAACACAAACTAATTTATGCCTTTCTTAAGACAATCCAAATGTAAGTACCCATGACTGCAACCTTACGCTGACATATTGATGTCCACACACTTCAAAAAAAATATCTTTAGAGCTGGATTGTGATGCTCTAGATTAGTGTTTCTTAAACTTTTTACATCCTACTTTTTAAAATTATGGAGGACTCCAAAAAAGCTTTTGTTTCTATGGTTGTATTTATCAGTATCTGTGATTTGTGCCTTTAAGTCATTGTTGACTCCTGATAACTACCTGCAGTTTTCTTGATAAGATCTTGGAAATGGTTCACCCTTGTCTTCTTCCTAGGGCTGAGAGAGTATGAATGGCCCAAGGACACACACCTGGCTTTGTGCCTAAGGCAGGACTAAAACTGCCAGGTTCCCCGTTTCTGGTCAGGTGCCTTAACCACTACACCAAACTGGTTCTCATTATCAATATTTACCACATTAAAAATTAAAATTGATGTATTCGTAGAATATTTATTGAATTATGCAAAAATAACATCAAACCCGTTAGCTACTAACATAAATACTTGTAATGAAAAAAACTATATTTTTAACAAATGAAAACAATGAGAACGACATTGCTTTATTGATATCTATATCTATATCTATATCTATATCTAATCTATATCTATCTATCTATCTATCTATCTATCTATCTATCTATCTATCTATCTATCTATCTATATGGACCTTTGGTCATTCGGGTTTTTTCCCGCGTAGAAATGAAGGTGTAGGCGCAACGTATATATATATATATATGTATGTTAAATGTTTGTTAAGCATTCAGAATACACTTGCTTGGTCCCAGACACGGGACAAATCTTATTTCCTGTTTCAGCCTAGCCCAAGGCCATCTACAGGCAGTAGCCACAGCAGTGGCAGCTCATATTGCGTGCTAGTCGTTTCCGACTCTAGGGGCCAGTGCTCATCTCCATTGTCCGAGGACATTTCCGTGGTCATGTGGCTGGCATGACTAGATGCCAAAGGCACACAGAACGCTGTTACCTTCCCACCGTAGTGGTCCCTATTTTTCTACTTGCATTTTTACGTGCTTTCGAACTGCTAGGTTGGCAGAAGCTGGGATGAGTAACAGGCGCTCACTCTGCTACGCGGCACTCGGGATTTGACCCGCCAAACTGCCGACCTTCTGATCGACAAGCTCAGGGTCCTAACCCACTGAGCCACCGCGTCTATATATATATATATACACACACATGACTGACCGGTTTGATCGCCTTGCAGTCCAAGGGACTCGCAGGAGTCTTCTCCAGCACCATAGTTCAAAGGCTTCAATTCTTTGGTGCTCAGCATTTCTTATGGTCCAACTTTCACTGCCATACATTGCAACTGGGAAGACCATAGCCTTGACTATACGCACTTTTGTTGACAGGGTGATGTCTCTGCTTTTTAGTGTGCTGTCTAGATTTGCCATTGCTTTCCTCCCGAGGAGCAAGCGTCTTTTAATTTCTTGGCTACAGTCCCCATCTGCAGTGATCTTGGAGCCCAGGAAAATAAAATCTGTCACTACCTCCATTTCTTCCCCATCTATTTGCCAGGAATTGAGAGGGCCAGATGCCATGATCTTGGTTTTCTTAATGTTTAGTTTCAACCCAGGTTTTGCACTCTCCTTCTTCACTCACAACAAGAGGCTCTTTAGTTCCTCTTCACTTTCTGCCATTAGAGTGGTATCATCTGCATATCTTAGGTTGTTGATGTTTCTTCCGGCAATCTTAATTCCAACTTTTGATTCATCTAGCCCTGCCTTTCTCATGATGTGCTCTGCATATAAGTTAAATAGGCAAGGCGACAGTATACAGCCTTGCCGGACTCCTTTCCCAATTTTGAACCAATCAGTGGTTCCGTGTCCAGTTCTCACTGTTGCTTCTTGGTCCGCATATAGGTTTCTCAAGAGACAAATAAGATGGTCTGGTACGCCCATCTCTTTAAGGACTTGCCACAGTTTGTTAGGATCCACACAATCAAAGGCTTTAGCATAGTCAATGAAGCAGAAGTAGATGTTTTTCTGGAACTCTCTAGCTTTCTCCATGATCCAGCATATGTTAGCAATTTGATCTCTAGTTCCTCTGCCTCTTCGAAATCCTGCCTGTACTTCTGGTAGTTCTCGATCCACATACTGCTGTAGTCTAGCTTGTAGGATTTTAAGCATAACTTTACTAGCATGTGAAATGAGTGCAATGGTGCGATAGTTTGAACATTCTTTGGCACTGCCTTTCTTTGGAATTGGAATGTAAACTGATCTTTTCCAATCCTGTGGCCACTGTTGAGTTTTCGGGTACAGGTATGTAGGTCTTGACGTATTCGGGTCTTTTCCCGTGTAAGATTGAGAGTGTCTTGGCGACGTTTCGACGAGGTCCCACTAGTCATCTTCAGGCTGGTGTCTTCAGCTTCGTGCTTGTGTGAGCAAAGCATGATTGGAGCTGCCGTCTCTCTATAAATATTGGCGGGTGTGTGTGGAGTGCTGGCTTTGTTGCTGTAAGCGGGTTGGTTCATGCTTTGCTCGCACAAGCACGAAGCCGAAGACACCAGCCTGAAGATGACGAATG
Organism: Vipera berus; assembly: GCF_964194415.1. Taxonomy (NCBI): domain Eukaryota; kingdom Metazoa; phylum Chordata; class Lepidosauria; order Squamata; family Viperidae; genus Vipera; species Vipera berus. The sequence goes on from NC_138203.1 coordinate 136,283,594, forward strand.
GACCTCGTCGAAACGTCGCCAAGACACTCTCGATTTTACACGGGAAAAGACCCAAATACGCCAAAACCATATATATATATATATATATATATATATATATATATATATATATATATATATATATATATATATATATATATATATATATATATATATATATATATATATATATATATATATATATATATATATATATATATATATATATATATATATATATATATATATATATATATATATATATATATATATATTGCAGACACCTGAGATGGTTTTGGGAAACCTTGAGTCACACTTTAAAAAACACTGCTGGAAATCATAGAAAACGCTGAATTGCACAACCCAACATGGCTAGTGGTAAGTCTTCTTTAGCAACATCTAGAGCAGACCTGGGCATATCATGTCTTCAGGCCACATCCGGCCATTCAGCTGTTTGTCTGGCCCATATGAGGTCAATGAGAAATTAGAAATTAAATGTAAACAAGTGCATTGGTTCGGTCGTTCACAACAGTCCCAGTTTTTCATGTTGCCCCTTGGGAAAATTAATTCCCCACCCCAATCTAGAGAAGCAAAAGCTTCCCCCTCTGCTTTAGACAGCCTTAAGCTTTCTAATCAACACTCTCTATTTCCTGGTCATAACATTTTCAGCTCTTGTAGACTCATGAACATGCAGAACAAACTGTTAGTAGGCACAAAGCTCTAAATAATTCATGAGTAGAAAATATTCTTATTTTAAAAGGTGGGAAAGATTCCTGGATAAATTTAGAGTCAAGCCAGGCTCACTGCAAATTCATCATGGCTGCTCGCTTAAAAGGAGAAGCAGTATGAAAGCACGAACCAGGTTGTCAGAGATAACGACTGCCTCATTCTCAAGATTTTCCTGGGTAGAGAGAAATGGATTCCAGATGAGCTTCTCTTCCCATTGAAACCATCTGCATTTTCCTAGCATTTTCTTTTTTTCCTCTTTATGCACAAAAAAAAAAAGATTGAAGGAAAGGCAGAAACGATCTACATTCTACAATATTTTATGCCAGCTTGGAGGTGTGAAGAGATCCCCTGCATTTTTTATCTTTTACCGGTCCTGCCTGATAAAAAGAAGAGAAACTGCTTTTATTTCCTCAAAAGACAGGTATATTTTGAAAAATTCTTATGGCTGATAGGGGATTCTTATACAGTACTTAACAGAATAACAGTTGGAAGGGACCTTATAGGTCATCTAGTCCAGCTTCCTGCTCAAGGAGATACTTAATACTTAATCTGATACTTAATCAGTAGTCTGATGGAGGTATGTAAATATCCTGTTTTTCCACTATGAAAATCTCTCATCTCCTTGCCTTCCAGTTTTTCATTTAAATAAGACCCAAACTTTCATTTAAATAAGACCCAAACTTTTTCCATTTCACTCCTAAATTAGAAATTGTGGGCAGAGGCTTTCAAAGGGAGGCACTAATGTATAAGAGAAAAGAACAGCAGTTCTCGTAGCAAACTCTGTACACTACAGTCTTCCTCAACCTAGTGTACACCAATATTTTGTATATTGTACTGGTGAAAGCCAAGCCATCCTGGAAATTACAGATAGTCCTCAACTTACGACAACAATTGTGCCCAACATTTCTGTTGCTAAGAGAGACATTTATTAAGTGAGTTTTGTCCCATTTTATGACCTTTCTAGCCACAGTTGTTAAGTGAATTCACGGCAGGTGTTAAGTTAGTAACATGGATGTTTAGTGAATCTGGCTTCCCAGTTGATTTTGCTTGTCACCAGGTTACAAATGGTGACCATTCACCCTGGGATAGTGCGACCATCTTAAATATGAGTCAGTTGCCAAATGTCTGAACTTTGATCACATGACTGTAGGGATGCTGCAACCGTTGTAAGTATGAAAAACGGTCGTCATTTTTTTCAGTGCCACTCTAAATTCGAATGGTCACTAAATGATCTGTTGTGAGTCAAGGATGTACAGAGGATGGAATTTCTAGGGATCACCAGGAAAAGGTTGCCGCTGTTGCAACTCAGAATTATTATCTTTGTTCCAAAAGGCTAAATATCTTCTAGAGAAATATATTTGTTTATTGAATATGTACCCCACTGTGATCTGATGACTCTTGGAAGTGTGCAAGATGTGAAAAGGGGGGAAATTAGAACATCCTGGGGAGGATTAAAATGCAAGCAATATTTTAAAAAGAGTCAAAATAAATGACGTAAAAGTGAAAAAGGAAAAGATGGTGTGGTAAGTGAGTGACAGTCCTTGGAAGGCTTCCTGAAAAGCCTCCAGTTTTTTTTTTGTTTTTTTTAAAAGCCTCCAGTTTTTAATACCCTTTTGAAATTTGTCAAG